>NC_132926.1:44772491-45080824 GCF_047675955.1 Chlorocebus sabaeus | reverse complement strand
TGCAGATTTCTCTGGGGTGAGCTGTACTCCTTGAACTCGTGGGAGTCCCTAACCTAAAAAAAAAGTTTCCTGATACATAAATATGTATTGGGAATAACAGACCTAGAAATGAAGTTTCAGAAACTCCAGTTGCTTACCCCTGATGTTTGAGACTGTGGCACAGCTGAGCAGGGAGAGGTGACCCAGGGGTGCTGGTCTCATTCACACGGGTGGAATGCAGCCAGTAGCTGCATTTACATATTTTAATGATCACATAAATGGGAGTTAGTGGCAGAGGCCCTATCAGATTTGTCATAGAATAGGAAAATCCCTTTGGGAAACTAGGTATTAGGGAACAACAGACCTTTCGACCTAACTGCAAGAGGGGTTGAGATGTATGCCCTTGCCTGAGGGTGGAGCTATCTCTCCTGTGAGCCTGTTCTGGGGTAACACGAGGCAAAAGCCTCATGGACTATAGAAAGAAATGCCACTGAATGATTCCTCTCCTCTGTTGACATAGAGGACAGGACAGTTTAAGAAGCTATGTAGATCCATGCTTTTGTCACCAAAGTCTGGGACTCATGAAAGACCTTACCTTACTGGATGTCATATTACTCTGTCTTAAGGGAAACCAGACCTCTGAACACTCCCCCTACCCCTTCACCCCAGTGAAGCTTCCCTGGATATAGGATGCTGGTATCTAGCAGGTACCTGACAATGTCCAGAACCAGGACTGGGAAGGGATGAAGATCCCAGTAGACATCTTCTGCCCCTTTACCCTTCCTCCTGCAGAAATATTTTAAGTGCCAAGATTTCAACTGATCGGGCGGTTTGAAAGTGAAGAAGAGAGGTATGGAATGGAGGGATTTAAGAGATAGAAAAGGAAGAAGGCAGAGAAGGGCAAAGGGAATAACTACTTAATGCCAGAACAACAAAAAATTGGTGAGGAGCTTTGCAGTGGCTTTAATTTACTTTCCTGTCCTCTCTGGCTCTCATCACTTTTTATAGAAATGTATTTTTTGGTCACAGATTGACAATGACATGAGCCAAGGAAAGAACTCATGGGTCAGGGCTGTTTGAAATCAGATGGATGCTATTACTTTGGTTTTCCAAGCAATTAATAATCACAAATTGCATTGCTTGTTTTTATATTTATTAATGAATTTAATAAATTTATCAAGTTTCACCCCTAGAAGGTATAAGCTCTGTGAGAGCAGAAACTGTGTATGCATGTCTGTATCCTTCAGTATGTCCTACTTCAGGTTCCTACTATATGTCCGGCATATAGTAGGAACCAAAAAGGGTTTTCTGATTTTTATTTAATGCAGAGAGCTGACAACAGAGGGTGGAAAGAATGCTGTTACATATGGACCTTCCTATTGCTAATAACGGTGTAGAGGTGTAGATGGTGATGGTGGTGGTGGTGGTAATAATGTCACTTATTATAAGCTGGATCCCATTCCAAGTGCTTTATTTTCATCATTTCATTAAAACCTCAAAATGACTCCACAATGAGGTATTGTTATTCTTATCTCCATTCTTCCAATGAAGGCATGAATTCAACAGGTAAAGGATTTGCTAAAAGTTATTTAACTAGTAGAAGTTGAATCTAGAAAGAGACTTTATCACTCTGCCTTTCTGCCTGCCACACATCTTTTTTTTTTTTTTTTTTTGCTTTGCAACAGGGACATTCTGCCTATACCTGAAGCCCTAGGAGAACAGAGGTAAACTTGAGACATGTGTAGACAAAATAAAGTATGGATCTTGATCCTTGAGGACCTCAATGTCCATGTTCATGCTAGTGATCCATTGAGTACTTGAATTTCAGTTACTACTTTTCCTCAATATTATTCCACCCTGTATGCTGGCCTTTGCAGAAGACTCAAGTTGGAAGATGGAAATTCAGATTACAAGGTACCTCACCTGCTACCTGCCACCTCTCTGGCTCTCCTACAAACCAGCTCATCCATGCAACAGGTCCCACACCCCCATGGGCAGGGCCCACACCATCAGGAGGAAAGGTTTTGCTAATGATGGCCTAGAGGAAGGAGTAGCCCTGGCATCAGAGCCCTGTGTATGATTTAGCCTATAAACCCAAAACTGCTATTAACTTCTACTAAGCCACCACATTGAGCAGGTCCTGAAAGGGAAGAACAGAGCAGCCCCATCAAAGGGAACCTTCTATGCACCCAGGGCAATGCTGGGTATTCACAGGTATACAGGCGCCTGGCTCTTCACCTGAACAACAGCTTCCCTCCATGGTAGCTTTCCTAAGGTTAAGTTACGACCAAATATCCCTGCAGGCAACCCATTCATTGCTCCCATACTTTGAATAATAATAAAACCAGCTGCTGGCTGGAGTCTGCCAAGGCTACCTCCCAGGAGAGCTCCTCTGAAGGTTAATGCGGAGCTGTCATGCACAGCCAGATTGTCACTTAGGCCTTTGTTGCTCCTCCTGCACTTGTTTCTCTGCTCTGGCTGTGTCCAGCAGCTTCCCAGTGCCCACTAGGTGGTGATGCCAGCAGAGACTGGGCTGTGAGCCTGGGGCAAAAAGGACCGTCAGTATGGATTGGCTTCCAGCTGAAGTGGGCCCACCCAGCAATCCGAAGAGGTGGGAAGGATGGTGTTAACAGCAAGCTAGCACTTCATGAGGGCTTGGATTACTGTTCAATGCATTCTGATGAGCACCATCTGCTGCCAATCCACACTGGGCATATGTCTTTTTGCCCAAGCACAGCACTGTGGCTACGAATTCATCACAAAGCATGCACAGGCCTTGCAGAGAGGAGACAAGTGCTGGAGACAATCTCCAAGCATATCTGGGAGCAAGGGAAGACAGGTGGAAAAACATTCTGTAAATATAGACCCACAAAATACATAAGGGACAAATACTGCCTGAGACATTTAGCAATACCCAATTTGCCATATGACAGACCATAAAAGTGACCAGAGAAGTTTCTGCATCAGCTGAAGCCTTAGCTAAATCTATTGCATAAACTGCTTCTTTGTTTCTGTATGGTATGTTTGATGTTCTAATTCCCATTCAACTATGAGCTCCAGGTCATCCCAAAACTTTTTTGTTGTAGTTGTTAAGAACAATCAATTTCACACCTCTCTGTATTAATCATCAGCACTAGGAATCAATTTTCTTTTGGGAACCATAAGTATCTGTCATCCCATGAGAGATGCTGAGGCACAATGGCCCATCAAGACGGTCATGCCCAATCATCTGCTGAACTCATGGGCCAACGAAATAGTTCCTACTGTCCTTGAAAGCAGTCAGCAAGTGATAAAGGAGGGCCTGCTGTGTACTCGGCCAGCACTAGATTGCCCAGACAATGTACATGTATCAGGAACCATATATATTTAAAACACTTTTTAATTCCATTTTTTTAAAAGAGCATTTGAAGAAGAGAAACAAAATATGAGGTCTCATATTACCAGATTTCACAACTTACTATAAGGCTGCAATAATAAAGGCAGCATGGTTGTGGTGAAAAAAATAAACAGATTAATGGAACAGAACAGAGAAATGAGATATAGCCAACGGATTTTTTTTAAAGGCACAAAAGCAAGGAAAGGATAGTCATTTCAATAAATGGTGCTGGAATAATTAGATATTCAAATGCAAAAGAATGAACCTAGTCAGAGACCATCTACCTTACACAAAAATTAACTCAAAATGGATGATAGGTCTAACTGTAAATTACTAAACTATAAAACATCTAGAAGAAAACATGGGGAAAAAAATCTATGTGATCTTGAGTTTGGTGCTGAACCAAAATCACAACCTATAAAAGAAAAAATAGATAAGTTGGACTTTATTAAAATTAAAAACTTATACTCTGTGAATGACACTGTTAAGAGAATCGAAAAGCAAGCCACAGCCTCAATAAAAATATTTGCAAAACACATAGCTGATAAAAGACGTGTATCCAAAATACAAATGCTCTTAAAATTCAACAAGAACATAAACAACCCAACTTTAAAAACGTACAAAACATGGAAACAAACACTTCACCACATATGATAGAAAATAACCATATGAAAAGCTTATGAACATCATTTTTCATAGGGAAATACAAATTCAAAGAACAATACCATATCACCACATACCTATTATAGTGCCTAAAATCCAAAACAACTGACAATACCAATTGCTGGCAATGATGCAAAGCAACAGAAACTTTCATTTATTGCTGCTGGAAATGCAAAATGGTACAGCCACTTTGCAAGACAGTTTTTCCATTTCTTTGAAAACTAAATATCTTATATACGAGTTAGTAATAGTATTCCTAAGTATTTACCCACCTGATTGGAAAAATTATGGTAACACAAAAAGTTGAACTCCAATGTTTATATCAGCTTTATTCATAATCACCAAAACTGGAAGCAACCAAGATGCCCTTCAATATGTGAATGGATAAACATCCATACATGGAATACTATTCAGTGATAAAAGATAAATGAGCTATTAAACTACAAAAAGACCTAGATGAATCTTAAATGAATATTGTCAAGTGAAAGAAGCCAGTATAAAAAGGCTATGTAGGCCAGGCACGGTGGTTCACGCCTGTAATCCCAGCACTCTGGGAGGCCAAGGCGGGTGGATCACGAGGTCAGGAGATCGAGACCATCCTGGCGAACACGGTGAAACCCCGTCTCTACTAAAAATACAAAAAAAATTAGCCAGGCATGGTGGCGGGCGCCTGTAGTCCCAGCTTCCAGGGAGACTGAGGCAGGAGAATGGCTTGAACCCAGGAGGCGGAGCTTGCAGTGAGCAGAGATCGCGCCACTGTACTCCAGCCTGGGCGACAGAGCAAGACTCTGTCTCAAAAAAAAATTAAAAAATAAAAAATAAAAAAAAACAAGGCTATGTAATGCATTTATATGCCATTTATATGACATTCTGGAAAAGGCAAAACTGTAGAGAAGGTAAACAGATCAGTGGTTCCTAGGGTTTTGAAGTAGGGAAAGGGGAGTAGTTGAAAAGATGAAGCACAGAGAATATTTTTAGAGTAATTTGTCATGATACAATAAGGGCAGATACATGACATTATGAATTAGTGAGAACCTACAGAACTTCACAGCACAGAGTGAACCTTAATGTATGTGAATTTTTAAAAAATCATTTAGGAGGCCAGGGGATCCTAGGATGTAATGCAGAATGTGACACAGTAATCTAAATGTATTATAAAGGTGCTGACCTGAGTAGCTTTGGAAATGAGTGGAGATTATCAGCAAACAGCCTATACATAAGCACTGAACTGTAGTTGATAAAGTTGTTTCCCATGGAAATAGGGGTTAATAATGTTGATACTGGGATTGAAGAATTAAGTAAATGGATAGTGGATGGTGGGAGCCAAGTTTCCCACTGTTGGAGTGGAGAATTACAGATAAACAAGGGGAGGAAGCTATAACGATATGGTAATGAGTTGGAAACATTAGCATAAACTTGTATTTAGCTTAGATACATATGGATACATATAGAATAATTTATATATGTACATACATTTATATACACACACACATATAGATTAGTATACACATATATATTCCCTTGCTCTGTCAAATGAGAGTGCAGAACAACAACAACATTCCAGAAGTAGTGAGCACACTGAGTGCTAGGATCTTGGTTTCTAATTCCATTCTACAATAAAAAGAGCCAGGTCTGTTTGTGGAAGTGGCTGATTCTACAGCTAGGATACGAAACACATAAGATGAGCCTGGATATTTTATACTGCCAGAAATTACAGAAGTGTTCAAGAGTAGGTAAATAAAATACACCACAGTGAGGATATGTCAAAGGGACACAAGACCAACAGAAAAAGTGCCAAATGGCCAAAGCTGGAACAATTTGAAATGTAAAATCTCAGTATTAGATTAATAGTTAGTATTGGATTAAAATCTCCAGTACAAAATATATATCCATGAGTCCACATTATATAAATATTAATACATGCTTTAAGAAACAAATAAATGGGGTAAAAGATAAATCTCTCATGCAAAAAAATTCAAATAATGATATTTGATTATATTTCGAATAATTTATATAGACACTCTACCCTGAAGCATCTACATAAGGAGATGGAACATTAAATACCTACTCCTTAAGTGTGGGCTATGCATAGTAACTTCTTCCAAAGAGTATAGTATAGAAATGGGGTAAAATTAGTACCTTTGCAGTAGAGAAGCCTGACAAACACTACCTCAGCCAGGTGATCAAGGTTTGCATCAACGGTGATAAGTCATATAGATAAGCATGTACCTATGATTTCATAGGGTGACAGTGACACTTGTGCTGATTCCTCTGTGGATCTTGGGGGTTCTTCCCCAAAACTCATAACCCTACTCTAATCATTAGACCAACATGGAACAAATCCTAATTGAGGGACATTTTAGGAAGTAACTGACCAGTACTCCAAACTTTCAAGGTCATCCAAAACAAGGAAAATGTTAGCAAAGCCCAAGACGACATGATGACTAAATGCAATGTGGTGTCCAGGATGAGATCCTGGAAAAGGAAAAGGAAATTAGGTAAAAACTAAGGAAATGTGAATTAAAACATGGACTTCAGTTGATTATAATGTATTGATATTTGTTTGTTAATTGTGACAAACGTACCATGCCAGTGTAAGACGTTAATAATAGAGAAAAATGGGTGCAGGGTATCTGGGAACTCTCTCTACTATCTTCGCAATATTTCTGTAAATCTAAAAATTTTCTAAAATAGTTTATGTGAAAAAATTAACATTAAATTAATGACTTTGGGATATAGTAGAGCTTTATTGGATACCAGTTGCCGAACAGAAGGAGAACACAGTGTTCTAAGTATGAAGAATGACCAAGAATTGACCAAGCCAAGAAAGTGAGGAGAGTTCTCTCTAAGTGATGCATCAGGAGTTCATCAGACCAATCTTAGAAGGATGGTGTGTGCAAAGGCCTTCACAGCCTTGATTCCCATTTATTTCCCAGCAACATCGGAAATTACCATACCAGGGACTTCTTAGCAAAGTATTATTCACTTTACTGTGAAAGTTTTAACCAAAGCATTAAGACACACACACAAAAGAAACGTAACATACATATAGATAGTACAATGAAGTACTTAAAAGCCCAGGTGTAAGAGTAAGAATAATCTGAGTTCAAATCTTGGTTCTGCCATTTGCCAGATGGGTGACTTGGAGAAATTTGAATTTTTAAAGGTATATTTTCTTGTGTTTAAAATGGAGATCATAGTCCCTCCCAACACTGGACTTTCAGGACTATTACATGGAAACATATATAAGGTACAGAGTGTCCATAAATAAATGACTATTTCTTAAAATGTACTTTGGAGAAGAAGATAAAAATGCCCATTAACTGCAGATGATATAATTTTCTAAAGAAAATCCAAAATTATAAACTAAAAACTATCAGAATCAAGATTTCCTATTTGAAAGAAATAGTCATTTTAACAAAAATGGAAAACAGATTTCATTCACATAAAGCAATCTCAAACATTGACTCTCTAGTCATAAATGTAATGAGAAATACTCCCGTATTCTGAAAGAAAACTGCAGACGTTTTCCAAGGAGGCTTGGAGAGATGTGTGCCACATTTCCAGATGGAACAACTTAACTCTAAAGTTATCAGTTTTTCTCCAATCACTTTGTAAATCCAATCTAAATATCATTTCTTTAAAGTTTTCAAAATGATTTTGAATATCATAGGAGAGAATACATAAGGATATCCATGAAAAAATATGAAAAAGAGGATAACTTGTTCGATGAAAGATGAATTATTGAGTAAAAATTATTTTTTTGAACTGGTTATTTAAAACACAAAAAATATATAGTTTCAGTTTTCCTATTATATTTCAAAAGGTATTAGACTGATTATTAGTAGTACTTTTCCAACTACAAGTTGCAATCTATGAATGGCTCCTCAAAAAATCTTTCTCAAACATGAGGAATGATAGCAGAGAAAAGAAAATAGGGCATGTCTTACAGAGTAAGGGTGCTGCCTGGTGAAAGCTTTGAGTACTGGCTTACCGTAGAAATGATTTCTTCTTGTTTGAATGCTACTGGCCTAATGTATCAAACATGAAAAATTCAAGCCACGACAGAACGAAATAGAAACATAAGTAAAATTTTATCTGGTCTCAGAGTAAGAGAGAGATTTCTAAACATACATCAATGCCAGAAATTCTAAAAGAAAAGAATGATGGACCTGAATGGATAAAAACCTCAAAATCTTAGTTCATCAGAAAGCACTGTTAAAGACAAATGACATATTGGGGGAAAAGTGAACTATATATGAATAATTCATATCAAATTAAGAATATAAAAGAATCACCTGAGAAATTATTGAGAAAAAAAGTCGGCATCCTAAAAGGGAAATCATAGAGGATATGGGGCGTTTAAAAAATAATTAAAAATAGCATGCACACACACATACACACCTTAAACCTCCAGTATGATCAAAGAAGTAGGAAATCAAAATGCGCAGGAGTCAGATAATTGTCTCCCAAGATCCATTCTTCTGCCTAGTAATAAGAACCTTGATTTTCAGCTGGCTTACTGCTTTCAACCTGAAAACTCTGTACTCCCCAGCATCTAGGTAGGATCGTGTGACTGTACTCAGACTAAATTCAGACTGAGATGCCATTGAGATATAAGCAAAACTGTATCCAAATTCACAGAGGTCTGCTCGAAAGAAAGGGGTGCCCTTCTTTGCTCTTCAATTTTTCCCACTGACTGGACTAAAGCTGGAGAGGGTGGAGCTCCAGCAGACATCTTGTACCATGAGGCTGACTTGTTTGAGCAACAAGAGTGGAGCCTGGTTCCCTCATGATTGAAGTTGCCTCATACAAGCCCTGGACTTCCTACCACTTGACTCATTTTATGTGAAAATGAAATACACCCTCTTTTGTTTAAACCACCGTTATTTAGGGACAGGAGTGTCAATCACATACTGTTAAACCAAATCCCTGCTAAGAAAGCTACCTTTTTCTTAACTCACAAAGTGGAAAAATTCTTTTAAAAATTATAGTATCCAAAGATGATAGTGGTCCTCTGACTAGGCATTCCTACACATCACTTGTGGGACATCTTTTCTTAAAGAATTTCTGTTAGTATGTAACAGAAGACTTACAGTATACAAACCATTTTACCCAGAAATTCTACTGCTAAAAATGCATCCCATGAAAATAACTGTGTGCAAAATTAATATACATTGTTGTCCATAAAAGCAGTATTTATAACTAAAACTTAGAGAAGCTAAATGTTCAATAATTACAGTACTTTCACAGAATTGAACACCATGCAGCCATTAAAAATCGGGTTTTAAAAGAATAATTGATGATATGGGAATATAATTAAGTATTATTAAGCTAGAAGTAAAGATTTTTAAATAGTATTTTATTATATTCAGTTTGGGAGGCTGGGTAATTTTAAAATTTATTCTTTGTATTTTGCAGTATTTTTAAGTGTTCATAATAAATATGCATAATTCCTATGGTTTTTTTTTAATGCTCATCTTAAATGAGCCTATGTCTCCTGTCTTCCATCACATACCTGTCTTCTCCAGTTGGGTGGTTCCTTCTGCTCAACTGCAGGCACAGGGTATTCTGGTCCAGCATGCCTTGCTGGCCTGTACCACGGGACAATTTTTCTGCTCCCTTGTCAGTCTTTACAAGGGATGAGGAACACATGATTTGTAACCATAGGTCAAATATTCCCTCTCCAGGACATTCGAAGCCCTTTAGCTAGTTCTAGGAACTGCATGCTCCTGAGACAAGTATCCCATGACCTCTGAGCCACACTGTGATGTCCTTTAGCTGCTGCTCATGGACAAGGAGGCAACAAACCAAGGTGCACAGGGTGCCAGAGGGCAAAGTAGTCAGTTGTGGTTATCATAGAAAGTCAACAAGAAAACCACCCAGGGAATGTAGAGGCCAACTTGAATCAGAAGTCTTGGAGTAAACCAGAGATGGCTCCTGAGGCCATCTCTGGTCTCTTCCTTCCCTAGATACCAAGTTGCCATTGTTCCTGACAGCTTGGCAACTTCTGACCTTGCACCAATACTGCCTGTAAAAAAGGATGTGCTCTATGTCCATTAGAAAATGTGTTCAGCTGCAAATAAGAAAGCTTAATTAACAGTGGCATAAATTCATGGGGATTTACTTTGTGACACAAGAAATCAGAAGAAAGGCAGTCACAATGTTGCTTCAGCTACTCCATAGTGCCACTGGGGACTCAGGTTCTTTCTGGGCTTTAGCTCAGTCATCCTTAATGGGTGGAGGGTGGGTTTGAAGCCTTAGGCTTGTCATCTTGCGGCCACAAAAGGGCTGCTGCAGCTCCACTCACACCTCTGCAAGGATAAAACACAGCACAAGTTCTGCCCGTCCCTGTTTGTTATAAAAGCAAAAGCTTTCTTAGAAATCTCTAGAAGACTTTACTTGCATTTCACAGGCCAGAACTGAATCACAGGGCCACACCCTCGGCTGGAAGAGACTGGGAAAATAAGAATGCAGGTGAGCTTATTCTTCCTCAAAGAAAACCAGCATCAAATGGCTATGGGCTAGACAACTAACAGTGGCTCTGCTACATGTCTGCAAGACGAATTCTAGAATTCTAAGGTCTTTTGGAAGGCCGGTATTGTCAAATTGTACAAAGAGCAGATCCATGTTAATGGGTGTGCTTGTATGTGTGTGTGTGAGCGCACACACATTAAAAAAAAAGAAGGAAAATGATATTAATTGAGCACCTTTCAGAACCAGCCACTTTCATAATTATCTCAATTAATTTGTTTCATTCTAATAACCTCTCAAGATAGGCCTATCTCTGTTTTTACAGATGAGAAAACTAAGACTCTGAGAAGTTAAATAGTTTGCCCAAAGCCACACAGCTAGCAAGTTCTGGGGCTAGAATTCAACTTTACAACTGCCTGGTTCCACAGGCAATGCATTTTCTAGCGTGTAACACTCCCTCTCAACAAGTCTCATCATATAAAATTGAAGGCAAATAATAGAGAAGTGCAAACAAGTTTGCCTAAACCTTGAAGATACAGAGCTAGGCTCATGGAAGGTCAGGGGAACAGGAGCCTTCCTGTAGAAGACAGAAAGCAAAGGCAGCACATGTGGCAGAGGCCACACTGTGATGTCCCTTAGCTGCTGCTCATGGACAAGGAGGCAACAAACCAGGTGCACAGGGCCCCAGAGGACAAAGGAGTCAATGTGGTTATCACGGAAAGCCCCCTAGAGAGTTTAGAGGCCATCTTGAATCAGAAGTCTTGGAGTAAACCAAGAAGGAGGTTAGTCTCCACCATATGGAGAATAAACAACTCATAACAGACAGGAAGTAGAAACACGCTAAATTTAACCTAGATATTTATTAAATATTGCTCTAATGTGTAACAGATATATTACAAATTAATATTTACACTTAGTGGTGACCATGCATTCAACAGACCCTATGCTGGGGATGTAAAGATAAATTAGACATAATCCCTGCTTTCGAGGAGGTCACAGTCTAATGAGTTTACAATGCCAGTACATAAGGTCCAAAATGTAATAGAATCACCTGTATTTTTAAGTAGGTTTCCTTGTTTCAACCACATGAAATGAAGCCTAGCTCTTCTGACCACAGAGACCATGATGGTACTATGTCAAAATTACAGAAACGTACTCAGAAAGCAATAAAAAATTATTGGAGTCCTGGACTTATAAACTCTGCTCTATAAAGACATGGAAAACAGCTCAGCTCGACACAGTTATTACCCTGAGACATAACTGAGCTCCATATGCAGACCCATGAGCAACACACTACGGATGTATCTGGTCCTAAGAGTTCTTGTTATCCCACTTAGGGGAGAAACAGCATAGGACCTGGGCATAGAACAGGCACTTAATACATGCCAGCTGGATGGATGGATGGCTGAATGGATGAAGATACATTAATCACTACCAACAGACCCAGTCACTGCCCTCAATTTTAGGGCAAAAAACAAACAAACAAACAAAAACCTCTGGGGATACTGCTTTAAGCTTTAAATTTTAAATATAGCTCAGAGGCCTGGAGAAGCAAGGTACACGATGTAACAGATCTGTGTTATTTTAACTCACTATACTTTCCCCAAATAGGCAAGTTTCTTCCTGGGCACAGTGGTAATCAGATTTTAATCCAACTATTTCACAACACAGAGCTATGTATAATTCTTGCAACAGAAGCTCTTCACTCAAATGAGAACAAATGCTCGTAATCTCCAGATACTCCCTCCTCTGGCTATAAATGTTCTGTGTTCCCACAAGAGCCCAAGGAAACACTAAACAGAATGTTCTATACCACAGGATGCTATACCTCTGTCATCAAGGCAAAAATATTTCCTTCTTGAGACACCTTGAGCCCTTCTCTCAAGTCAGGGAGGTAGGCTGTAGGGAGAGAACAGAATTGCCTGAGCTTGCTTCGGATGATGGCATCTTCCCAGTGCAGAGGAGCCAGAAATGCATAGCAGTTACCTGTTAGCCTGAGGTCATGCCCCAGAATGACCCATGTAGGGAAGGCCATAGACAAGTACCTTCAGGTGGAGGAACCTGCCTCTTCGACTTTGGGACCTAAGCCACCTGCAAAATCCAACTTTTCCAAGGGCTGGGACCACCAAAATCTCAAGTACATAAATGTGCCTGGAAAACAATAAGACCGTATACATTTGCTCAGTTACTTCATTCCACAAATGATTGAAGTCAGCCTAATCTGTGCCATGCACTTTCCTGGGCATGGTACACACAGCAGCCAACGGGTTGTAGGAAAAGCTGGAGCTGAAGACCCTGGTGGAGAAGACAGGCTGGCAGGTGTTAATCACAGGCAGGAGCCTGGCAGGTGAGGGCATGCTGCTGCAGCCACCCAACCACATGATGGTGGGGCACAGGGGGTCTCTGGGAAGTATCCTGGAGGCTGGGGAGAACCAGCAGCATCCCACCCTAAAGGAACCAGGCCATAGACTGATATTTGGATTTAGATCAGGTCAAGGGACTAAGGGGACATGATGCCATCCACTCCAAGCTACTGTCCTGAAGTGCTAAAACTCCGTGGTGACTAGCCTGGCTTAGGATATAATATCCTAAATTCTAAGAATTTGGGAGATACAGGGAGGGAGATTTAGGCCTCTTCAGCCTCTGCAATACTTCTCAGAGGTAGTTCCATAGGATTAGTAGCCCTCATAAAAAAAGGGCTTTTTTTTTTTTTTTTTAACTTAGTTTTTTTGCAAGTCATTTTTGGGAGTATTTCTTGGCCCGGTGCACTGGTACATGATCAGAATTCTAATCAAATCCCTTATCAGCACCAATTTTCTGGTCTTTGACATTCAACTTCTAAATCTGGCTTCACAACATCAGTATCCCTTGCCTGTGTAATTTCTGAAGCTGGGGCTATGATCACATCCATTTTTGAGTGAAGTCCAGGGGATCTACTTGGTTGTCAGTCTCACTCCACTTCCACACATGACTTGGTGGCAACAGTCATTTAGGAGACTCAAGCTTGGACCAAACATAGTAAGGCCAAGGAGTCCAGAATAAATTGGTGCTCTCTTGGCCAGGGTGAGAGGAGACAGGCACACATAACTACTTTCTTGAGACCTTCCCCCTACCACCAAATGGTATGCAACAGGTGGGCTGGGTTTGTTCATTCAAGATCCTTCTACATGGTAAAATTTATGCAAACATGAATGACCTGTCTCCAGGAAGACCTGCTACTGTATCACTGGGAAACTTGAAAGCAGGGCTTCACATATTCTGCAGACCCTATGGTCTCCTCTCTCCTAATATCACTGCTCCTCAACCTCCCAGTACTTCCCCTAAATTGTTCTAAAGTTATTGCTGCTTTAAGCTCATTCTAAGTCTTGAAATAATAAGACTCATAACCAGATCTCCTACTGTGTCAGCAGGTCTCTTCTCTTGCCATAGAGCTCTGCTCACTCTTTTCAAGCAGGAGGGCCTTGGAGGTCACCCTTCTGGGACTAGGAGAGGAACACAAGGTTTTACTCTAATTACTTCTTTGTGATTTGAGCACATCTCTCAGCTCCCTTTTTTACTTCAGTCTCTTTGGAATAAGGAGAGATCTGGATGGTTGTTTGTGTTTTTGTTGCAGCTCTAACCAATCTGAACATCTATCACTATACATTCAACCAGCTATTGATTCTGAGATTTATCTGGAATCATTATATATTCCTCAAGTTAAATCATCAAAGTGACATTCCTGCTTTATGTGTAATGGCCACTTTGGGTTCTCAAACACAGTATCATCATCATTGATATGACAATGATGATAAAAGTTATATTTTGTGAACTGTAACTCCACTTTTATAGCTAAAATTCAGCTCATAAAGGTGGTGCCACACCTTTCTTTGCTCTCTGCCCTGTCAAAGGCCTAGCTCCCACCACTTGGATCTAGGAAAGAGGCCTACCAACATTTCACTAAGCAGCCTGCTTTGTGGGGTGCAAGCCACTTACTTTCTTCTGGTGATAATTTCAATTTATTTTTTATTGTAATGCTATCTTTTCTTTTCACAGTAATAGATAGCAGAGCAGTGGAAGAGCAGTCAACCTCAAGGCAGATTACAAATAAATTTTTATCTTTAAGAGCTAGGTTGGAAACTTGTGGCTATCAGAAAAACATAATATGGTGGTGAACAATGAGCCCGTGCTAGTGTTTTGATGAACTTCAGAGAGCTAAGCCTGCTTGAGAAAAAGAGAGGAGAAAATGTGTGAGGACATTAATTCTTTCACTTTGGAAAAATCCCATCAGTGAGGGCTGTGATCTCAGTAAAGGGCTATATTTTCTGAGTACTGAAAGCATGGGAAAATTTAGCTTAAAGTGTGTGGATGGACACATGTGTGGAAGAGTGGGGTGTGCATTTTTTATTTTTTCAAAGGAAGCCTGACCTTTCAGTGGACATTGAATTTAGGTTAAGAACACAGTATAATGTAAGGGTAAGAACACAAGTTCCAGAAAAGGCTTCAGATCCCTGTTCTGTCATCTATTATCTGTGTGGCCTTAGGCAAGGTACTGAGCAGATCCAAATCTCAAATTTTCTCACCAGCAAAGGAAATAACATTATTTGACTGTTAGAGGGATTAAACATAAGTATAAAGTGCTTAGCACAATTCACAAATTAAGCGCCTTATACAGACTATCCTGTACCATAAATCATCTGTTTACTATTTTAAACTTTATATATTATGGTACATATGTACAGTGGACAACATTTTAAAAAGAATGAGGTAGATTCATTTGACATTGGTCAATCATCGAGAGTCTAGACAAAAAGACTTCCTGTAGCTTCCATTTCACTTGGGTAAGATAGACAATAAACAAAAAGGTAGGTAAACTAATATATTAGAAGGTGATATATGATATGGAGAAAAATAAATAGGAGAAGGTAGGTAGGAAGTTCAGGGGAAGGTTTCCTGAGAAGGTGACATTTGTGCAAAGATTTAAAGATGGAATGGCCCTGTAGATGTCTGGGGAAGAGGGTCCTGGCCAAGGGGATAGTCAGTGCCAAGCCCTGAGGCAGTGGTTTGAAGGGCACATTTGGGGAGCCCCAGGAAGACCTGTGTGCCTGGAGCTGAGCACACAAGTATCAGAGCAGCAAAAGATGGGGACAGACACGTAACAGAGGACCAGATTATGTTGCCGTGCAGGTCACTGAAAGGACTTTAACTTTTCCTCTTAATCTTAACAAGATGGAGTGTCTTCAACAGGGGATTACATAATCTGATTTACATTTTACAGCATCAGTTGGACTACCATGTGCAAAGAAAAGAAGGTAACCACCAGGAGATCAATTAGGAAGCTATTACAATACAAGACAAGGATGTCTTAAACCTCTGGGATGGTTCCTCTGTGGAGGTGGTAAGAAGTGGTTATGTTTGAAACTATGTTTGAAAGTGGAACCAATATGATTTGCTGATGAGTTATATGTGGCATGTAAGAGAAAAAGAAGGTTGGTATATTTTTGTTTTCTGGCTTTTAATTCAGCAAATGGAAGTATAGAGTTGCAGTTAATTAAAATAGCAAACATTGCAGGACGAAAGAGCAGATTTCAGGGGAAGATTAGGAGTTTGTTTTGGGACATTAAGCTTGATATGCCTAGCGGCATCCAAGTGGAAATGCTAAGTAGTCATTACATATTTAAGTCTGGAGTTCGAGGAAGCAGGTAGGCAGGTTAGCTGGTAATAGACAGACAAATACGCACATACATAGACAGGTCTACATGTACTTACATGAAAATATATGTATGATATATAAAAGGCAGGGTGCAAAACATTATGTAGAATATAATCCAAATTATGGGTGAGTAAAGTTAAACAATTATTATATGCATATAAAAATAATTGAAGGCATATGCAAAAAAATAAAATAAAAATAACCAAACTGGAAAGATGGATTAAAGACTTAAATGTAAAACCTAAAACTATAAAACTTTTCCCAGAAAACCTAAGAAATGCCATTCTAGACATAGACCTTGGCAAAGATTTTATGAGAAAGATGCCAAAAGCAATTGCAATAAAAACAAAAATTGACAAATGGGACCTCATTAAACTAAAGAACTTCTGCACAGCAAAAGAGAGTAAATAGACATCAACAGAGTAAATAGACAACCCACAGAATGGGAGAAAATATTTGCAAATTATGCATCTGACAAAGGTCTAATAGCCAAAATCTATAAGGAACTTAAATTAACAAGTAAAAAACAAACAACCCCCTTAAAAATGGGCAAGGGACATGAACATTTTTCAAAAGAAAACATATACATGGCCAACAAGCATATGAAAAAATGCTCAACATCACTAATCATTAGAGAAACACATATCAAAATGACAACGAGATACCATCTCACATGAGTTGGAATGGCTGTTATTAAAAAGTCAAAAAATAACAGATGCTGGCAAGGCTGCAGAGAAAAGGGAAGACTTATATACTGCTGGTGGGACTGTAAATTAGTTCAGCCACTGTGGAAAGTTGTTTGGAAATTTCTCGAATAATTTAAAACAGAACTACCACTTGACCCAACACTCCCATTATTGGGTATACACCCAAAGGAATATAAATTGTTCTACCATAAAGACACCTGCATGCGTCTGTTCATCACAGTACTATTCACAATAGCAAAGACATGGAACCAACCTAAAAGCCCATCGGAGGTAAACTGCATAAATAAAATGCGGTACACATATACCATAGAATACCACATAGCCATAAAAAAGAGTGAGATCATATCCTTTGCAGCAACATGGATGGAGCTGGAGGCCATTATCCTAAGCAAACTCATGCAAGAACAGAAAACCAAACGCAGCATCACCTTACTTATAAATGGGAGCTAAACACTGAATACACATGGACACAAAGAAGGGGACACTAGATACCAGGGCCTAACTGAAGGTTGAGTGTGGGAGGAGGGTGAGGATCAAAAAATTACCTACTGGGTATGCTTATTATCTGGGAGATGAAATAATCTGTACACCAAACCCTCACGACATGCAATTTATCTATAGAACCAACCTGCACTTATACCCCTAAAACTAAAAGTTAAAAAAAAGAATGTATATTAATTTTGTAAATTAAAAAAACAAACAAACAAACAAAAAAACAGTAAGGGCAGGAGAAGAGTGCTGTCTGGGCAAACTATCAAAGCCATTAATCTCCAGCACAAACCTCTATCCCATTCACTGAACTCTGGTTCCGACCCCCGCTACCCTTTGCCTCAGCTTATCCTTCTTTCTCTGTTCACCTTTAGCTTTCCCCAATCACTTGCTATCAAATAGACTTCAGAGGACCAGGAAAACCTGTGGCGCACTTTCCCAGCGTTGAACTCACAGAAGAGGAGAATCTGAGATCAAAGTCAAAGTCAGCAGTTACCTCAGAGTCCTGACAAATGAGTTTTTCTTCTTTGATGCAGTTGCCAATTTAATTCTCAAGCATTTTTTTTAAGGTCATGACATTTAGAATAACAAGGCCCTAAAAATTAAATACTCCTTTATGTGCTTAATTTCTGACCCGAATGTAGTACTGAATGGCAAGTGAATGAAGCTGAATAGGTACAGAAACGTTAGTATAAACTGCTTTTAAATTGCAAGTTTGCAAGCCCAAGGCTTTCACTCTCTTACATAACGAGCATTAAAGAAAAGTGTTCTTTCCTGGATGCAAAGATAAATCTCCATTTTTCTAGGAGCCTCTGCAGCAGGATTCTTTCAGGAATTTTCCATTGAGACATTATGGCTAGGAGGAACTCCTTACCCCATTCTCTTTTGTACCGCCTCCTGTTCCCTTTTATACACATTTTTCCAGCTCCACTTGTGATAAGTAATGGAATTGGACAACCGTCTGTCAACCCAAGACAGTTTCCCCCAGAATCTAGCCCTCGGGTTGAAAACACCGTTTGAGAAAAGAAAATCACTGTAGACTATTTTTCTACTGTTCTAAATAGCTCAGCTGGAGGGAAGTTGTTATTTCCTCTTTAGCACGCCCTGTTGGAAAAATTTGCAGTTCTCTTTCCTCCCCTCCTGCACCAAACCTGCCCCCATCCTGCTCCTACCTCTCAGCTCATGTCAGGCCAGTATGGGGGTAACAGTTCCACAGCCTTCTCCATAATTTCTTAGGCTAGAGCCACATCCCTTCTAATCTAATCTGTGCCAACAGAAGAAAAGGAGCTGTCCTTGGAGAGTGTTCTGTTTCCTCTTCTGGAGATAGAGTGGAGGGGGCGGGTGGGAGAGCGTCTGTAGGATGCCATTCTAAACCTTGCTGGTTTGGGAGTGTGGTGGCATTCTCCACCTGACGGTTAGTACTGTAATATGTGGGCAAGCGACTTCAGACCCAGGAGAAATGAAACTTAACTCCCACCATACAGACCTGCCACCATCTTCAGGCTAAAGATGCTGCTGACTGTGACCGAGGATGTACCCACACGTGATAGGAACAAACTCACTAGACCCAGGGTCAGGTGAGCTGTCAGCTGACGGCACACAAGGGTCTTCTCTCAGTGAGCCTCCAGGGTTCTCTTCTGGTGAATGTGGACTGAATAAAGACCAGTGGTGGTCAAACTCTTCCCACAGATGTCATCTAAGTGGTAAAGTGTAAGAATGGAGTCACTCTGGGGGAGGTCTGAGGCCCCACCCATTTGGCCTTCCCCTGGTCCCTATGGGGAAAGCCACTGCACCTTGGAGGAACAAAGAGGACTCCTCAATATGGTGTGATAGGGGATAAGTGAGACCCTTCTTGATCCAAAATCCTACGACCCTGCCAAGTCCTCACCTCAGGGAAGAGGAAGCTCCAAATCCTTCCTCAGATGAGGTGCAGGGAATGGGGCTGCTGTGCTCAGGCTGGAAGGAAATGGTTTATGTCCCTGAAACAGGGGAAGTGGGGCAAGGCGGGCAGATGTTCAGGTTCAGCAGAGGTGGAGTATGGGCTAGCTGAAAAATCTACCTTAACGCTTCCACTTTTGAGAGACCTCTATTTCCTCTTTAGATTTTCAAGCATTACAAATAATAACAATAATAATAATAATAATAAAGACAGCACCTCATACTTTCCTCTTGGTTTTCACTGAGTACGGAAGAAAAAGCATCAGCAACGCCCTGGAGCTGAAGAATTCAGGTCAGAGCTAAAAAGTGACTTTGCTGACCGGGCTGACTGTTGGGTCCTAAAAAATACTCAGAAAAAATGCACAGAACCCCAGGCTCAATGCAGAGATTTCAATTTCATCTCCCTCTTTTAAACTGTATTTTCCTTTATTTATTTTTCGCTTTTGTGGATAACCATTGCTTCATACTCTTGAGGCTGGGCTGACTTTATGGAGAGGAGAGAGATAAGGCAGTGAAGTCACCTGCCCATGTCAGGAGGTAATTTAGAGGTGTCATAGGAAATATTCAGAAATTTTAAAGGATGGTACCACCTTCCACCATCTCTTCAGGGGACATGCCAAAGGAGAGATGCCAGATAAACAAAGAGAGAAAAAAAAATTAAAAAATCATCCACTTGGCTTTGACTTCTGAAAAAAAAAAAAACATATGAAACTTAAAGGTGAGACAAGAGACTTCTGATTTGCCAGAGCTGGATATGTTATAACTCAAAAGACCAAAGGCTGGAAGAGGCAGAGAAGCAGAGCACACTAGGAGATTGGAAGAGAGTGAGTTAGACCAGCCTCATACATCCTCCATGCTGACATCCAGTGTTCACCAAAGTGAGGCTACAAGAAGTAAACCTCTGAGAAGGAGAAGATCATGCAGGTGAGTGTCAGATTCTGCTCTCCATAATTCTCCCCATCTCTCACCCAGTTCTGGACCCTAGGTTGGGAAGAGGTGATTCTGAAACCTGAGACAGGCAGGAAACCCGGGCAGTAAAGAGGACCTGTGTTTGGCTACCAGCTTGAAAACCAATTTAAGGCAAGCCTCATAAAACTGAGCTCTGCATTGAGTAGAAATGGTTGCCAGTCACCTCTAAAAGAACCTAGTGCATATCTTGGTCTAACAAAACAGATCCATGAAGAGAAGGCTTGAGGCAGCAACCTTACCACAGTCTTTCTTGATGCCAGAAAACCACAGAAGGGCCTCAAGTTTTCTGTGCCCCTGAATAGGGCCAAGAAGAAGCTGAGAGGGCTAGTAAAACCAGAGGAGTTTAACAGAGAAGAAAGAGGATTCACCATGACCTTAGTGGACAAGGTGAGTACAGGTCTCTCGGTAGACACAGTAAGAATGAACACCACTGGCCTAACTGAAGATGTTAAGAACTCCATCTAAGTGGATGGATCCCAAAGAAAGAGAAAACACAAGGAAAAGCCTCCCACCCACACTGCTGCTCATAAGCCCTCAGCCCACCTCTACTGCCTGGAATTCAGGTACAGCCCTGCATTAACAGAACTGACCTGGGAGTGGCTTTATAAAGGTTTCACCTCAGAAATGAGGTTCAAAATAGAGGTAAGTTTGAAAATAAAATATCAACACAACAGTTTGTGTGTGTGTGTGTGCGCGCGCGCGCGTGTATTGCCACAGTTTTTACGGACCTGCATTTGTAAGACTGTAAACTCTCATTTCTGCAATAGGCACAGAAATAAGACAGCTCCTCCCACGGTCGAGAGCCATAATGTGTCTCAGAGGCCAGGACTGCCTGTGGACACCACGCCCACTGCCTGCAGCTTCTGGAAGAGGCTGCTGACAGGTTAGGGGAGGTAGACTGTATGCTCACTTCCTCTTCCTCCCTCTCTCCACAGCTAAGTTGCCAACTGAAAGTTGCCTTTTATTTCACCTCTGATCTCTCCCTTGTACTCATGCCCTCCTCTTCATTTGAACTGCCACCACCTCAGGTCAGCCCTGTTGACTGTCACAAATTATTGTGCGAGCTGCGTGGAAAGAGGTGTCAAATCAAAGGAAAAGGTCAGCCTTCCCTTGCTCAATTTTGTCCAGGTAAGGCATTATTACTTAAGTGTTTCATTTCACAGAATGACTCTGGGAATTTATCAATGCCCTCACTCCCCCGAATGTGTTCTTATCCAATAGGAAAACACTGTCAAATCCATATTAGATAGTTTGGCCAGGCCTCGTAGCTCACACCTGTAATCCCAGCACTTTGGGAGGCTGAGGCGGGCAGATCACATGAGGTCAGGAGTTCAAGACCAGCCTGGCCAACATGATGAAACCTCATCTCTACTAAAAATATAAAAAATTAGCTGGGCGTCATGGTGGGCACCTGCAATCCCAGCTACTTGGGAAGCTGAGGCAGGAGAATCCCTTGAACCTCAGAGGCAGAGGTTGCAGTGAGCCGAGATCACACCACTGCACTCCAGCATGGGTGACAGAGCAAGATTTCATCTCAAAAAAAAAAAAAAAAAAAAAAAATCCGTATTAGATAGTTAAACGTTCTACCCTAATAGGTGATTATTTTCTCCTGCATTAGGATACTGTTGGTACTGTCATAAATGAACTACCACCAACAGGTAGCTTCTGCTTCCCCTCATGCTTACATGAAAACTCTGCTCTAAGTCAGAGCCTAGAAATGAGATCTTTAACAATGAAGGACAGTCTTAGAACCTCATGGAAAGAATCGTACCAAGTTTGAACTCCTGACACTTCAAGTAACAGACTCATTGGTGCAGGCTTCCAAGGTTATATATCTTAGATAACTTCCAAAGGGTATTCATAAAAGCAAACTGTTGACCCAATATCTGGTGGAGCAAAAATAATTATATTGGACTGAAGGAACTGATGAGGAAATAGAATTTCAGTTGTTTTGTAATATTATTGGTATTATTTTTAATGTTCTATTTTCTGATATCATGTAGTTTTTACTGTTTTTTCCTGATCTTTATCTCACTATTAACTTAGTAGTCTGTGCTTTTGTAAGCATTTTGAAATGAAAGATTTTTAAATGGTAATCTTGTGCTCACTGACCTTTCAGAATTCAGGAATAACTTTGTCTGAGTCTCTTTACTTTTAATGGCAATGGGGTTACTTGTATAGATTCAGTAAGAATCTGTTCTCATTTTTACATATAAATAATTGAACAAATGGATGGCACAGTCAAGGCCACACCTGGAGTGTCAATCTCATCTGCTTACATATGAAGCACATCATTAAGAAACAAGGGTTGTTCTTTATTTGCAAAATCATGAGGCCCTCCCAGAAACTTGGACTGTTACCTTATAATGGCAGACTTGGAGGCCATCTCTTTTAAGGAGAGATGCATTCACCCCCATTTATAGATGTTACAGGCAAAACAGTGGCAATGTCATTCTTTTATTTATTTATTTATTTATTTATTTTTGAGATGGAGTCTCGTTCTGTTGCCCAGGTTAAAGTACAGTGACGTGATCTTGACTCACTGCAACCTCCACCTCTTGAGTTCAAGCGATTCTCCTGCCACAGCCCCGAGTAGCTGGGACTACAGGCGCCAGTTACCACGCCTGGCTGATTTTTGTATTTTTGGTAGAGACGGGGTTTCATCATTTTGGCCAGGTTGGCCTTGAGCTCCTGACCTCCAGTTATCCACCCACCTCGTTCTCCCAAAGTGCTGGGATTACAGGTGTGAGCCACCACACCTGGCTGGCAATGACTTTCTTAGTTTGGTTTCCTAGCCTCAGAATCAAAGCAATAAATAATATACGTAGAATAAGAGAGGTTTCTGAAATTTCCTAAGATTTTTAAGAAATCTCTAACAGAAGTTAATTTTCTGGGCTATGTAGTTGCTTAACACCACATGGCTTTAGATTTTCTGACCAGACTACAAAGAGGCTTATGTATATCAGTTAACTTTTATTACTGTATTTATAACTAAATGAATCAGGCCTAACCGCAATGAGATTAGCTTTTTAGAAATCAAGAATAATCACTGGAGATTATTTATAATCACAGTGTTTCATGGTTTATAGCATCCTTCCACATCCTGACTTAAACCTTCTAAAGAGCCTTTAAACACAATATTCCTGAAGTCACCATGATCACATTTAGATTTGAAATCTTCATCATCTATTTGCCCTGGAAAAGACAACATGGCTTACAAAGAGTCAAGTAGATAAACACTCACACCACATTCATTCCACTCCATTACAAATCACTCCTAGATTTAAAAACATAAGCATACACACACACGTGTGGATGCACACACACACACGCACACACACAGAGAAATGAGTTACAGCTGAGAAAGCCCAATTCCACAGAAGGCAAATTCAAACGTCTATCTTCAGTCTTAACAAGGAAGGCTCAAAAAGAGGCTGAGACCAGTGGGACAACATTACTTTCTCCATCATGAAAACATCCAAATGAGCCCAACCTTTCCTGCCCCTCTCAGCCATGGAAGAGCAGCAGCCACCCCTAGGGAGGTATTCTCTTTCATCTGTCCCCTGGCTCTGTGCTGCCTTACAAGCAGAATATATTAATAAGGAAATACTTTAGGAGAGAACTCTCTCCACTGTGGTGACATCTCTGCAGTCTCTGTTTTGATATTTGGCCTTGAGAAGTTCAAAGGATTCGAAAGATTCGAGTTCAAGAAAGACCAAGATGTACCCCAGGGCCGGTCCTGGTCTTAGATGCTGAAAAACACTCCTCCCACACCATAAGCGATTATGACCTCTGAAAGAACCTAGTGGATATCCTGGTCTAACAGGATTATTTTCGAAGGTTCTTCTTCTTCTTTGTAATGGTAGTTGAAGGCAAGTCAGTTTAGGGTCCCTAAATCTGGAGTACTTACTTGTCATGTCTGCTCATTTCTCCAGTTTGTTCCTGGTGCCTAGGACAGAGCTCGGCCACATCAACCCTCCGTGACGCCCCCATTCCCGCCCAGGAATTTTCTGGAGGAGACCCCCACTCACCACTCCTTTCTGCCTTATGCTTTGGTGGCTCAGGCTCTGGGAGACACGGACAGGGCCCGTCACAGAGGGTGGTGAGGCTTTTGCCAGTAGAACAAGCATGGAACTCCAACTTGCACTGCAAAAGAGAGACACAACAGGTCTTAAGAATGCAGCCAAAACAGACCCCCTACTCCGCCTCCTTTCAGTGCCCTTTGCTTCACAAAAGCAGACAAAGCAGGGAGAGGTCCACCTCAAGTAGAGGTCTCAATTACAGAATACTGAATAAGAAATGGCCTTTTATATTTTACCAAATGCAGAGGATAACTTCTAAAAACACTGTGGAAGCCCTAGAAGACTTCCTTTAATGATGGTAAACCCTACTGTCACTATTTCTAAAATAAAATTATTAATATGAAACTTAACATCAGTAGAGTCCTATGTGGTCCAGGAACCCCCTCCATTTACTTTGAGGCATCTTGTCCACACTCCTCCCGTGTGGAGGAAGCACTGCTGGAATACCACTCCCGGTCCCTCTCAGCCTGCTCACATGCTCTTCCCGAGAGGGAAGAGGAACAATCCCTTTAGTAAGTCCGTATGGTAATCTGAGGCTCAGCCCCTTCCCCTTGGGAGCAACAAGGAGTGAATGCTCTTGTTTCCATTGTCCAAAACCTAAGTTTCCACGGGTCTTGCCCCATCAGAGGATGCCTGTGGTCTAACTAGCTTGTGACTCCGTGGAAATGGTTACCTAATTCTAGGATTAAATATTAGAAGCCCATAATCCACATTCTCTTGTCAACCCTTTATCAGCAGCAATGGTCATATTTTAGTCATTTTTCTATCAGCTCTTTACTCTTAAGTCTCAATGAATTCTCAGAACACAGGCAGGAGACAGCAATGTTATTAGTCGGTGCAAAAGACCACAACAATTATCAGCATTTTTATTATTCCTACATTATGGAAGAAGAAATTGAGACTCAGGTTGAATAACTTGCAAAAGATCACAAAGCTCAGGGCCAAGCACTTAATGCATGCCACAACACTGTGTAGATGGGGCTTCAGAATACAGACATCCCATACTGAACTGTGTGTGGCTAATTATGCAACTTTGCTATTCGCCTGGATCTGTGTTGTCTGAGAGTTTACTCCTTTTTTGTCTGTAAATTTCTCAAGATCAAGGCCGGTGTGTAATCGGTCCTCTGCAAAGACCCACGGGCCGAGGACCACATGCGTATCTGGTGGAGGTTCAAAGGAAAAAGAGATAGGTGAAATTTAACGAGCACCCACTGTGCGTGCAGCTCTTATCAGGTGCCATGGGGAATCTTTTAAATGAAAGAAAAGAGGAGATACAGTCCGTGCCCTTGGAAAGCACAAATGCATACCTTTGAAAAAAGTCCACTAGCATTTGCAAAGCTACACATGAGTGCAGATAAATCCCGGCTCATTGTGAGAGGACAAGCTATTCAGTCCCTATACTGATGAGAAACGGAGGGAAAGAGTACTTTAAACCTGGTTCTAAATGTACTGAAGTCACTCCTGTGTCACTCCAATGATCACCCATATAGTCGCTGGCTGCCTGTTCAGGAAGAGGGCAACAGAGCAAACCTACAGAGTGCTGGCTTCCTCTTGACACAAAACTCCCTCTCGTGCATATGTGTTCAGTGCCTAGTACGTGCCCAGCATGGCAGCAGGCGTTGAGGGGGCTATACAAAAACAAGTCATTGCCCACATCTCACACATCAACTGAGCTGATGAAGCAAAGAAGAGTGTGTCCTTGTAAAGCCATGTGGATGTGACTCTGAGGTGAGGCAGGACATATGTCTCTGTAGGGATGGCGTGCAAAAGAGGCCCTCAAGTATGGGGTGTGCCTACAGACAGCACGTGGACTGAAGGTGAGCTGAGTGGAATGCTGAGAAGACAGCAGGCAGGTCACTAGCATGAGGAGCTTCCTTTCACTCAGCACAGCGTGTGTGCACGTGCCCACGGCTGAACACAGCTGCCATGACTGGCCTGCTGCCTCCTCCGCCTCTTCGGGGCTAGTTCTCTGGAACAATCCTCTGTTTCAGACTAGTGGTTCTCCGGCTCATTAACAGAATCCTTAAAGCTAATTTAGGGGGGAAAATATATTTTTATGTGTCCATGTATTTTATAAAGTCAAAATTGTTACCTTTATTTATCATAAAGCCTTATCATGCTATTGCTATTACTGCCTGATTGTATCTGTGACAGACTGTGAGACTCCCCCTCTCCACCCCATTCTCTTCTCTCTCTGAGGGAGGAATCTACACTTCTGCTCCAGGCCCTGTATCTTGCAGCAGCACCTCCCTGTAGGAGAGTCAACTTTCCCACCAGCTCTAGCTGCATGCTCACTCCAACCAGTGGTGGTTAGGAGAGATGCAAGCCAGGTTTGAGCAGACATGTCAAGAATCACTGGTTTCATCACCTCTCTTGCTCTTCTCTACCATGAAAATGATGTGCCAGATAAGGGCTGCTCCCTTTTGCCCAAGACCCAGAAGGCAGAGAACATGAAACAGAGCTGAAGTGTTCTGAACAGAGCCACAGCTAACACACAATATGAACATGGAAATAGGGTTTATCATAATAAGTCAATGATGTTTGGGGATTATTTGTTATTACAGTATAACTTAGAAAACTCTGACCAACAGAATGACTTACTTCCTACTAGACCATGAAGGCCTTAACAGCAAGAAAAGGTTTTAGTTACTGTTTTATCCTTGACATGATATGACATACACAGAGCCCTGGCATAGAGTAGGTGTTCAATAAACAGCTGCTGAACGACAAAGGCAGAAAGAAGGGAACCACAATTCACTTTGCTGCTCTGGACCTCTGTTCCAATCTCTGGGTGCTTACCAATCTGCCTGCATAAGGAAGGAAATGCTGGAGCTCAGTACTCAACACATTCATCCTAAACCATCCTTTACCCGTGTCTACACCCTGAGACACCCCTTTGAGCTCCACATTCAGTACTCTGACCCTCAGCCTCCCTGCTCACCCCAGCCTATCACTGGAGTATGAGTCTCTCTGGGTGGTCTTGCCATGACTGCAGGCCCTGTGGACTGTAATTCCTGGAACTCCACTTTCTCGGCTGGCCTGCAGCATCCCCTCTCCTGTCCAGTCCTGGTGGCCATCTCTGCAGGCAGCCTGGTCTCCTCCCTAGCTACAGAAAGACACCACCAGAGAAAACAGTACTTTTATCTGCATCAGTGAAAATCCAAGTTCAAGGGCACAGATCTGGTTTTTTTTGTTTATTTGTTTGTTTGTTTTTACCTTTCAGGGCAATATGTGGCATTTCAATGAAGCCCAAAAGGCTGCATAATTTCTTTCTTTTTTTTTTTTTTTAGGAGACAGGGTCTCACTCTGTCACCCTGACTAGAGTGCAGAGGCATAATCATAGCTCACTGCAGTCTTGAACTCCTGAGCTCAAGCAATCCTCCTGCCTCAGCCTCATGAATAGCTGGGACTACAGGCATGTGCCACCATGCTTAGCTATTTTTTTTTAATGTTTTGTAGAGATGGGGTCTCACTATATTGCCTAGGCTGGTCTCAAACTCCTGGGCTCAAGCCATCCTCCTACCCCAGCCTCCTGAAATGCTACAATTACAGGCAAGAGCCACCATATCCAGCCATAATTCCATTTTTTATAAAGCTCAAAACAGGCTATTTAGAGATACATATACATGTGGTAAAAGTTCCCTTAAAACCTGGCAGGGGAGGGGACCACGACCAATACCATGAAGATAGGGGTCACCTCCCCAGGGGAGGCAGCAGGATTAGTCAGAGAGGAGCCCAAAGGAAGCATCACAAACACTGATCGTGTTTTATTTTATAAAGTAAGCATTAGATTCTGAGGCTTTTGTTCTGTTACTAAGCTTGACAACTTCTATAAATAATACATACATTTTTATGTATCAAAGACTTTATGATAAAATATAAAACAATGTTTATAGGCTCCTATGGAGGTGACAACCAAGCTAGAACCACACCTCCCAGAAAACTCCATGAGCGAGCCCAGCAAGTGTGGGGAGAGCCCTCCATGCAGGGTTGAGAGTGTGAAGCTGTGCTCCCAAGCCCACGGCCTCCCACAGATGTTCTCTTCCCACAACACTTCTCTAATTCTCACCCTTGAAGTTACCCTTCCCATCACTTTCCCTCATCCTCCCTCCTCCCTTCTCCCAGGTTCTTTCTAAGGAAGAACAGATACAGAAGCCAAAACCTGATCACCATTCCAGCTTCACGCAGAGGACTCTATGTAAAGACTATAAATCTCAGTTTTTTAAGCACCCAGTTTCTGGCACTTTGTTACAGTAGCACTAACAAATTAATATACTTTCCATCCAGATTTTTTAAAAAGAAAGAGACTCTAAGGAATGAAGACACTTTGTCTTAGGTTTATAAAGCACAGATCTTTGTGCCAAGATGGCTCAGCTCTGCTGGAAAGAAACAAAACAAAAACTATGAAACAGCAGCCTCAGGATATGAGCAGTTGGACCTAAAGAACTTGGCCAAATTCTATCAGTTGTGACGCATGCCCAGAGAAGAGGAAATATTAAAAATTCAAACCTTCATATTGATTTTGTGATGAAGCAGTCAAATAAATAATTAACTCTAACTCTCTAACGGAGGAGAGTTGAGAAACTAGGAAATAAGTTAAGGACTTTTAAACATGATACTAGAACCCATGCTCATATAAACACAGAATATTATTATAAATACAAACCCCTGGGGATTCTAGACCCTTGACCTGCTGAAACAGAAATGCCTGCCCTTATCACTGCAGAGAGAAGAAGCGGCGAGAGCCAATGATGACATGAACGGGCAGATACATTCAAAATGTTGACCTACTTAAAAATAAATGTGCTAGGAGATTTTCCAACCAATCTTTCCTTCCATTTTGCATAACACGCTAATACATTGGTTGGAATGAGTGAACGTTTTCCTGCAAATGGCCAGTAAATCTTTCTCTTCTATGATTTGTAAAGCACAGCTAACAACCTCTTTCTGGTTCATTGCTCACACAGGTCTCAACCAAGTACATTTCTCTACCACACCACACTCTGCCTCGCATGCTTTGAGTATTATTTTTAACATTTTATTCAAATTGCTTTCTCCACTGTATTTCATCAACCTATCATCCATTTTTTAAGCCAGACTGTTGACAGTTCACAGCTGACAATTTTGTTCGCAGTTGATGAATTCTGATTTGTTTTTATTTGCCCAAAATCATGTCACAGTAGGTGGGGGGAGCAATCCTGAGGCTTTGCCGGCTTTAATAATTGGGCAGGAAGTGAGCGACTGCTGACTGCCCCAGTCAGATGCCAACATGCTATTCCCGGCTGACGGGAGAATAACCACCCATTTCTGCACAGGGCTTGAGTGGCTCAGTGGTCATCTGGAAGAAGCTATGCACAGAAACAAGGGAAGGTCTTTGGTCTCATTTAGAACCTTATTGAACATCCATAAATACATGTGTTCCTTTCTGCATTTAACACATATTCACTGAGCATCTACTATGGGCCAGACCCTGGTCTAGGTGTAGAACCAGTGGGACAAAGGCCTGTTTCCATGAATTTCACATGGCAGGCATTGGTGAGAGTCAAGGAATTAAACAAAAGAGAGAAAGAGACAGGGAATAAAGGAGAGGGAATGGTGTATTGCATGGTGTGATCAGTAAACCTTCTGGAAAGATGACATCTGAGCAGAGAACAGAATATAGTGAGCCATGCAGCTCTCTGGGGAAGGAGGGTCTGGGAAAAAGAAACACAAAGGCCCAGGGTAGAAGATTCTGACTACACTTGAGAAACACTGAGGAAGCTGGAGAGGGATGAGGAGAGTGGAAAGGACCATCGCAGCGGAACTGATGGTTGGCCTGTGCGTGGCCCAGGGCACACTCTTGCATTCTCTCACTCTCTCTTTCCCTCTGTGTGGTACACACACACTTCCATGAGTTAAGACTTCCAAATACATCAGAGCCTTAAACTTCTTTAAGACAAAGCTGCTAAAAATATAAAAGAGGAAAATGCTTTTTTTTTTTTTTTTAACAAGAGAATAGCAGCTACAAAATGTAAAAGAAAGGCTAGAGTTAGAAAGTCACCATTTTGAAACTCCTCATGTAATTAATTGAGTCAGAAAAGGACCATTTAATGTTTGCTAAAAATTTTGGGTGAAAGTTATTAGAGAATGAAACATTCACACAGTCTCAAAATGTCTCCTTACAGCATCGCTATTATTATACAAAGAAGAAAACGCACACTTTCAATAAAACAAATGGCAGTCACCCCTTAACAAAGGGACCAAGGGTCCAAGCTAATACCACTGGCAGTGGGACGGGCTGGCACGTGCCTCCTAATATGCAACAAAAGAAAATACACAGTAGCACCTGTGAGGCACTGATATTAAAAAGGTTGAACCCAAGTCTATGCATTAGGAAACAGACAAATCCAAAATTGAGGACATTTTATAACAGTCTGAACTCTAAAAGCAAACAAAACAAACCTGGGGCGAGTGGATTATCATACTAGAGTAATCATTTCTAATTAAAATAAATTAAAAATCGGAAACAAATGAAATGAGCAAAAGTTAATTGAACCCTGACTAATAATTATACAAAACACATTATTATACAAACATTTTGGGAATAATTTCTGTGATGTTAATGTGAACTATATGCTAGGTGATATTATGGAATGTTCTTACAGGTATAATAATACCTACTAAGGTTAAGGTGGTTATATAAGAGAATGCCCCTTTTCTTAGGGGTGAGGTGTCACAATGCTGCAAATCCTAACCAGTTCAGGGGAAAGTGTGTATGTATATACAGAAAGCAAGAGTACATGAATGTGCCAAAATACTAACAACTGCCAAATATTTTTGTTTAGATTGTGTTTTGAGACTAAGTTTCTCTCTCGTCGCCCAGGCTGGAGTGCAGTGACCTGATTTCGACTCACTGCAACCTCCGCCTCCCAGGTTCAAGCGATTCTCCTGCCTCAGCCTCCCTAGTAGCTGGGATTACAGGCACCTGCCATCACGCCCGGCTAATTTTTGTATTTTTAGTAGAGACGGGTTTCACCATGTTTACCAGGCTGGTCTCAAACTCCTGACCCCAATGGATCTGCCCGCCTCATCCTCCCAAAATGCTAGGATTACAGATGTGAGCCACTGCAATAACTGTCAAATCTTAATGATGGGTATACAGTATTCATTGCATTATTCTTTAAATGCTCTGTACATTGAATAATTATTAAACTAATAGACAGGGGAAGAAAATTTAACTTGCTTTGCCCAGTGGTGCTAGGAGAACTCTTCCCAGAAACCACTCCTCTTTTCTCTCCCTAAACCCCTCCCTCGTCAGTGGCTTACCACTCTCAGCTGTTGCAATTACTGTCCCTCCTGCAGCTCCCGCTAGAGGGTGGCTCTCAGCGGGGCAGGGACTGGATCGTATTTCCTGCTGTATCCAGGCTGGCTTACACCTGGTAAAGAGCTGACCTTCAGTAAGGATTTGTTAAAGAAACAAGTGATTGAGGTTTTCCTAAAGCACAAAATTCTCTTGATTGATATCAGCAATTAGCTTTGCTCATTTTCTCACCTTGTTTATCTTGTCAGTGATTTAGCGAACCCTTTTCCAGTGAGTGAGGAGGTAAGTTTCAGTCCAGTTCATGTACAGATTGTCACAGGCTTGGTTTTAGAGGCAAGCCTGAATAAAGTTTCTCTAAACTGTAACAAAACCAGTGGAGAGTCTTGCCATCCTCCAGGCAACACATCCAAGAGTGACCGGCACCGTGGAGAGGAGTGCAGCCCTGCCCTGCCCTGCATGTGCAGGCCCACCCCCGGCAGGCTCTTGGTCCCTGCTTTAAGTTCCCCAACTGCACACAAGAGGAGCTGCCTTGGCTCACCTCCACTGTTCTCACTTCTGGGCCTTTTCCCTGTTTTCTCCTCTGCCTTGGATTTTCTTAGGACTGGACACTATTTTGACATTTTACATTTCTGTGGGATTTTTTACTTATCTGGGATGTTGGAGAATGGGGCAGATGAAGAAGGACTTGAAGTTCCTGGGCCTGTCATCCTCTCTAGGAGACAGCTGACCCCTTGGAGGGAGGACAGCCTGGTGTACATCGGAGACGTGGGACCATGCACAGCCTCACCAGGCAAGGCCTAGATGCAGCAGAGAGCCCAGACCCGAAGGGCTCTCAGTGAAGGCCCACAGTCGGGCCAGCTGCAGCCCTCCCCTCTTCCCAGCTGGGCTGCGGTGCCTTTCCTCCAGGAAAGCTTTTCTCAGGCTCCTGCCTCTGTGCCCCAGGACAATTCTCTCATTGCACCCACCACTGGACAGTGCTTATCTGTTTACATATCTACTTCTTGAAGGAAATAGGTATCTTTGACTAGAGCCTAGCATATCACAAGTACAGGTGCTCCTCAACTTACTATGGGGTTACATCTCAATAAACCCATCTTAAAGTAAAAATATCAGAAACTGAAAGTGCATTTAATACGTCTAACCTACCAAACATCATAGCTTAGCCTAGCCTACCTTCAGTGTACTCAGAACACTCGCATTAGCCTACAGTGGAGCAAAATTATCTAAGATAAAGCCTATTTAATAATAAAAGGTAGGACAGCTCATGTAATTGATTGAATACTGCACTGAAAGTTAAAAAAAAAAAAAAAAAAAAAAAAAAAAAAAGAATGGTTGAAGGGTAGCCAAAGTACAGTTTCTACTAAATTTGTATCTCCTTTGCACCATCCTAAAGTCATACCATTTTCAGTTGAGCCACTGTAAGTCAGGGACCATCTGTGTCTAATACATTTTTTGTTTATTTATGGGATATACCTTATGTAACCCTATGTGAGAGCAGGTGTTAATACATTCATTCTATAGATTAAGAAACTGAAACTAGAGAAAGTAAATGACTGCCTTGGGGACACAAGGTGAATAAGTAACAGATTTTAATTTTTTTTTTTTTTTTTTTGAGACAGAGTTTCGCTCTGTTGCCCAGGCTGGAGTGCAGTGGCATGATCTCAGCTCACTGCAAGCTCTGCCTCCCGGGTTCATGCCATACTCCTGCCTCAGCCTCCCGAGTAGCTGGGACTACAGGTGCCCGCCACCATGCCTGGCTAATTTTTTTGTATTTTTAGTAGAGACGGGGTTTCACTGTGTGTTAGCCAGGATGGTCTTGATCTCCTGACCTCATGATCCACCCGCCTCGGCCTCCCAAAGTGCTGGGATTACAGGCATGAGCTACCGTGCCCGGCCCCCACAGATTTAATTTTTAATCCAACCCCTTCACTTCTCCCTAGTCCAGTGCTATGTGTAATGACTCACAGACTTCTACAACAGTGAGGGGTTTGGCAAAGCCTTTACAGGCATCCTAGGAAGACAGAAAGGAGAGGGAAATTATGAGAGAGCTGGGGAAAGGGAGAGAGAACAGGAGGTGCCCTGCTGGCAGCTGTATGGTGCTGATCTGCAGGGAAGAAATGGAGTCAGCCAAAGACAACCCTTGCTTGTCAACTGTGACTTGACACTAGTGATAGTGATGTTATTCAAAGCCACTTTAACATGTGGCAATTAGCTAATCCAACTTACAGAAGTGAAGCTGATCAGCTCACAGACCTGAATCAGGTGTTGTGGCCACCTTCTGTGTTCCAGAAGCTGACAGCAGCCAGACTTAGCTTCTCCTGGAGGCGTAAAGCCCTGCAGCTATTCCTAGCTAACAGATTAACTGTCAAGTGTGATCATCAGAGCTCTCCCAAGCAGTCCAGAGTGGCCCAGCCAGGGCCTCAGAAGACAGTTCTGTTCATAGGATCTGGCCTTTGACTCCCACCTGATGCAAGTTCCTTGAGAGAGCTGTCCATGCTCATGCACCCCAAGGCCACAGATAGGCTGTACCTCGAAAGTGGACAGGAAGAGCTTGCTGAAATAAATTCATCATCTTCCCAGAAACTCTAGGAAGTTGGAGACTATCACTTTCATTTTACAGATGAGAAGCAAAAAAAGGGTAAGAAAGGAAAGAACACAAATAAGAATGTAAGAAGGAGACGGCAAGAAAAGAAAGTTGTAGAGGAGGCATGGCAGAGGAGACGATGGAAGAAAAGAGAGAAGAAATACAAGGAGGAGAACAGAGATGCTTCAAGTATAGAAAAAAGCACAAAATATTCCAGAGAGACCTGGGAGGTGCAAGAGGCAATGTGGGAGCAGAGACCTTGTTCACAGGTCTCTCCCCCAGCCAGGATATGTGGGCTCAGGCAGCGCTAGGAGAAAGGAAAAGGATGTTCTGAGGTGCTGGCACCTGCTTAAAATTAAAATGTCTCTGCAGCTATAAATGCCCTCGAGATGCCTGCCTCTCCAGCTGGCCTGTTTCCTTGGAGGGGACCCAGCCCACACTAAGCCTCCTCTCCATGCTGTCTGTTCCCCACTGGCTGGGGCAGTTTACTCCACAGACAGAGTTCACTGGAGGTGGAGGGCAAGTTGAGGTGGCACCTGCCTGGCAGCATTCCTGGCACATGGTAGACAATTAATCTTTGCTCCTTCCTCCATCCCCCAAAGCCCACATTCATTCTTCTCTTCCTCCAATGGCTTCTCCACGCCAGAGTGATCTGTGTAAAATGCAAATGTGTTTGTGACACCCTACCCCAGCTTACAATCATTCCTTGTATCCTGCTATCCTCAGACAAAAAGTAAAGATTTTTAGCCCAGCAGAAAAGGTCCCCAGAGATCTGTACCCCACATATCTCTCCACCCACATCTCTTACGTCTCTCCAAACACATGCTTACTGCGACCCAGCTTGCAGACCATGCTCACTCCCGCTCTGTCTCCTTGGCCATGTCCCTCGAGGCTTCCTCTTGGATGCTTTGCTTTGTCTACAGTTCCCCGTGGAGCCTGCAGTAGGTATCCCTAAGTACTTCTAGCACCTGCCCACCTCTAACACTCTGTCTTTTGCCCTGTACTTCAATGACAGCTTTCTTGCCTCTCTCTCTTATGAGCTCCATGAAGACTAGGTTTTAATTCACTTGGTTAGCCCCAGTGCCTAGAAAAGAATCTAAAAAAGAGCATGTACTAAATAAATGTTGGACAGCTATATAGATGCATGGGCAGGAGGATGGAGGGACAGCCCCACCCATCTAACCACCTGCTGAGCAATCAACACAGCTCTGTTGTCATCTCCAAAGCACTTGGCCAAATGAAGTCATCTCTCACTAGCCATCTCCAGGCTTTGATACTCCTTGGCTCCATGAGTAGCATCTGGACTGTCACAGTCCAACAGGTGCAAAGCTCTGACTGTCTCTCCTACCATCCCATCTGATTCCCCCCACTTAGTGGAATGTCGTACCAAAGATCTCAAACTAACCTTTCCCTCTCAAGCCCTGATCAAAGCTCAAGTCCTCCCTTTTGATGCTGGTCACCATCTGGTACTGATGCTGCTTCTTCAACAACACTGCCCTGACTCTTCAACATGCAACAATCCTTCAGTAGGTGTCTTCTCCCTCCTCCCTGTCTCTGCTTCACTCTGATGTTGCCCTCATCTGAATACCTCTTTCCTTTCCCATCCCAAACCTTCCCCACCCAGGCATGTCCTCCTCTGGACATTACCCTGACCACTCCTCCTCCCGAAGAGCCCCGCTGGCTCCAGTGACATTTCCAGCCCACCCCACTCAACCACACACAGTCCCATGCCTGCTCTTCTGGTTTCCTCTTACCCTCTAATATTTTCTTCCCAATTATAATTTAGCTGCTAGACTTCAGAATATTTGTGTCATATGTCTATGGATTCTTCATAATACAGATATGAGCACTAAGTATATTTCTGTTCTTCACAGTGCTGGTAGAAATGGCTTCTAAGTCTTCATAATGTATATAAGGTTTAATACAACTAATCATGAACCTGGCATTGTGCTAAACGTTTTACCTATATTTTCTCCTTTAATTTTCACCCCAGCCCCTATATGATAAAAATGATAACAACATCTGTCTTACACATGAAGAAACAGAGGCTCACAGATGTCGTTTGGCCAATGAAAGCCAGCGCTAAGTTGCGAAGCCTGAGTCCAAATCCAGACTCTGTGACTCTAAAGTCTGTGCTCTTGAGAGGTTAATTATGTAGTCTCAAGTCTGATGTTTGCTCAGGTCATGTGTTTTCAGTGTTCAGGACTGTGCTGACAATGGTCTTCTGTGTCTGCTCATGGTACCTGCAGGAACCATTATCTTCCAAACAAAGCCAAGTCACACAAATGGTAGGGAATTCTCCGAGAACTATACCAAGGGAGTGCACGCTCAGTTACAGTGTCCCTCCCAGATGTCTCTATAGGACCCCTGCCATGATCTCACTGAAGCAAGGGGTGGAGATCCTGGTTTTCTCCTTCCCAGGTGCACCCCAGGCATGCAGAACACAGCCAGCACACAGTAGGTGTCCTTTAATTATTTCTTGAATAAAAGAATGAATGAATGAGATAGAAAGCAAGCCCCACAAAGCCCTGCCACACCTGTCACCAAGAAGGAACAAGTTTCTTGGTGAAAAGAGTAAAGAAAACTACAGAAAATCTAAGTCGCTATATCAGAGAGAACACTTCACAGCCACCAGAAGGCACAGGTGAGATGACCACGTCACTAATAAAAAGGAAGGTCGGAGTGAACAGAGGTCTACATCAGATCTGTAACTGCTACAAAGCAGCTCAGTAATGGCCTTTTTTGCAACTTCAAACCAATTCTGTACTGATTCTGAACTCCCAAGGGTGCAGGCTTCATAGGTACTTTATCATTCAGAGTTCAGACAATGGTGAAGCCAGCTGCTCTCTTCTGATCCCTCAGCAGGGGGGCTGCATCTCCTGCACCCGGACTCTCTGCAGATGAGCCATCTGAGGGCCGTTCCAGGCCTGGGGTCTGCCCTTCTCATGCTGTCTGTGTTTCTTTGTCATAACTAACACACTGTAGAGAGCAGGCTCCTGAGCCTTAGTTTCTGAAGCAGTGACCTCTCTTAGACCCTCTGCCTAAAGACACCTCTCCTCACTTACCTACAGAGACTTCACAGATAAGGGAGAAGAAATGCAGATGGAAAAAGAATAACAGCAGATTTTAAAAGTGATAGAGAGGCAGTATTCCACCCCTAGTTGCCCCCAGTGTACTCTGAAAATGGAAAAACAGATACTAGCTAAGCACATCCACCAATTTCTGTCCAAAGTTGACACTTCCCAAGGTCAAAAAAAGCCATTAAAATCTCACCTTGGGCTGACATAAGATACCCACCACCAGCCATTCAGCCTGCTTTACTTTCATACTTCAGCCCAATTTCTTCCTCTCTCCTTTCTCACTTGCTCTAGAAAATAAACCCCAAATATCTTTCTGAATAAAGCCAGCGTATGTCCATAAGAGCCAACAGAAACGAAACCACAGATAAAGGTGACCAAAAATGCCAAAGCAGACTTTTGACCAAATGCAACAAGATTAAAGTGATATTTTTTAAATGAAACAGTAACTTAAACTTTGAATTACTGCCTGATTTTACTGCTTAGAGATGAAAGACGCTGTAGTGCTGAACGAAAAAGCCATATAACTCAAAGAGGATTTTCTTTGCTTGGCATCACCTCTGTGAAAAATACGTTTAAGTAATAAAATGCCCTTGCAAGAGTCCATTCTCTGATGATGGAGCTGAGGTGTGAAAATGGTTGAGGACTGGACAAAGACTGTCATTTTTCCTGTCTTTTGATGACACAGTTTTTCTGGAACATGTCTGATCTCATTTCTCCCAGAGTCTGATGAAAGGAGAGCTGGCTAGGCCAGGTGCCCCACCAGGCCTGCCCTGGTGACCATTCTGCCCTGCGAGGTAAGTTGTGTGCTGATTGCTCCCACCACTTGCTCCATGGCCAGAAACGCCCAAGTCACATGGTCCATGCAGACCCCACTCTCCTTTTCTATTTACTTTTGAGGCCAGAACTATAGCCCCAGTGATCCTGAGATAGTCATGATTTGAGCACACAAACTCACAAGGTTGGGTGGGATGCAGACATCTGATGTGGGAAGGCAAATATCTGGGTAACTTCTTGGTGTGCACAGAAAGAAGCAGATCTAGAGTCAGGAAGCCAGCCCATGTGGACAAAGGGAGGAGAGACATGCTTGCAACAAGCTACTTGCAACAAGCTATTGGGATAAGATGCCACAAGCCTAACCAGGTGGGTGGGGATGCTTATGGAGAAAGATCCACGGAGAAGCCGTTGGCATGGGTGTAGACAGGACGGGTGAGAACACAAACCCTGTGATGCAGAGGCAGGCATTCAGGGACAAGATACCTCTGGAAGTCCTTGTGAAGATTTCAGGGAATGGTGACATTGGATGAGGATGCATGACAAGCATCCAGGTTTTTAGGAAAAGAGATGCAAGAGAAGCAGTTGGCACAGTTTTTGAGGGTCAATCAGCCTTAGACTATATGCTTGGGCATGGAACAGAACCAAGAAGGCCCCAGAGTCTGAGCTGGGCCTTGGTCTACAGCGGCCTAAGCGAAGTGGGGCAGCTTCAAAGACCCGAGAGCTCATTACATATTCAGTCCTCAGCTCCAAGTCTGCACGAGCCTTCTCCTCCCCTGATTTCAAAGTTAGAAAGTTCAAACTAGTCTCCTCCCACCCCTACCAAGTTTCCACTTGCATATTTTGATGTCAGTCCGAATCCTGTGTTAATCAGGCCAAAATTCATTAACAAAGGCCAGCTGCGATCTCCAGGAAGCTAGTTGCTCTCCATCTAACATAATCTGTGTTTCATACAGCTGAGTGGTTCCTCAAACAGGCTAACACCAAGCTCTGGGGCGGGCGGGGGGGACCCCGTGAACAAAATAGAATGGCTCCTGTCTCATGGTGCCTGTTGCAATATGTGTGCTCCCATTTCAGGAAATTCTGCACTGTAAAGTAATAACGAGCACTCACGTTGCGGTGCCCTCATCATGTCATTGCCACAGATAATTAAGCTCATCAATTATCTCCTTTCCTTCTTGCCTTAAGAGGATGTCACTGTGAGCTCACAGGGAAGCCAATACATCAGCTACTCAAATCCTTGGGAGCCGCATTGCTGACTCTGCAGAAGAGCAGAGTGGCGAAAGCAGAGACTCTAAACAAACTAACCTGGATTCAAATCTTCCCTGGCTCCAGCCTTACAAGCTCCGAGGAACTCAATTAACCCTCCTGTGCTTTAGCTTTCTGATCTGTAAAATAGCGGAAACCATGATGCCTCCCTCAATAGGCAGTGGCACTCCATTTATTCAACCTGATATTTGTTGAGCACCTATTATGGGCCAGGCAGTGCTCTGGTTGCTAGGAATACAATGGTAAACAAAACAGGCAAGGCTGCTGTCAGCTTGGGGCTTACATTCTAGAGACGAAAGCCAGGTATTGGAAAAAAAAAATGAAATAAAACAATGTGTATGAAGTACTTGGCACAATGCCAGACACTGAATACTTGCTATGTGAGAGTTGGAAACCACAGGTTATATTTGAGACACACATCCTCCCGAATACCCAGCCTATGGAGGGAATGGGCATTCTTAACGCCTTGACTTTGGGGAAATTTGCCAGGCTTCTGTCCCTCCAGTGTGACAGGAGTGAGCTACAATGTGGTAAGAATCCTACTGGGCTCTGGAGCAAGGCAATATCACCGAGAGGAAAGAATGTGGAGGCAGACAAACCTGGTCTCCAATCCCAGCTCTTGCTTGCCCACTCTATGACCTTGAGCCTGTCACTTACAGCTTTGAGACTTAGTTTTTACATCTGTAAAATGGGGATAATAATGGCGCCTGCCTCTTTGTGTTACAAAGATTAGCCAGGATCATGATGAGAGTTCAGCTCAGTGCCAGTGCAGAGTAAGTGCTCATCCCCCTCCGCCAGCCCCACCTCCGCGCCAGGCAGACTCAGGAAGCTAGGGCTGTTATGGTGCCTCCATCTCACTTCTGAAACTGTGCCCAGAGTGCCTAAGTCATTTCACTTATCGCCCACAAAGATGCAGTAAATTCCATCCCCACAAGCTGGCCCTGCCTCCTCCTGCTTGCTAAGGGTATCCCTGAGCAGCAGGACACACCTCAGAAGCTGCAGAGTGGTGTGGGAATTGCACGGCCAGGGCAGTGCACTGCCCATAACTTCCCATTCGACCTGGGGCCATGGCATGGAAAACGTCTTACTTCCCCCCTGCCAGACTGAGCTCCAGCAGGGTAGAGACTTGAGCACCAGTGCCAGCCAGGGGCATTTCTAGGGCACAGGAAACACACAAGGGATGGAAATGAGGCCAAGTAAGATGACTGTGGCGGGGACATTGGGAAACCACTATTAGAGAGGGATGCATCTAATACTCTTTGATTCCCTCACCAAAAGTCCTAAGACACATTAGTGAAAAAGGAATGCTCTGCTAAATATGTCATAGGGCCACAGAGGAGAAGGTTAAACCACAGCACCTTACCAAACCTTAAAAAAAAGAAAAGAATCTCTATTAGATCCTTTAATCTCCACTGAAAGTCCTCTCAGCTGCCACTGACCCAGGCCTGCCTTTACCTTTCCATGCCAACCCCACTACACCACTCCAAATGCTTTTCCTCGGGGTCCTTACACCCATATCCCTCTAAGGAAGCAAAGCACTTGCTTTGGGATCCGTCATCATCAGAAGGCAAGAGATTTATACAAATCAAACAAAAAAACATTGCACCATCACACACATTGTTTGGATTTATAATCAGAACAAAGCAATAAAATGTGCTAAAGTTGAAAAGAAAAATGTCCCATGTATCTAGAAGACAACTAAATGCATGATTCTAAATGAAAGAACCTTCAGCACTGAGAGTAACAAGCCACGTGCGGAGGTAGCAAGGCACCTCAGGGTCGGAGGGTTCCCTAAGTGGCACTACTGGGGCTGTCCAGAGATGCCCCACCTGGCCCACCCTACACTCACAAGGCCAGTGACAAGGACAGCACAGCATGAAGCAGGCATGAGGGTAGCTATCAGAAAGGACCTCTGTGTTACTAGAAAGGAAAAGCCATGATTTAAATTTAGGGCCATCACCAACCACAGATCTGAGGCATTTGCGAGGCAAGAGCAGAAAGTGACATTTCCCCAAGCAGCAGCTCAGCCCCAGTGAGATGATCCCACTCACCACCTGCACGTAGAGCTGCCGGCCATGCCTCTTCCAGGAGGAAGCAGGGACTGAGAGAGAGGCCTGCGGGGAGACGGCTTTAGAGAGAGAGACCAGGTTCCTGGAAAACACAGAACAGTCTGGGTCTCCACACTGGGGAGGAAGAACACTCACCTTTTGCAAGGGAATGAAGGAAGATCAAGCCAGATCTACACCCACAACAAAGGAAAAGGCTAGCTCTACTCCCGGCCAGTCATTCCTGAAGTGAACGCCTAACAGTGATGACGATGACAGAAACTGAGTAGTAAGTACTAAAGTTGAGCTTCGCATCCATTAGCTCATCTGATCTTCTTGATAAACCTCTAAGGTAAGTATGCTTGGTTCTTAAACTACTTGCCAGTTTGATGGGTGGAAAACCATATCTCACCATTGTTTCTGTTTACCTCCTCACCCACGGCAAAAGCCCTTCCTCCCTGCCCCAACAGTGTTTTTCAGGCTGGAGTCATGGGCTGTGCAGTGACAGACTGACAGACCTACAATGTTTTTGGCAACATCATAGTTGAGTCCTGGTTCTCCCATCTATAGACCAGAGGTAATAGTACCTATTTCAAATGCTGTTTTAAGACAAATGAAATTAAAAACACTCATAGAGTATTTAGCACAGGGACTCTCCATCTGACCCATCTCCCTTTTCTCACTGGGTTAATTTGATGCTTGGAGGCAGAGCACACCTGACCCTCACTAAGGAGCCAGACCTTCTGCCTGAGCTCTGGGGCTCCTTCCTTCTGCCCCTCCCTGCATCTCTCACTGCATCCCACACTGCCCAGTCACAAAGTTTCACTTAGGGACAAAGTAAGCCACCCCACAGGCTACAAGATGTCAAGGGCTTACCTTCCATGTTCCAGCCCCCACCTAGATGGGGCTAGAAACTGGGCAAGGATAGCAGCAGTATCTCTGCTGGGAAGACACCGCACCCAGCCCAGGGTTGCGCAGCACTCAGCAGCCCTCACGGAGGAGGTCATGAAAGAAAGACTCAAACATGAGGGCACAGGCTCTTTGTTTACTCTGAAGGTGGGCAAAATCATCCTCTAGAAGGCAGAGCGTCGTCTACAGAACCCAAATTGAATAAAGGCCTTCTCGGGAGGTGGTTGGCTGGGGCTCTGTATGCCCAGTTGGAACGACTATGCATAAGGCACTCACTCCCTCCACCATTCCTGCACCCATTGAGTAGGTCACGCAAGCAATGTCTGTGCAGCCCCTGTCACGTGCCTGATGTCACCAGTCACTGAAGCTACCAGCTGAGCAGGATTATGGCAGACCCAACTCCTGATCCCAGAAAGCTTCAATTTTAATGGGCATGTTTCGAGTTAATAATAGGGAAAAGAAACACCTAGCTTTCTACTACACCTTATTCTAGTAAAGTGCTCTCCCTTCTACTAGGTTTTTCCCTGTGCAGCAAGCTTTTAAGGGACCTAGGAAGCCAGCTGCGTCTGATGGATGGAGAAACCGAGACTCACAGAAGTCACAGGATTTGCCCAAGGTCACCGGGATAATACAAGATACAGCTGAGACTTGACTAATGTTTGCTGAGCTCCAGTCCACGGCTCTTGCCATGTAACAAGCTGTCATTTCCCCAGCAACTAGAGAAATCCTTTAGATATTTGCTGAAATGAATCAAATCAATACAATAAAAAGCCACCAGAAAAGCTTCCTACAGGGAATGGTGAAGGGAGCCAGGCACAGTTTTTTTTTCTTTCCTTCCCATCTGATGAACTGCAGCAGGGAGGTGTCACTAGGTGAGCCCCCTTCCTCCCTCAAGGTGAAGGCCACGTATGCAGCTGCATCTGGAGGAGCTGACTGCCGGAGGAATAGGTCTGGGCTCCAGCTCAGCTGCATGAACTCAAACAAGTCAGTGTATCTCTCTGCGCTTCAACATCTTCCTTGAAAAAGAGAACTAGTACCACTGACATCTTTGGGCTATGTACTAAGTGAGATCACAGAAGTAAAGCTCTTAGCATTGGGCAGCACTCAATATACAGTAGCCATTTTATCACTATTATCACCACCATTAATACTGTTATTCATGTCATCAAGTTCACTAAAAGAGCTACCTCCTCGAGGTCTCTCACCCTCAAAAATTCTGCAACTTGGGGCCTCTGCATGGCAGGGAGGGCTGGAGACTTGGCCTCTCTGTGAAGCAGCCACCAGCAGCATCTCTTCCAGTGAATACTGCAGTATGTGTCCCAGGGCAGGGCCCTGGGGAGCACCAGGACCTTGGTGTACAGAAGACACTGAGGTAAGGAGCCCAGCCTCCACTAGATTCTTTCAGAGGTTTTAGGGAAGATTTTCCAAGCCCCATGAGAGGGAGAACACTAAGAAGGTTCAGAAACGAGGTCAGGAAGCAGGCAGGAAGAAAGAGAAAAAAGTGTGTAAACCAAGGGAAACACAAGGGTGGCTGTATCTAGGAACCTCCCACCCAGGATTTCTGCAACAAAGGACTGCCGACACTACATGCTTTTTCTAAGCCTGTTGGTGCCCAGAAGCATCTATCACTTTCTCGTGTAAAGCTCTTAGGTGGAAGTGGGGAGACTTGGGTTCCAGTCTGTGCTTAGACAATAACCCAGCTTCTCAGGTCCAGTTTCCACATATGTGAAGACTGTTGGGGGTCAGGGAGTAGGGACCACAGGAGGTTGGACTAGATGGGCTCTAGGCTTCCCTCCAGGCCTTCATCAGCCACCAGAACATCCTGCCTCAAGGACCAATCTGGGTGCCTCTCCAGGGAGTGGTTACAGCTTCTATTCCTACAAACCTCTCACAAAATGTGACTGAAGTCTCAGAGCAGTGACACATCCTTCCCCTGCATAGTTGTCGGGTAAACCTTAACTTCATAACTGCATTGGTTTTATCAATGTGACCCAGTTGTATGTTTTCCTTTGCTCAGCAATTTCTCACATACTTGAAAGATGAACGATGTCTATCTCCCATATGGGCTTGTTTCTACTTTTGGATACAAATCACCTGATCGACTTGCTCCCAGGCATTTGTAAAGAAAGATAAAAAGAACATTATCAGGATGCCAAATCTATCAACCTCTGAGAGAAAGTTTGCTCATCCTCCTGCCCCTCGTCTCACCCACCATCACCCCCAGTCCTCCAGATTTCATTAGCTTTTCATGCCTATCATCTTTATGTTGCTGGAGTAGGAATTTTGAGAAATACACAAAAAAGGTAGCAAGGTCAGAGTCCCTGCCCTTAAAGAGATTTCAAGTAGATCAACAAATGGATCAATTAGCATATGATGCCACATTGGTAACAATTCCATGGTGAACCATGGCAAGGGACCTTAAGTACCATGGGAATTGAAAGATGGAAAGCCATTGTGGGGAGAAATCTTCCAGGTGAATTTGCAGCTTGGTGCAAGGTTCTGAAAAATTTGGAAAGAAGGATGTATGGGGGAGATCAGAAGCAAAGAGATTAAGAAAGAGGTTTAGAATCTAATTTGGAGCCTGGTCTTGTGAGAAGAAGAACCTTCTACTGTGGGTTCTCAAGCAAAGGAGAAGCAAAGTCGACATGCCAAGAGAGGAAGCCAGGAGAGCACTGGGACTGAGCAGGAGAATGGAGGAGGGACTAGAACGGGGAGCTAGCACAGAAATGCAGGTGAAAGGGGAGGACAAGGGGGCTTGTGCCTGGTGGGGCCCACACAGTGCCGCCCTTCTGGTTTCCCATCCCCCCTTTGTCCCTGCTCATGAGTGTCAAAATCTTTGACAATGCCTCTGAATTAAACTGAAACAAAACAAAACAACAACAACAACAACAACAACAACAAAACTTCAAAAGCCACCATGTCTCAACAGCATTTTCTGATTTTCTGGTTAGTCCTTCTAGGGAAGGTGCTCCCAGGCTCAAAATTGTGGTGACAGCTCCCGAATCATATTGAATATAGTAGCTGTCATGGCCAACATACTAACTAGCAGGATGTGGCCACCCTCCTCCTCCTCCTCCTCCCACACCTGCTACAACATGATGGCAGAGGGCCTTGGAGCCAGTGACCTGAGGGCAGTGGGGCACCAGCAAGCTCTTCTCCGTACCTAGGACCTGGGGAACTGTGCTGCTGCCCCTCAGCATCTCCTCAGTGACCTAGTGCAGCCACGCCTACCAGTGCCTGGAGTCACTAGGAGGCTGATGTTTAGAAGCCACATAAAGCAGATGAAACTTTAATGTCTCTACTAAAATCATAGGTCCCCTCAACTCCAAAGTCCCATCAGATGCACCATCTCATGCTGAAACAGAAACACTAAATCTACACTGATTTTGAGTAACAAAATTAGAAATGTATTCTTAATTGAGAATACATTTTTAGAAATTCACCTTTCTAAACACATTTTGTGAAGCTCTGGGTTCGAGGCCTTTATAACTATCAAAGATAGCTGCACAGTTTGATCTGGAATAAAGAAAAGGGCCTCTTCTGAAATACACTGGGAGATCAGCCAGGAAGGCCACAGAGGCCACTGGCAGGCTACAGCATTTCCCTCCTCAAATAACCAGGCCAGGTGTAAGCACTAGGATCTAACACTAGATACTTGGCATTTTTGCTCCCTGATTTGGTTGGGACTACATGGAGATATGGAATCAACTTGGAGATGGCCCATCATTTAGAACAACAGAAATGGAAGCAATACTTTCTCTAACAAAAAGCAAATCCCACGCAAGACAAGCTGCTAGTTTAAGGTTCTATTCCAATAAGGAAGGGTTGAGCCTGCCTCAAGAACGAACAAGTAATTTTTTGCAAAACAGCAACTTGAAGTTCATCCTTTGTCAACAAAACTGCTATGTAATTTCTAAACTTCCCACCAAGAAGCAATTAGCCAACAGACACATCTGCGAATACCAGAACACCTCTCTTTCCTTGCTCTGTAAGAGGGATTTTTACGCTGGGCTCTGTCTCCAGCCATATCCAGGCCTTCCTCTCTGCAGATCACAGGCATCTGACACACAAGCATAGACTGTTCAGGGAACAACCAGCCTTCCACTGGAGTGGTGCTCACTGTCCAGCCAGCATAAGATAAGAGATAGCTAGGACTGTCAGCTCCTCAAGGACAGGGCCTGTGTCCAGCCATCTCCACACCCCTCACCTCACAGCCAGGCATGGGGACCCAAACTCAGCAGGTACCTTTGCTGGCTGAAGTTAATGAAAGAGCAGAATTCGGTCAAGCTTGATTGTGATGTAAAGTTTTATCCCAAAAGTATGAAACACCTCTCAAATATCCCACAGTCCCCAAGCTTCAAGAGGATAAAGGGTCATGGCACAAACAGAATGGGCAGATTCTGTAAAAGGAAAATCTCTTTGTTCCCCTGGGTTTTTCAGCAAGGGGCTTTGACAAGATGCAACTTGATTCTCCTGAGACTCTCAGGCACCTGCAGTCATGAAGCGTTTTCTCTTTCTTTCAGTATTCTCTGGCTCAGTTTCAAATTCCAGTCTAAAGCCCTCTCCTCTCCACCCCCATCTCTTTGCATACTAATTCAGCCACGGAACTGAGCCAGGACCCAGGAAAAAAGGTAGCACAAGAGAAATGAAAATGGGGCCACAGGATCCTCTGTGTTCAATGGCCAGGAGGCAAAGGGGAGCTGAGGAGGATGAAGATACAAGCACAGGAGAGTTGGCTAAAGGGGGTGCAAAGACGTGTGTCACAAATCAGCCAGCTTCTCTACAAACATGGGAACTCTGCTTTCAATCTGGGCAGCCAGTAGGTCATTTCTCCTATTCTCCCAAGGACTATCTCTTCCCTGCTCCATCCCACCCTTCCACCAACATTTACTGAGCACCTCCTAGCCGCTAGGCACAGTAGTAGGTGCTGTGAATATAAAGAGAAGGCTCTAGCAAAATGCACCAAAGCCAGGATAAGAAGACAACCCCAAAGGTTATGCTAGTCAAAAAAAACCCTCGCTGTAGACGAAGCTGAGACACTATCCTTCATCATGACATCAACACCAGGCAGCATTCCCTGGGATGTATTTGGAGAAGACCTGTGTTCATGTCTACTGAGAGCGGTGCCCACTGGCAGCCTTTACATTTATGTTTTGGTTTCTAGGTAAGGACAAATAAAACTAACAGTTCCCTTGACAGCCACATTTAATTTAATTGCCACTCCCCTTGGCTCTCAGGCTCTCTGAGCCTCCCACAGCTTCAGCAGTTCAAATTTTCTCACTGTCAGTCTGTTGGAGGATCACAGATTGGCCCTCCCCTTCAAATGGAGAGCACCTCCAGGCAGGGGAGCTTGAATTATTCATCTCAGGCATTCCCAGAGCTGGGCACAAAGCCTGCAACCAAGGTACACAGAGGACACTGGATGGTGAATTGAAGTTTATTAGCCCCTCTTTCCATAACTGAAAACTCTTTGCATATGGGAGCTCATCTGCTCTTACAGATTCTTTATAATATTTACTCATAAAGCTATTTCATCCACCAAGACTAGAAAGAATCCCCAAAGTGCTCAATTATGTCAGTTCCTTATAAACACAATAAACTCACATTTCCATTATTTTCCTGTCAAGTCCCTTAGTGGGCCACAGAGACCTTCCTGATCTGTCCCCTGCTCTCCTCTTCAGCCCTATCTGCCCACATACTCCCTGCCACTCCACCCACCTTCCTATACCCAAGTGTCCATTAATTTCTCTGTGCCAGGGATTGTACAAGATCCTGAGGATAAAGCAGTGAGCCACAAACAAACGTGGTTCATATTCCATGTTCATAGTTTACTGGAGTACAGAGATGTTAAATAATCTTACGAATACAAAATAAATCTATAACTATGGCAAATGCTAAGGAAAAAAAGGTTCATGGTGCTGTTGAGATGTGTAACAAGAAGCCCTGAGCTGGTTGGCCCTCAGGGAAGGCATTCCTGAGGAAGTGACCAAGGGGCTGAGATTTACAGGAGGAGGAGTGTGCCGCAGGTGTATGAAGGGGAGGGCAGGGTGTCCAGGGCTGGCCCCACTGGCGCTTCTGCCAGAGGCCCTTCTTCACATTTCTCTTATGCAACTCAGTCATTACCTCCTCAAGAGGCCCTCCCTGATACCCAGGTGAGGTCAGATGTTCTCTTACTGTGTGCCCACATGATACACATCCACTTTTCTCAAGCCATTCAATACATCTCCCCTCCTGAACTGGGAATTCCATGAGGACAGGGACGTTGCCTAGTACATTTTTGTATATCCTGTGCCTAGAGAGGAACAAGCACCCAGTCCTTTCCTGACGAACAGGAGAAAAGATCGATGAATGGATGGATGGATGAGCACAGTGCCTCTTTCCAGCACTCACGCTTGCACACATCAGTGTTTGGGCAGCTGTAGTAGTCTATTTTCTGTTGCCGAAACTGGGTAATTTATAAAGGAAAGGAATTTACTTCTCACAGTCACGGAGGCTGAGAAGTCCTGGGTTGAGGGGGCTTATCTGCTGTGAGCCTTTTTGCTGGTGGGGACTCTGTCTAGGGCATGGCCAGGGACCCGAGCAAATTAATATGTCAGCTCAAGTCTCTCTTCCTCTTCTTATAAAGCCACTAGTTCCCCTCCCATGATAACTCATTAATCCATTAACCCAATAAAACATTAACCCTTTAAAATACTCATTAGGACAGAGTCTGGATGATCCAGTCACCTCTTAAAGGCCCCACCTCTCAATATCTGCCACATTGGTGATTAAGTTTCAATATGTGTTTTAGAGAGGACATTTAAATCGTAGCAGCAGTCAGCAGCATTTCTGTATTAAGCGTCACAATCCTGTGCTCTCTTTGTCTCTCTGGGATCCTGAAAGAGCAATTAGAAGAGGCTAACATCCTCACGGGGGGTTGAAGAAGGGCAGGGTCTCTCTCAGCCCTGGAGAGATCCAGTGGTCCATCCAGCAGCTTTTCTGGCACATTATGAGAACTGTAGCACTTTAATCATTTCATTTTTTATTCATAGTGTTTACTGAGCATCTACCATATGCTAGGCCCCATCATAGAAACTCAATAGGAAAAAAGATAGACATGGACCCTGCCTTTATGGAGCATACAGTCTTGAGTAGCAAGTGAAATAAGAGATTTCAGACGCAAGTAATTGGTATGAAGAAAGCAGAGCAGTAGGCTAGAAAGTAACTGAGGGGAAGACAGCTCTGTTGTGTGGTGGTCAGAGAGGGTCTCTCTGAGGAGATAACCTTCCAGCTAAGATGGGGATGAGGAGAAGGAGCCAGTCCCATGACAGTCTATGGAAATAGCATGCAGGCAGAGGGAACGGGATGTTCAAAATGCTGACATGAAATGAGCTCAGCACACTGGAGGCAGAAAAGCCACTGAAGTGACTGGAGCGGAGTCATGGAGAGAAAAACATGGTGAGACAGAGGTCAGATCATAGAGAACCTGAGGGATCAGGGTGAGGACACCACTTGTAAGTGAGGGGAAAAGAATAGGCTGTTTCAATGATCACTCAGCTGCTCTGTGAAGAATAGACTACAGGCAAACACTGATGGAAACAGAAACCAGTAATGAGACCATGAAATGTCCCTGGGGCTCTCACCAGTGTTTAAGGAGTAGCAACGGTGTTAAGTGGACAAAATCAGGATATAGTTTAGAGGAGAACACAAGGCTTGCTAAGGATTGGTTGAAGAAAATGAGAGAAAATGAACAGTCAAAGATGACTCCAGAGTTTTTGACCTGAGTCACTGGATACAAAATAGAGTCATTAGCAGATTGGGGGAAACACTGGGGACCAAGGAGAATCAGGAGCTCTATTTTGGACACATTGAATGTGAGATGCCAACCAGACATCAGGGTGGATGGTTCAAGTAGCCCACTCAAAAGCTACTCTACATATGCACCATGCTATTCCTATTCGCCACTATTAAACCAGGGGAGTTTAATACTTTATAAAATTCAAGTACAGGCAAACCTCAGAAGTATTGTGGCTTCAGTTCCAGACAACCACAACGAAGCAAATATTACAATAAAGTGATTTACTCAAATTTTTTGGTTTCCTGGTACCTATAAAAGTTATGTTAACACTATAACACAGTCTATTAAGTGTGCAATAGCATTAGGTCTAAAAATAATGTACATGCCTTGATTTAAAAATACTTTACTACTAAAAAATGCTAACCATCACCTGAGCCTTCAGCAAGTCATGATCTTTTTGCTGGTGGAGGATCTTGCCCTGATATTGATGACTGCTGACTGATAAGGGTGATGGCTACTGAAGATTAAGGTGGCTATAATTCCTGAAAATAAGACAATAAAGTTTGCTGCATTGATGGCCCCTCCTTTCACAAAAATTTCTCTGTAGCATGTGATGCTACTTGATAGCATTTTACCCAAAGTAAAGCTTCTTTAAAAACTAGAGTCAGTCCTCTCAAACTCTGTCACTGCTTTATCAACTAAGTTCACAGAATATTCTAAATCCTTTGTTGTCATTTCAACAATGCTCACAGCATCTTCACCATGAGGAGACTCCATCTGGAGAAATGACTTTCCTTCCTCATCCATAAGAGGCAACTCCTTATCTGATCAAGTTTTATTCTGAGATTGTAGCAATTCAGTTACATCTTCAGGCTCCACTTCTACTTTCAGTTGTCTTGTTATGTCTACTTACATCTGCAATTACTTCCTCCACTGAAGTCTTGAACCCCTCAAAGTCATCCATGAGGGCTGGAATCTACTCCTCTCAAACTTCTGTTAATGTTGATATTTTTACCTCCTCCCATGAATCACAAATGTTAACAGTGTCTAGACTGTGAACCCTTTCCAGAAAGTTTTCAATTTGCTTTGCCCAGATCCATCAGAGAGAGGAACTACTATCTGTGGTAGCTACAGCCTTATGAAATGTATTTCTTTCCTTTTCTTTTTTTTTTTTTTTTTTTTTTTGAGACAGAGTCTTGCTCTGTCGCCCAGGCTGGAGTGCAGTGGCACGATCTTGGGATCTTGGCTCACCGCAAGCTCCGCCTCCCAGGTTCACACCATTCTCCTGCCTCAGCCTCCCAAGTAAGTGGCTGGGACTACAGGCACCTGCCACCATGCCCGGCTAATTTTTTCTATTTTTTAGTAGAGATGGGGTTTCACCATATGGTAGCCAGGATGCTCTTGATCTCCTGACCTCGTGATCCACCCACCTCGGCCTCCCAAAGTGCTGGGATTACAGGTGTGAGCCACCGTGCCCAGCCATGAAATATATTTCTTAAATAATAAGAATTGAAAGTAAAAAAATTAGCCCTTAATAATTTTGGCTGCAGAGTAGATATTATGTTAGCAGGCATTAAAAACATTAATCTCCTTGTACATCTCCATCAGAACTCTTGGGTGACTCCGTACATTGTTAATGAGTGATAATATTTTGAAAGGAATCTTTTTTTCTGCACAGTAGCTATCTCAACAATGGGCTTAAAATATTCTATAAACCATGCAGTAAACGGACGTGCTGTCCTCTAGGCTTTGTTGTTCCATTTCTAGAGCATGGGCAGAGTAGATTTAGCTTACATCTTAAGGGTCTTAGGATTTGGGAAATGGCAAATGAGCAATGGCTTCAACTTAAAGTCACCAGCTGCATGCGCCCCTAATAAAAAAGTCAGCCTATGCTTTGAAGCCAGGCATTGACTTCTCCTCTTTGGCTATGCAAGTCCTAGATGGTATCTTCTTCTAATAGGAGGCCATTTCATGTATATCGAAAATTTGTTGTTTAGTGTAGCTACCTTCATACATTCTCTTGACTAGATCTTCTGGATAACTTGCTGCAGCTTCTACATCAGCACTTGCTGCTTCATCTTGCACTTTTCTGTTATGGAGACAGTTTCTTCTCTTAAACCTCATAAACCAACCTCTGCTAGCATCAAACTTTTCTTCTGCAACTTCCTCACTTCTTTTAGCCTTCATAGAATTGGTGAGATAATTTTGGATTAGGTTGTGGCTTAAGAGAATGTTGTGGCTGATTTGCCTTCTATCCAGACCCCTCAAACTTTATCCATACCAGCAATAAGGCTGTCTCCTCTGTTATCATTGAGACGTTCACTGGAGTAACACTTTTAATTTCCTCCATGAACTTTTCATTTGCACTTACAACTTGGCTTGGCACAAGAGGCCTGGCTCTGGCCCATCTCAGCTTTCAATATGCCTTTGTCACTAAGCACGATCATTTCTAACTTTTGATTTAAAGTGAGAGTCATGTCACTCTTCCTTTTACCTGAACACTTAGAGGCCACTACAGTGTTATTAATTAGCTTAATTTCAATATTGTTGTGTCATAAGGAACAGGGATGCCCATGGAGGGGGAGGGAGACAAGGGAAAGGCTGGTTAGTGGAGCAGTCAGAACACATACCACGTTTATCAATTAATTTCATCATCTTGTATTGGAGTGGTTTATGATGCCCCCAAACAATTTCAATAACATCAAAAATCAATAATCCCAGATCACCATAACAAATATAATAATAATTTGTAAAGTTTGAAATATTGTGAGAATTACCAAAGTATGACACAGGGGCATGAAGTGAGCACACATTGTTGAATAACTAGTACCAACAGACTTGTTTAATGTGGGGCTGCCACAAACCTCCAATTTGTAAAAAAAAAAAAAAAAAAAAAAAAAAAACCCAGTATCTGCAAAGCACAGTAAAAGAACGTGCAATAAAATGACGTATGCCTGTATTAACCAAAGACCAAAACTGTTTGGGTTCAGCTAAGTCCAGGTTGAGATTCCACTTCTGTCATTTATGGCTGTGTTATCTTAGGCAAGGAGCAACCTTTTTGTGAGTATTGGTTACCTCTTCTGTAAAAATGAAAATATAATTGTGCATCCCCAGGTGGCTGTAAGGACCAGATATAATGGTGAGCAGCAAACTCCCAGAGTAGAACCTGGCACAGAGTACACACTGCACGTGGGCCCACCAGCACTACTCCTATGACAGCCAGGCTGGCAAGCAGCTCAGTAAAGCCAGCTGTGGTTCTCCATTCTTATCATTAGCCAGTATTATCCCTAGGTTAATGGAAACCTTAGGAAGGAAAAAAGTCCTAGAAATTCCAAAGCAATAAAGTAATACTGTTTTGAGTGACTGAAATAGCAGGTCAAAAAATTGACAGCTACAGGGATAAAAATGTGGATCTACAAAACATGCAATCAAGAAAACCTGTGAGCTGTGAAAACCAAGTAACCTCAGGAACCCTCATTCCCTCCCCACAGCACCAGCTTCTAGTAGCACAGAAGAATCTGGGTCGATGGGTGGGTGGGCAGGGGGAAGGAGGGAGCCTCCCTCATTGATGGGGCGGGGTCATCAAGGGGAATAGATTTCGGGAGATTGACAGCACCGAAGGTGAGTGACAGAAGCGCTTTGTTTATAGGATACGATAACGGGGTGGTATACACAGCGGCTTCCCTGAGAGGTACCATGTGGTCCACCCCATCCTCAGCCCCCCAAGAATAGCATACTGCTACAGCCGTCCCTGAAATTGCTCAGCAGTACGCTATACTCATCTGCTGTAGCTGGGCACTCCACTCTTTCCAGGTAGCTGTAATAAAACAGTGACCCTCCCCAAGACAAAAAAGAAAAAATAAACAGGTTTCCATGACAACCACTTCTGAGTGAGGTAGCTGGGAGATGGTACCATGCAGAGAGGCAGCACCAATGGGGTCAGTTATGGTCTATGGAGCCAAACCCTCCACCTCACCCCACCAACACTCAGACCCCTCTGCTCAGTGAAATGCCATCCTGGGCTAGGCTTGGGATCATAAAATCAGGAGTTTAGGAAAGAAAGGGTCCACTCAAAGGGAGAAATTAACGCAGGCACAACCGCAATAGGAACATCTCAACTACTCAGGAAAAGAGGCTGCTTGTCATACTTGAAAATAAATCATCATAGCACAGAGTTGTATCCAAGAAATCGATGAGCCAACCCAAGTCATCGTTTGCGCTCATTTGCCAAGGCAGTATTAACAGACCCGAAGTCTGGAGTCATAGTATTTTTTTTTTAAATGTTTTAAAAATTATGTAAATATATTTAAAATCCAGTCTTCTTGCCATTGTTAACTGAATCCAACCCCCCTCCCAGGTTAGTGTGAATTGGTGTCGTTCTGTCATAGTGGCTTTTGCAGTGTGGAGGATGCTTGGCTGTCTGGACTCTATGAGTCAGGATGATGTGTTGAAGCCTGGCTCCTCCACCTACGGGCCAAGGGAGCACAGGAGCATTAATAACTGAGTCTCCCTCTCTGTGTTATCTGAAGAAGAGGTTTTGCAGTAGCACTCATCTTTCGAGACTGGCATGTAACGTCATGTTATATGCACAGTATGGCAGGTGGCACACAACAGACAGTACTGCAGTATCAGTACTAGTGTTCATGTAAATTACACCTACTTACACACATGGAGGAGCTAGAGTATGATGCCCAGGTCAAGGGAGGTGAAGCTGGCCACTGAGGAGCAGACCCTGGTCTCTGGCCTTGTGAATAGAGGAGCTGCTTTTGCTTAATTTATTGGGGAGGGAGCCTTGCCCAGCAGAAGCAGTTTTAAGCCCAGTTTTCTGACTCCCTTGCACATTTGGCAGACCTGAGAAGGTTCCAGTACAGGAATGGTCATCCCAGCAACCAAAGTTATTGGTCACTTAGTCTTCCAACACAACCCTGTCTGAGAGAGATGTGAGTCATGGCTTAGAAATTCCAGCAAAGCCCAAATAACCATTCCCAGGCCCTAGCAAATGCAACCAGCTCAATTCATCTGCCTCAGCATCCTGTACACAGACTGAGCATGTCAGAGGAGCTGAGCAAGCATTGGACAAATGGATCTATGGTGGAATGGGAATAAGGGGATGTCACAGAGAGCCAGGAGAACAACTGAGTGTGCAAAAACATTCCCCCTTGCAATGCTGGGCAGGCTTTTATTCACTTCCTATTGGAGCCTCACAGTCCATGTAAGATTCTTCCGATTTCACTAACGAAAACTAACCCAAACCTGCTGAGGCCTAATGCTCACTACATGTTTGCAAAATGTACAAAAACGGACCCGACTACCACTGCATCTGCCACGTTGGGTGCTGCCACAGGATCAATAATAAGTAAGAAAAGCCTGGCCCCAGCCAGTGCCTGCTAAAGAGTCTGCCCTCGACCAGAGGTGCCTGCTGCCATTACCACCACCATCGGGCAGAACATGGTGCAATCCCACCTACCCGAGAGCAGAAGGCAGAGAAGGCTTTCTGAAGCAAATGGAAGGTGCAATGTAAAAGCTGGGTCAATAGAGCTAGGGGGAGGACTGGTGTGCTACAAAAGATCCTTCAGACTTCCTTGGGGAGGGGGTAATTAATAATACATGAGTACTGATAAATGGCTTATCAATGACAGATACTGTTTGATGAATTTAATATGTAATAACTCAATTCTCACAAAAACACTTCCAGACAAGTATTATTATGTCCATTTCATGGACAAGGAAACTGGACCATAGGAAGATTAGGTAATTTGCTCAAGATCACATATCTAACAAGCCAAGGACAAGCTCTGAACCCTGACACTGCTACACCCAGCCCTCCTCTTTCCCCCACAGTACCTCACCCTCGCTCTACTTCCAGCACTCCCCTCACCTGGCTGACCTGTGAAACCATCTACATTTACATATGTGACTTCCTCAGAACCAGGCAGCAACCTGGACACAGGACCAGTCGCCCAGCAGGGGCCTGGCAAAGGGTGGGTGGGTTAGATGACTTTAAAGGGACCACCCCGGAAGAGGATCTCAAAGCAGGTGCCAGAAAAGTCTGCGGCTTCATCCAACTCTGTGGACTGAAGGTCTGAGCATGGAATCGGTGGATGGAGCCTGAACACCTGCAGTCAGAAGACAAAGTGGCCTCTCCCAACCCATAACCTTCACAGGTACAACCTCCCTTGTTCCCATCACCTACATGGCTGAAAGTTTGTCACGTCAGTCTCAGAGGCCATGTCAAACACATTGCTCTTCCCTCACCTGCACTGACCATCAAGTCTTGTCTCCCAGATACTTAGAGACTTTGTGTAGTTTATTCTTGATATACCATGAGTCTGAACTGTTCCTCCCACCAAAGCAGACTTTCTCTGAAATGCCACTGGCTCCACAGGCTCCATGGGCCACCTCAGGAGACCTACTCTGCAACCTGGTTGGCTCCTCCGGCTGCTGCTCAGCCCCCAAGACCTCTTCTCAAAGGCAGGGAAGAAGGGCAACACCAATAAATGAGAGCCAGGCTTTGTTCCCAAAGGGATGGTAAAATCCAGGACATGCTTCAAGTACAGACTTTCTTCGGGAAAGGAGAGTCCAGAGTGATTGAGTGTTCGGGGTGCCCACACCTTTTTTATCTTTCAATTTTTCACAGGAAAAACATTTGAAAAGTGTCACCTCCATTTTCTGACATTCCTCGCCTAGATGAGAGAACAAAGCAGGATCTTTCTAAACGATGGAGGACACCAGCATCAGAAATGAGAAACACAGAAACAAACGTGGTGACTGGAAGAATGTGCTGATCTCTGGGCACACTCCACAGGTTTCAGTTTTAATATATATACTTTTTAAACAGCTCTATTGAGGTATAATGGACATATGAGGTTGGGGCAAAAGTAATTGCAGTTTTTGTCACTAATTTTTCTGATTGGTTTATGTCTGTGTCCGGTACGTGTCTTTAAATGTTTTGTGTAACACCTTTGCCCTGAGTGAATGCAAGTTCTCTGTTACAAAAGTTTCACCAGTGATCTTTTCTCTCTCTAACCAGAGTCCAAGCTGAAACTGGCAAGTGTTCTTTTGCCCTGTTTTACTAACAGGCAGATTTTTTAAAAATAGGTGTGTGTGTATATAAATATACACACACATATGTATATATATGTACATGTGTGTTTGTATGTATGTGTATATATATGTGTGTATAAGTGTGCATATAAAATATATATAGTATACCAAATGTTATACTATATATATCATATATACACCATTATATATAGTATATATACACAATGGTATATAACTATATACATTGATATAATATACCAATATATTATATATAATATATATTATATATTATATATTTATATATATTATATACAACATATATATAAAATCTCCCACCCTTTAACTCAGGGTGAACCCACTGAAGGTCTTGGATTTATGTTTGTGGTTTCAGCTCCAACTTCTCAGTATGTTAGGACTTAAGGTATTGTCTCCAGTCAATGGAAAGGAGCCAGTCAAGCTAATCAAGAGGTGTGGGAGCAACAGCTGCATACTGTTGCACTGGAGCATGCAGCTGTTACCACAAAACCTCTTGAGGTAGCTTCCCTACCTCCCCACCTGCCAGAGTCATGGTCAGGATTCTGTCTGGGTTTCAGTGCTCCTGTCTCCCTACAACCAGGGATTTCCCTTACACCTTGCAAGCTCAATTATTAAAATAATGTCTGCATTATAACTAGGAGTTCAGTATCAGAGAGTTTTCAGGGTCTCTAGTCTATCATATAGCTGCATTTCCCCACGTGTACAACAACATTTCCAATGTGATGGAATCAGTGCTCCAACAGAAGTATATATGGGGTGTTGTTAAAGTTTACATGAAAGAAATGGTCTAATTTGGTATGAAGGGCTCAGGAGGGTTCACTGAGGAGATGGTGCTTATGCTAAGCCTTACAGTTAAAAACCCAGGAAAATGGTTCCTCCTTTTTTGAAGGGCTAGATGTGGGTGAGGGATCATCATAGTGCATTAAATTGCCAAAAACAATTGATGCATTCTCTCTATCCCACCTCTCCTCGTCCCTCGTTTGGTACCTGGGAGTTGGGTTGTGCATTGGTTTGCTATAAAGAGAAGCCAGGTGACTGGCCCAGACAGCTTCCAGTGGAAAATGGTAGAAGACAACGTGCGTGATGTAGTGAATCTTGATTAGAGCCACCTTTGGGGCACCCCACCCTCACTGACACATGTCATCTTTTGGTCTCTCTACTGGAGAAGAGAAAGCAAAGAAATACTTCTAATGAGCTCAATCTGACCAAACTGTTTGGGGTCACCAGGTGCCTATAGCACCCAAGTTTCTTGCCTGCCTGCCATTGTACAGCCTGACTTTGGGGAGCTTTGGATTCAAAAGCTGTCCTTACTGCCTTTGGATGAGAACTGGGGAAAACTCGCTCTTTTGTACACAGGGCCCTTCCTGCTGCTGGAGGTTTGCTGTTCTGAGAACCTTCCTGGACAGAATCTAGCAGCTCAAGAAGCACACCATTGTCCAAAGGAAGAAGCATTTCTGTTCTGTTCATGGTATACAAAGATTCCCAAATGTTTCATTCGTTTCCGAGAGGGAAACAAAAAAAAAAAAAATTGCTTTGGTAAAAATAAGAGCATCGTTAAAGTCATTTCCTTCCATATGCAATTATGGCAACAACTCATGGTTAGTTTCAACCCAGTTAAGATTCCTTAATTCCCTCATATAACACACAGGCCCCAGCCTAGGGCTTACAAAGTAAGATCAGCTTCTCTGAGCACGGCCTATATCCTGGCGCTGAGATGTTCTCTTGGAAAATGTGAAGAAGTGTAACCATACTCATTGGAGCAGAATGTCAGCAAGGGAATATTTTGTTTGTCTCTTTTAAAGAAAAACAAAAGCGACATGATCATGAACTTAATTAAAGTTGTTTGCAATGATTTAATTAGGCTTATAGCACTGTGTCTATTCATTCTGGCCAGGGACCTTTCTGTCCTTTAAAGGATTGGTAGGCAGAGATATCGTGTGCTGTGCAATTTTACCTAATCCTTAATTTCATCTCCTGATGAAGTGAGGCCAAGCATCTTTGTGTTCAGGTAATTGCCTTATCAAATGGCTTAATTGTGCATTCAACAGAACTGACAACAAGAAGGTATTCTTCCTAATGTGTTTTTAACAAAAGCACTAACTAATGAGTAGAATGAATTACATGGCATTCTACTCAGGGCATTTGAGAAGAAGAAACGAAAACTTATTCTTCAAATCTTGGTTAAATGCATGTTTGCATATAGAACATAGAAATAAGTGGTACAATAATTAGTTGAATTGCTTCCTTCTGCTCTAACTTCATGACTAATCTGCATGCTTAAGTAGTCTGTGTAAATTCCGTGGATGTATTTTCACAATGGACGATGTCTGAACATCTGTGCTTTCTGAAAATGTCACGATAACCATTTTGCCTGAAAGTTTATCTTCAGGAGCCAAAAAGACTGTGTTATCTTGGCACGTTCTAAGAAGAAATAAATGCTGGGAGAACTGAGGACAGATGTGTCCCATGATCAGAAGAAAGTATTAAAGCATTAGGCCAAATGGTTTAAAAGCATCCTGAATTCAAATGACACTAGATCATGTTCCCATAGATGAACTTTCTCTTCAACTAAAAATCATGTCTGGGATAAAAACTTGCCTTGCATGTCCCTCCATGCCTGTCATTCCTAGAAACACAATATGCCTTAATACATTCTTACCAGCTCAGACCAGGGTCATCCGGCCCAGGCATTTAATGAGGCTAACATAGTTAATATTTAAAAAGGTGATTGGGTGGTACACTACTTATTAAATTTAATTCATGCAGTATAAACTCTTTTCCTCCCACTTCTTCTGCTGAAAAAATCTTAACTCTTATTCACAGTGAATGTTGGGATGAAGAGGTTCATGTGACCAGAGTAGGCCAACTACAGGGCCATATCAGCCTGGATATAATATTTAATTAAGGGAAGGACACATGATTCAAAATGAGCTAGTTGGAATCTTTTGCCAGGGTTAAAACATAAGTAAATTTCTTTGGTGTTTCTAGGCTGGGAGCAAGTGAATCTGGGGCTATGAAAATCCCTATTCTCTGCTGAGGGAAGAAAGCCTCTTTGCAGAATAAATACAAGTAGAAGCAAACAAAGATGAGAGATGAAAAGAAACAGAGTGGTGGCAACACTGAAAGTTTCCTTCTTTCTCTAAGGCCTGGCTACCCCAACATGCTTTCTAGTCTTTTATGCCAGTAAGTGTCCTTTTTTGGGTTGAATCATGTTTCTGTCATTAAAATCAAAAGCATTCTGATATTACAACTAGTATTTTACATTACTTTTCAGATGGTTTTTCACTTGTGGAAGTAAAAATGGTGGCTCTTGAGTCAGACAGACCAGGGTTCAAATATCTACTCTGCTACTTACTAGCCATATTGACCTCAAAAAGAGTTGTATAGCTTCAGTTTTCTCATTTTCAATTTAGGACTGACAATAGTACCTACCTTACAGGTTTACTGTGAGAGCTAGATGAAATAATACAGAAAATAAAATAAAGAATACTGCAGCACTTAGCACAATGTGATAGTACTTAATATGCTCAATAATTACTAATTTTTTTGTTGTTATTGTTGTTACTATTTAAATATCACTGTGGTAGTGACTGATGGATATCTACCCTGTTCTCCTTTTTTTTTTTTTTTTTTTTTTTTTTTGACAGAATCTTGCTCTGTTGCCCAGGCTATAGTGCAATAGTGTGATCTCTGCTCACTGCAACCTCTGCCTACCGGGTTCAAGAGATTCTCCTGCCTCAGCCTCCCGAGTAGCTGAGATTACATGCGTCCACTACCACGCCCGGCTTATCTTTTGTATTTTTAGTAGAGACAGAGTTGCACCATGTTGAGTAGACTCAAATTCCTGACCTCAGTTTATCCACCCACCTTGGCCTCCCAAAGTGCTGGGTTTACAAGTATGAGCCACCATGCCCAGCTTTGTCCTTCTTTTGAAAATGTAACTTTCCTATTTTGGCTGGATACATTGTTGCCTATAATAAATATGACATTCCCCAGCCTCCCTTGAAGCTTTCAGTGGACCTATGATTAAATTCTAGCAAGTGGGATGTAAACAGAAGTAACACTGGTGGCTTTGCAATTGTGCCCCCTTTCTTTTCCGCCATCCTACTGGCTGGATGTAGCAGCCACCCTGGACCAAGAGACAGAAGCTCAACAACTCCAATTACTGAGAATAACAGCAGGCTAAAAGGATCCTGGTCGTCGCCAGTCTGGAGGCTGCACATCAGCCTTGGGCTGCTTACCTTGGTAAATGTTTACAGGAGCAAGAGCTAAAATGTAATCCAATTATAAGCCTCTGTTTCATGTGGGTTTTTGTTATGGCAGCTACAACCTATATCCTAATGCACCATTAATATTTTAACTATCATTCCAAAGTGCTCCTTCCAAAAGCCCTGAAAATCAGAAAAGAGGATGATTCTAACAAAACTAGGGCATGAACTCTATTTAAACTAATAGTTGAGGATTTTCACATCATGTAAACTAGCTCTTTTTATTAAATGATATTTGGCTGAGGAAAAAAGGTTGAAAATGAGTAAGGACTGAGTGGAAAAGGCAAAATTGAGGCATCTGACACTGAGTGTTTGTCCCCAACCCTCAAATTGTTGAATGTATAAAGCAAAATCGCATGGAGTTGGTTAGATGCCACTGAGTACTTCTCCAAACACGTGCCACTTCATTTGTTGGCTTTTTCTAAGCAACAGTGATATGGTCTGGATCTGTGTCCCCACCCAAATCTCATGTTGAATTGTAATCTCCAGTGTTGGAGGTGGGGCTGGTGGGAGGTGATTGGACCATGGGGGTTGATCCCTACTTTGGTGCTGTTTTCATGGTAAGAGTTCTCAGGAGATCTGGTTGTTCAAAAGTGTGTGGCATCTTCCTCATCTCTCTCTTCCTCCTGCTCCTGCCATAAAGATGGGCCTGCTTCCACTTCACCTTCCACCATGATTATAAATTTCCTGAGGCCTCCCCAGAAGCAGAAGCCTGTACAGCCTTCAGAACCATAAGTAAATTAAACCTCTTTTTTAAAAATAAATTACCCAGTCTCAGGTATTTCTTTATAGCAGTGAGATAATGGACTAATACAAACAAAATCAAAATAATAAAATCTACCACCCAAATGCCTTATTGCAGGGTCCCCATCCCCAAGGCCATGGACTGCTACTGGTCTGTCGTCTGCTAGGAACCGGCCCACAGCAGGAAATAAGCAGTGGGCAAGCGAGCATTACTGCCTGAGCTCCGCCTCCTGTCACATCAGTGGCAGCATTAGATTCTCATAGGAGTGAGAACCCTACTGTGAACTGCACATGCAAGGGATCTAGGTTGCATGCTCTTTATAAAAATGTAATGCCTGGTGATCTGTCACTATCTCCCATCACCCCCAGATGGGACCATCTAGTTGCAGGAAAACAAGTTCAGGGCTTCTGCTGATGCTACATTATGGTGAGTTGTATAATTAATTTCTTTACAACAAAATAATGATACAACATTGTGTATTACAATGCAATAATAATAGAAATAAAGTACACAATAGATGTAATGTTTTTGAATCATCCCCAAACTATCCCCTGCCATGGCCCAGGGGGAAAAATGCCTTCTAGGAAACTGGTCCATGTGCCAAAAAGGTTGGGGACCACTGCCTTATTGGACTGTTGGTGTCCACTGCGGTCTATCTGCACAAGTCTCTTTTTCCCACCCAAGAGTAGACATAGATGAAATCAGAATTTTAACTTCTCATCTCCCCTCAGTGCTGCACAGATGGGAACACCCAGTGACTTGCCTAATTGCAGCTGCTGCTTCTCTCATCCTTAACGCCATTGCTATTGCCATTGTGTTCCAGCCTGTCGATGCACAACATGTGCAAGTGCAATCTTTTGCCTTCAGTTTCCAATAATTTTATTTTCTGCTTATTCAGAAGCAAGGCCATCACCAATAAGCCATTTGCAAGTAAAGCCAATTTTCAACCCACAGGTCTGGTGGGAGCAGAAGAAACACTCCTGAAAACACCAACAGTCTCAACTCTGCGTAAAAGAAAAGTAGCCACACATAAAAACCTCCTATGCCTGACATGGTCACAAGGTCATAAAAGCCTGTGGGAAACAAAGAAGTCATGCTGAGCTTAAAGCCATCTTGAGAAGTCTTACACATCCACACCCCTGATTTGCTCCAACCCTGAGAATAGCCTGTTGTTAGGAAACGTGGGCCAATACAGACTCCACTTGCCAAGAACTTCAAACATGACCTTTACAAGGTAGCAATTGTTGGAAACTATTAAGATGACTCTGAAAAAAATAATATAATCTGCAGCGACAATATGCTGAAAGAAATGCCAACCCTGTAAAGCAAGTGCTCCCTCCACTCCCTCACGTGTGCAGGCAGAAGGGAAGAGAAACATTTTCCTCCACAGCAGCTCTTAACTCTGCATCTCTCTTCTGTGTTGAGACATAAATGAGCCATTTGCTAATTGTTTAACAGCAATTAAGGAAGAGAATGTCAGGGGGAGGGGAGTGACAGCAGACAGGTGTTTGCCTGCTTGGTCGCCAGTTACCAACAGCCAAGCGGATGCCAGAGAACGGTGCTGGCTCTCAAGATTCACAGTGGTGGTAGGTGCATGGTGAGCCCTCTCCTCAAAGACAAGGCCCAGTGCTGGGAAGTGAGCAGTCAGCCCTGACATCTGAGCTTCAGTCAGGTGGGCCCAGATGAAAGAAGTCCATACAGTCCTATCAAAGGAGGCCTGACAATTAGAACCCCTCCCCACCCCAACCACAGCCAGGACCTGGAGCAGCAGCAACCTCTTCCTCTGCTCCTTTCTGAGCTCCCAGGAGCCAGTTCCTCACCAGATCTCCTCCCATTTTCTAAAGCAGCTCTCTCCCCCAGAGAAAGAAAGCCTGGGACTGCCCACCTGGGTGAAGCCTGGACTACCCAGGGTCCAGTCAGCAGCATCAGTGCTTCTCTTCCAGCAGACAGAATTAAAAGCTGACAATCAAGCCCCCAGCAAGCTTTACTCTTTCTATGCTGATAAGAGAAAAGAAAGGAAAGGATTCCAGAAGTGCTGGGTTCCCAGATGGTCCAGGACAAAACCACAAAGCTGCAGGCAAGAGGACCTTGCAAGTCCTGCTAAGATGAAGAAGGTAAAGTCCTCCTGGGCTCAGAGCTGTAATGACTCTATATCTGAAATTCAAATAGTTGCTAAGACCAGCTATAGCTTCCTAAATACCTTTTTAGATGGTTTTCTATCCATCCCTGTACCTTCTCTGCAAATCCAGGCCTCCCTCACACCAGGCCTAGATGATTCCAGGAGGCTTCTCATAGTCACCCTGCCTCCAATCCTGCCCCAACCATGCCCACCCTGCAGCCACTGTAAGCATACTCAAAAATATAAGCCTTTGGTAGGTTCCCCAATACTCTTCAGGGAAAGTCCAAACCCCTTCATGTGGCCCCTGCAAAATGTGGCCCTTGGTGACTTTTCTAGCCTCATTTCTACAGCTAGTGAACCCCTTTCCCTACCTCACGTGTGACCTGGCCACACTGACAGTCACCGGCTCCTTCAAGGTGCGATGCTTTCTCTCACCTCTTCAATCCCCTCCTCCCTGACTGAATGAGCTCCTGTGCCCCCAGCTCTTACTCTAGTTGACTCTTTCCAGTCTTAAGATCTCACCTGAACTATCGCTTCCCCAAAGAAGACTCCTTCTACCTCCAAACTGGTTGAAGTGGCCTTGCTCTGTGTTCCTGCAGCTTCCCAAATGTCCCTTATCTAAACACCTATTCTAATGAAAGGAGACTGCTTTTCAATTTGTCTATCTTCCTTGTAAGCTCCGTGAAAACTGGGGCTTTGTCTATTTTGTCTTTTGCCATATCCCTAGTCACAGTGTATGGTACAGAGGAGAAAAGAACTCAATACATATTTATTGAATTTCTGAATTCAATAAATTCAGAAATTTACTTCAGTCTTCCTTGCCATAAAAATGTAGTATCAAGAGTAGTTAAGAAATTACTAGGGTGATCCTGGAAGCCAAGTGAGGGTCAGAGTCTATATTACACTCTCAAACCAGCTGCACTGTTGGCCTTCCATTTGTCAATTCCCTGTAGTGCCCTTCTGTACCTTATCTTTTATGGATTACGCTTTATAGTGTCTGAATAAATATTTATTGCCATGTAACATCTCATATCCCTTCATCTCAAGACTCTGTGCCTTCCTGTGTACTTTATCTTTGATCCTGGGGGAGTCACACAGCTCTGAGTGGTGTCCCTGGTATCAGGGCAACAGAAGAGGCCTGCTGTAGACAAAGACTCCTCAATGCATCCCCCACTTCTAGGAACCTCTGACTACTGGGGGCCCAGAAGCAGAAGGAAAGCTCGTTTGGTGAAACACAAGGACAGATACCAGCATCAAGGACAGGAAGATGCTCAGGTTTCTTTTTCCAGCTGTGCCGGTGATGCTCCCACAGCCATGGAACCCATCTTGAAGGAGTAAACAATTTACCTGGAGAAGTGTGATTATGTATTATGGAGTGTGGGTTTCCCTGGTGATGATGGGACAGGGACAGTAATATATTTTTGCCAAAACTAATTTTTATGATTTTTGACTTAATGACATTGAATCACCTCCAGTTACACATGCATCATGGTTTCATCTGTCCTTTGTTTCCTGACACCAATGATCCAAAAAAGGTTCTAACTCCATGGAATGGGAAGTCATTTGCTCCTTTACAGTTAACTAATTCACTCTTATTAATTGAGCATCTGCATCTACTGGTGGTCTCCAACAGCTTTGTCTGGGAGACTAAATCATCGTTTTGAACCTCCATAAATAAGTGGCCATGTATTTAGGAGCAATGTCTAAAACACTGCAGTAGTAAATCCAACCAGACTGAAATAGCCCTCTTGGAAGGAAGCCTCATAGACAGGGGTCTAGAATTGTCCTGTGCTTCAGAAGTCTTCAGTAATCAATGCACAGCTTCGGATTAAGTAATATTTGCCCCACTACGTTAAGAAAGAGAAAACACAAACTTTTAGATGTTCACATAAGACAGAAGACTAGCATACTAATGCCAAGAACAAACACCCATGCCATCTCCCACTGCTGCAGTGCCCCTCCCACCACTCTTTTCCCTTTAACATCCAATAGAAGTGAATAGATCACAGATACCCAGGCAGGAGACCATGGGTGTGAAACTCCCACTATCCTTGTCTTTTGGGGCTTCGGTATATCCTATATGGAATATGGGAGAAGAATACTACAACCTTTGGTAAGAGGGCTCTAGACATCTTTTTCCACCCCAGGAAAAGGGTTCAGCAGGTCTGGGAAACTGAGAAGTTGGTCAGGCTGGTTCAGGAACTTAAAGACACCAAAGGAACATCAGGATGCTGTTTGGGAAGGTTTAAGGGCCAGGCCCAGCAGTATGTACATGCCGCTCCTCTTATGAAGAATAAGGAGTCATTGCAAAGGGGTCTCCTCAATCCTAATCCTGACTCTCAAGCAAGCTATTAAGTACCTGTAAGAAGGCAGCCTTCCCATATCCAAAAAGTCAACTTTCCTGCCCAAACTACCAGGAGGCTTTGACCAGCGAACATTTCCAGAACTATTCTCTGGGCAACTGACAGCATTTCAGCCATGTCTGACAGGTTACCACTGCTCTTTGCAGCTCAAGGTTCACAGGGAGCTGGCATTTTAAGCTCCTTCTGTGAATGAGAGACAGAGGTCAGTGAGCAGGTTTGTACCGGGGTTTGATGTACAATACGCCACTTGCCCAAACGGTCCTGAGCACTCAGACATCTCATGGCTCATCTCCAGTCTCAGGCTGAGGATCAGTTTGCTCCAGAGCTGGAAGGAATAATTTGAACACCACAAACAGGATCTTCACAAAGAGAGAAACATTGCAAGGAGCTGCTAAGTCTCTGCCAGAGCCCCAGGTTGGGTTTTCAGCTAAGCAGTTTAGCCCAGGATAGGGATGGCTTGTTTTTTTCTATTGCAAAGCTCTCTCCACCCCATTGACTCAAATCCAAGTTGAGTTATGTGTACTGGAATCTCCCCATTCCTTCTCAGCTAGACTCTTTTTTGGCTCCTCTCTTGGTAATGATGTTTTCTGAGCAGCCACTATGTACTGCACCCCATGCCTGAGCAGCCACTACAAAAGGCCTCTGCCTCTGGGATCTCACATTCTTAAGGCAATTACAATACCGAGTATCCCTCAAGCCTAGAATTGCCAGATCATCTTCTCACCTTCCAGGCTGGCTAAGTGTCCCTGCTTAGACGGCTTCCATATCCTCCCTCTCTTCCTCATCTCGTGTCTCTCCACAGGGGCATCCTCACAGTTCTTCAAACACCTCACACTGCCTTACTGCACTGGCCCATGCTATTTTCTCTATCTGGAACATTCTACTCCTCCACTCTCAGTTTAAAGGACACCCCCTCAGAGACAGCTTCCCGGATCACCATCCCCTATAAAGCAAGTCTCTCTCCAACCTCTGTCTCAGAACTGTGCTTTGTAGCGCTTACTAAAATTTGAAATTACATATTTATTTGCTTGGTCACCTATTTCTGTGTCCCCTACCAGATGGTAACCTCCAAGTGAGCAGGAATGGTGCCTGTCTTAGTCCCTTACTGCCCCTACCCCGTATTTTGCACAGTGCGTACAACAACTGCAAGTATTCAATAAGAGCTGCTGAACAAATCAATGAAAGATTCTTTCTATGATGAGTGACCTGGAGTAAAAGGGGGCAGGCTCTGGAGGGCCCTGTTAATAACAATAGAGCCTGAGCTCAGTTCTAGTAGCAAGGGAGAGCTCGCCAAGCATTTTTAGCACAGGAGACACACAGACTTTTATTACAAAAATTCCCCCTCTTTGGATATGTGGAAATGGACTTAGGGGTAGCAGGAGGGGCAGACTGGAGGCAGGGAGACCTATTAGAAGAGTCCTATAAACACTGACATCCTCGCTACTAAAAGTGTGGTCTGTGGACCAGCAGCTTGGCCATCACCTGGGAAACTGCTAGAAGTGCAGATGTCAGACCCCGTCATCTCAGAATCTGCATTTTAACAGCATCTCCAGATGACCGTTTACACACCTAGCATCTGCGCCCTAAGGGAAAGGCAGTGATGACCTGATCTGCCTTTGGCAATGGGGGGTAGAAATGACTTATCAGTGTCCCCTTTAAATCCACCATTCCAGACATAGCTGGAGTGTCAAAAGCAAGTCCTATTACTACAAACTATCAAAAATGTTGAATCTATTAGTGGCTAAAAAGAGTAAGGGGATGGGGAAGTGTGGGTTTAATTGAGCTGAGATGGGCTATGGCTATTGAGAAAGGCTATAATCTTAGACAAAGAATTTCTAACTCACAGCACAGGTCTGGAGTTACGGAGTTATGGATTCCTGAGTCTGGCCATGAAGAAGAGCCAACTCTTTTATTCCCACTATATTATAAATTTCCCCAGCACCTAGTACAGTGCCTGGCACTAGAAATGGCTCAAATGTCTATTGAATGAACCAAGGAACCAATCAAACAATGAATACGCTATTGAATCCTAAAGCAGATTCCACGGGTCTGAGTACAAGCCAGACATATGTACTTTTCCACTTTCCTGTTCATAAGAAATACACTTTTCTTCTCCTTTGTTAGAACAATGTGAACACCTGGGAGGATAAAACTCAACTATTAGTGGACAAAATCCTAAGGATATATGACCCACGCATCACAAAATCAGTAGGGAAAAGTGGTCACAGCCTCTAAATAACCCTGATAAGTCTCTGAGGACAGCAAGCAGTGAGGATCATCGTGGGCCTGTGACATCTCCATGGTGTGAGGGTCAAGGTGGTGAGGGGATCACAGGGAATAGAAGTTGCCAATTGTCTGTGCAGTGGGAGCATGGCGACGAGGAGGTCCCAGCAGAAAGGCCCAAGAACCATCACCACAATGTCCCCTACAGCAACTCTCTTTAGTCACGGACTCCACTCTGCAAGTTAAACCTTACACAGAAAAACAGGAAGACAGATGAAAATGGTGTAGCTCTGGCTGGAGGAGATGGGGAGGGCAAGAGCTCTACTTCCAACCACCATGTCTTACAGAAAACCCTGACACACGCACCCATATGCTGGCTCCTTTGTGCCTACCACAGTGTTGAAACCCTCAGGGGGTGGTTTTAGGATATGAAAATGAAGAAACAAACTCCCATCAATTCTACGGTTTCCCTTTAGTTCATTATCCTGGTAAAACGGTACCCACTCTCAAATACAAATGGCCATACTTCACCCAAAGAGAGTTCCAAGAACAAATTTTCACCTCCTTTCTCTACTTCCATAACCCCTGCCTCCCTGCCTGTAAATCCTATTATTAGAGCTTAGGTGAAATGCCCCTCTAGAAGAGGCTTTTCCTTTGTTTCTTTCCAATAGAAACAAAGCCTTTCCTTATCCCTCCAATAAATATAGACAGACATATTTTATCCCAGCCCCTTTTTCTATGAAATCATTTTCTTTTTGTTGGTTTGAGATAAAATGACCTGTCACACACTTGTCCCTACCCCCATTAGTCTGTGAATCCTTGAGGCACCCCCTTAGAAAAGAACTGTGCCTTATTTGGGGCCTGTGCAGGGCAGATGCATTCAAGATGTGCAGTAAGTGTGGATTAGGTGTACACTGACATCACACCCCTTCCTCCCGCTGCACTGGCACAAGGCAGCATCCTGAGCCTCCCTTACCGGTTTGCTCCCCATCAGCCGAGCTATGTGACTTGCCTCTTTTGAACAGCTGGCTATCCCACCTTCTCCAGGAAGCTTGTCTAGACTAACTTCAGGATCACACGCCACTCTCAGAACCATCCTTTCTTCTTACCCTTCAACCAGCCCAGTTACACAGGATAGAATATTTTTATTTTGCTTGTCTCCATGGCCAGAGAACATCTCTGAGTCTGTTCATGCAGCAGCTTCTGAAGGGCAAGGCCCAGAGCCTACCACACTTCCCAAGCCCCAGTTTTGGCACAGAGACATGTTAGAACAAGCTGACACGAAGTATTTTTGATGACAAAAAAAGACAAGAAAGCCAACCTTGGATGTGTAGGAGTGGCCATCCGAGCCGCAGACCATGGCTGACTGTGCCACAGGACAGGGCTTGCACTTGACCAAATTCGAAGGTCCAACCCAGTGTTTGTGGGCCACGTTCCCCTTCTTTTGCCTAAAGATGACAAAAAAAAAAGGGGATAAATTAGTTGAAGTTCCAGACGCTATGAGTCTTTCCTCTAGGTTCCCAGAATAAAAGGCCAAATAAATAAAGGACTACCCAACCAGGCCGAGGGATCCCGAGGGCCTTTGCCAGCACTTCCATTTGCTCCAACTCATTGATAGGAAGCAGAGGATTTTGTCCCAGAAGCATAGATTCAACAAACCAGATGGACTGAGGAAAACAATGCAGCCATTGAAAACATGACTACTGACATGGGAAGATTTTTACAACACACAGAAAAAAACAACAGTGAGGGAATATGGCTTAATCAGCCCCAATACCATATGTGGCATATCACAGATGCCCAGAGAACAGCACCCCAAAGTCTGAGACTCTCCTGGGGCTCACAGGCAGCCTTTTGTGTGGATGACGCACAGGCATCTCAATGAGTGCTTTAGACAAAAGCACACCTCCAAACACAAATGAAAGACTTTATCACAGCTGTAGAAAACTATCTCTGGATATATTTTAAAGTAATTTCAGTCCAGCTTCCAATTTGCCATTTGATAGAGGCTCTGAGGTGATGTCACTTTCAACTGTTAAAATAATCAGAATTCTACTCTTTCATTCCAGCTCGTTTCCCCCGATTCTAACCTTTGTCATAATGATAAATGATGCTATTAGGATGGCTTATGTCCACGGAAGGAACCCCATCACTATATCATAAACCACTGAAATAAAGGCCTGCGGTTACTGCTACCCTTCCTCTCTTAGCCAAAGCTATTCTCCCACCAAACCACTTGGAGCGACTCCCAGGGCCTGGGGCCGAGTTTTGGTTGAAGGACACCAGTCTCTGGATGGCCCATCAATCAGGCAATTACTGTGCCTTTGAAATGTTTGGCACTGGCCTTCCTGCATGATGGTTAGAGCTTGGGCTCTGGAGTCAGAAAGTACAAGTTCAAATCTCAGCTCTGTCATTCACTCACAGTGCGACCTTGGCAAGGTATTTAATGGCACAAATCTCAGTTTCCTCATTAGTAAAATGAAGGAAAATAGAATTGACTTCAAGTGGATGTTATGAAGATTAAATGAGCTGATGTACCTGAAGTACTCAGCAGAGTGCCTGCAAAATAGGAAGCAGTCAAAGGTAGCCATTACTACAATTATTACTTGCCCCCACATGGAGGATGAAATTACCAAACCATAGAAATGTGATTAATCCTCAGTCCCCAGGCTTGAAACAGCATTTTATTTTCAAAAAAATTCATGGAAGCAGAAGAAGGAAATATTTTCTACCAGGTGTGGAATGAATCTCCAGTCCTCAGGAATTCAAGTTTGGTATCTAGGGTAACCTACCCTCTTCCAAATGAAGGAAAGTAAGCAAGAAAGAAAGATGCATGAAGCCAAGAGCACCATTAATTTGGTTCTTATTCTAATTCAAATGTACTCTAGCAATTTGGGGGAGGCAGGAGGAGGAAAAAGGTCTGTTTGGGGAACAACCTTTGAAGGTGATATCAGAGAGGATCAATAGGTACCCACAGCACAGCATGTGGGGCCCCCAGAGATCCTAGAGGGCTGAGCCTGTCTAACTACAGAACCAGAGAAGAAAGGCTTATGAGTGTCCCTTGAAATCACCTTGCTTGTTCAACGTGCTTGTCTTACTAGTGGGGGAAACGGAAACTCAATGAGAGCCAGAGTCTTGCCTGAAATCACAGAGCTGATCAGTAGCTAGACTTGGGATGGCATCCACGCAGCTGTAGAGAGTGTGCAGGGATGCGTCTCTCTTCTTTAGCACATCTCAGCCCAACCTAGATTACCAGCTTGAGAATTCTTTGAGGGCACCCATATGTGTGTCATTTGGGGTCTTCTCTCCAACACCTCACTGTTTTCACAGCTGCTGCTCACCTTGGCTTTGCCCTCTGGGATTTTTTAAAGTCTATTATTTCCATTTATAAATTACATGGACATGAGGTTTCCTATTATCCTTCATCAAACATACATTACTCTTTCAGGATTTGTCCTAGGCTACTGGTAAAGGGATGGTGGGTGGGACCCTTGTGGAGAATGAGCGGACTGTCAGCATAGGGTTAATCTTAGGGTACATGATTCCTTCAGCAGAACACCAGACATTTATCATCATTCACACAGCAGATTGTCTGACACTGATAATGAATCAGCAAATGCAGAAATAAGTTCTGGCATCTGGCAGCCCTGCCCCTGGGTCAGTCCCCAGTGTGCATGTCTACAGCTGAAGCAATTCTTGTTATGAGTTCCCAGAAAAGGGCTATAAAGTCCAAAGAGTGGGCAGCTTCGCTGCAGCAGACATAACCATGTACAATGATGCCCTAGAGGAATAAAAGCCTGAGGGAACTTAGTCAAAGTCAGGGGAGGAAGACATAAACACTGAACCAATGGCTTTGAAGAAAAGATGGAACCAGCTATCAATCACCAGTTAATGACAAATCATCTTTATCACTGGACCTGAACTTCACCATTAAAGTAAATTCATTAAGGGGAGGCAAGGAGGTGAGGCTGATTGGTGCCTATCAGAGGGCCTGGTGCATCCCGAATGCTATCCCTGTGGGGTGGTGGGGAGGGGGCCCCTATGTGCTGACCACTGCAGTGGTATCTCAACAGTTAATCACAAAATCACAGAATGTCAGAACCAGAAAACACCTTAAAACTGCTCTACTTCAACAACTTTATTTTCTAGGTGAGGAACCAGAGACAGGAGAGGAAGTGACTTTCCCAGTGTCACCGAGAAATAGGGCGAAGTTACATCATCTATATTTGTTGAATGGAAGTTGTTCAGGAAACCTGCATCAATCTGGGACTATTTTCATCCCCTGTTTTGGCATCTGTACTTTCATTACCATGCTTCAGTTTTATAAATAATACTTCTTTGAAACATTGCTCCTGGCTCTATACCTGCAGAGGAGCAAGCTGGATGTACTTGATATCAGGTGGTTATGAATTATGCCCAGGTAAAACCATCTTTGACTTCTCCTAGGACACTTTGGTGGCTCTGGGCACAAAGGCCAAGCCATTCTGAATGCTCTCAATTCTAATGAAACAAGAATACCTGTTAGATGGGGGCAAACTCAGCTGTTGCTTACCTCCACGAGGTAGGACTCTAGTGGAGATGGCACATGATTCTGAAGTCTCTTTCCAGAGGCCAAGTATGTAAAGTTATGTACAAGTATATGTGAGCCCAAGGAAGTAGAACTTCCCTGGCTATTGTGTATTTTAATCCCCACAATTCAGTGCAAATCATAAAAAATAACTAACCCAGTCAAGGCAAGGGACTAAGATTTTTAACTCAAGATATTTCCATTCTTGAGTCAATGAAGAGTGAAATCCAATGAAGGTATCTTGATGAGATTGCTATGCCCAATGTCACAGTTATTTGTCAGTTGGGGTGACACAACAATTTAGTCTGAGCGGCAGGTTCTGCCAGCCTTCTCATTGGCCAGTGAACCCTAAATCTCCCCCAGCCCAGCTGGTACCAAGGGCCAGCCACATCTCCTGCAGGCTGATGGCACCACACACAAAATTCCAACCCTCAAGCCCTCCATGATGGCAAGAAGACAGATAATCAATAGATCACTGGCATTTCTTATTCCTTTTTGTTCAACTGTGTATTCTGCATCTTTTTTTAAAAGTATACTCAAATTCCCAGCATTATGTTTGTGAAGCAGAGGAATGATTGTTAGGTACAAATCTGATCATGTGATTCTCATGCTTAAAACCGCCATCTTCAGCCGGGTACAGTGGCTCACACCTAAAATCCTAGCACTTTGGGAGGCTGAGGCGGGTGGATCGCCTGAGGTCAGGAGTTCGAGACCAGCCTGGCCAACACAGTGAAACCCCGTCTCTACTAAAAATACAAAAAATTAGCTGGGTGTGGTGGTGGGCGCCTGTAATCCCAGCTACTCAGGAGGCTGAGACAGGAGAATCACTTGAACCCGGCAGGCGGAGGTTGCAGTGAGCCAAGATCATGCCACTGCACTCCAGCCTGGGCAACAAGAACGAAATTCTGTCTCAAAAAAAAAAAAAGAAAAAAGAAAAAAAATCTCTATCTTCTCCCTACCTCCTAGGGCATAGTCTACACTCCAAGCTTGAGAATTCAACTGTCCCAGCCCACCTTCACAGGCTCCCTGTCTGCCTACTCCCCTCCCCAACACACACATGCACACTGACCACGACCAACACCAATTTTTGCTCCAGCCACTCTTAGCTGTTTCCCAGAGTCAGCTCCTTCCCATGTGCCATCATGTGGGTTTTCCCCTCATCCACCTTTCTCCGCGGCTTGCCTAAAACATCAGTTCCCCAGGAAGCCTCCTAGGCCCCTCCACAGGCAGGTAGGCTGTACTCCCACTCCATCAAAGTCTTGTGACCACTTCTGATTGGGCTCTCTAATTTCCAAGCAAGCACCTTGATTTAACTTGACAAAAGGTTAAAAGGTTATTATTATTCCAACAGGACATAGGGCACACCCAGGCTAAAAGCCTGGGAAGCCCATGCTGGATACCTCCCTCTTCCTGCTCACACCAGTTTTCCCTACCATGCAGTCCTATTAAGTTCCATCTCCAGCCAGCCATACCTAACACTTAAGCGTCTCTTCCACGTGTCATGCAAATTCAAGTCTATACGACTGGACAATTATTTTTCATCTGCATAACAATGTCTATTCCTTGTTCAAGCTTCAAATCCATTGCTTTCTGTGAAGTCTTGCTGACCCTGTAAACTTCATCCCAAGTAGTTAACCATGACATTGTTTTTCCAACATTATAACCTGCTCAGTCCCAACTGTGGCATTCACTACAACGTGAAAGTTCTTTTTGTGTCTTTCTTCCTCAATATACTATGTACTCCTTAAGGGAGGTGACTGGGCCTTAATCATTCTGGTGCTTCTGGTACTTAGAAATATGGGCAACATTGGCCGGGCGCGGTGGCTCAAGCCTGTAATCCCAGCACTTTGGGAGGCTGAGACAGGTGGATCACGAGGTCAGCAGATCAAGACCATCCTGGCTAACACCGTGAAACCCCGTCTCTACTAAAAAATACAAAAAAATAGCTGCCTGTAGTCCCAGCTACTCGGGAGGCTGAGGCAGGAGAATGGCGTAAACCTGGGAGGCGGAGCTTGCAGTGAGCTGAGATCCGGCCACTGCACTCCAGCCCAGGCAACAGAGCGAGACTCCGTCTCAAAAAAATAAAAAAGAAATATGGGCAACACTTGGCACATGATCCTACTCAGTCAATAAGTGAATAAGTGAACATATTGTTTTGGACCTTTAGAACGGTCTCCTTTTATTTCTGGAAAATGTTAGCACTATGGCAAAGACAAAAATGGTGTGTTATTTTAAGCAACAAGAATTCAACAGGCTCTTGTTTCCAGAAATCCTAATTCAGACTATGAAAAAAAAAAAACATTCAGCAAAAAACCCCACAAAACTCTAGAAATAACTGAGAAATGGGTGGAGGGAGCTCCCCTGTGCATCAGCGGACTAAGGATTCCCACACTCTTCTGTCTAGAAGTCAGACAGTTTCCAAAGCTGCATGAGGGCCTCTGATGATGTGGTTCCAAATTGTCAGCAGATATTAATCTTTAGAATTCAGGAATGATAAATCAGAATGCTGAAATCATGTGTTTCTATATTTCTCACAATATTTTATGTGTTTTTTTATATAAGCAAGAAATACTAAGTTTAGTAGTATTTATAAAGACATGCAGCCTAGAGCAAAAATTCAAACACTGGAAACTGTCATCCAGCATTATTGGGTAGTACTCAATTAACATAACAATTGGATCCTCTAACAAGTTAACAGTACTGCCCAGAATCACATATTGACATTGTCAAATTGAAGACTTACTTTGCTATGAAACAATTCTTTGGAACCCCACTCAGAGGATTTTTATAAAATATACTATTGAAACAAATCTATTCACATTCATCTTATTCACAAGAACAACTCTCCATGAATGGCTGACAGGACTATAAGCACGCTCTTTTAAGATGGCAACAGCTACAAGCAAGACGGACTGGCCACGTCAAAAACCCTCTCTTCAAGGTGCTCCTGTCCTGGTTCCTGGGAATATCAACCTTAACCTTCAACTCTACACCTCAGTGTTTCCCACTCTTGCTTTAGACTGGACCCCACTAAGATATCCCCACCCTCACCAACCCACACCCTGCTACCTCCCCAACAGGTGACACCAAGGGAGTCCTTGATGACATCAATGTGACCCAGCCTTTCACTTGACCATGGCATAATGGGACCAAAGCCAGGCCCCACAGCAAGCAGGTGGCAAGACAGAGAAATTTTTGTTAGCAATAAATACATGTACAGGCATAAATTTCCTGACATAATCCTGCTGAATGAAATTCAACAATCTGTGTCAAAAAATATTTTAATAATGGGAAAAGTAGCTGCTAAAAACATGAGAATTGCTGACTTTTTCTTTCAGTCTCTGAAGGAGGGCCATTCATTTTACTCAGTACACTCTGCCATCTACCATGTTTGTATAACTTTAGATAAAACTGTTTTTGCTCTGCATATGAACAGCTGCTGAAGGAGTAAAGCAATTCCAGATACTGAAGACCAGCAGCAGCACTCCACTTGTTTCTTGTGGCTACTACATGCCGGTCTAATTGCCCTGAACGCATCTCCCTGATTCCTCATGCATAGCAACTACTCTGAGGGTAAATGCTATTAATAACTCCGTTTTACAGATGGGAAAAAATTAGGCTTACATAACCAGTCCTAGTAACTGGACCTTCTTTTCTGTCCTGTCTTTGTTCTCTTATCACATCTCTAAGACAGAGACCTGTCAGCTCAAAGGGATGAAGAACCCACCAGAGAACGATCCCTCTCCAATAATAAGAGTGTTTCCTGGCACAGAAGGATTACATGCATTTTACTTTCATGTTACTATCAAATTGCCTATTCAGAAATAATATTGAATTTGTTTGCCAAATCAAAACTAATTGCTTCTAAAGCAGATAGTTAACATAGTGGCTATTTTGAACCAGAGACAAAATAATGAATGTTAATTGAAATGAAAAACATGTTAACCATTGAAATAATCTGTCATGTAAAATGATGCTGTAATTCCTCTGTTGTTAGGGTTATTTGAGTCATTATGCTAAGTCATAAAATTACACAGGAAGAGCATAATGGCCTGTGTCATTTACAAATGAAAGAGATTCCCACGAGAGATATTTTCCATCGTGGGGTATGTGGGCTCACATGTCTCCCTCCTGTTCCAAATGAAGATCCCTGACACGAGATCATGTCCAAAGAGTCCAATTTTCCTAACAAGGCAAAGAGAACTGAAGAGAGTGACTCCTGTGCGCCTGAGGGTATCCCAAGTGCTACTGGGCACACAGTGGTGCAAAAGACTTGCTCTTTACAGAAGCTTGAAATTTAAAAGGACAAATATGTAATAATAAAAATAACAGCAGCTAAACATTTATTGCCGCCTTATTATGCTGCTGCTGCTAATGCTGTTACTATTACCCATAATAGTACACATAACATGTGTCCAGCTCCTATAATGTACCAGGCATTGTTTCAAGCCCTTTATGTGATCTCTCCATCTCCTCCTCTCAACATTCCCAAGAGGGAGAAAAATCAAGGAAGAGCATGAGAATCTGTTAGGGAGGGGGTGAGTTGGGGAGATTTCAAGGAAAAGCAGACCTGGGGCGATGGGAAGGACCCATACTCACAAGATGAACCCCCAGCATCAGGGTGGAGGGCATCCATTGATTCAAGCTGGGAGGTCAACCACAGGAATGCCAGCACATTTATGTGTTTCACCCCATCTTGCTTGGCCCAGACAACGAGAGTCAGGGTCACCACACATCCAGGTCAAGACTTGCTCATATCAGGAGAGACAAGCAGGCCCCAGAAGAAGTAGAAGGCCATCATCCCAGGGCACTTCCCAAACCAGCCCCAAGCCAGGTTTCTCAAGCACCTTCAAAACTCCTAGGAAAAATGCACATTTAAAAAGTCTTAGAGCAGAATCAGGCCCACCAGAAGGATACGTGTCTGGTATGCATGCAATTCCGAAAGCATGAACATCTCTCTGGTGTACCCGAATGTCGAACTCTAGACTGTGGTTCATTTCAACTTGGGACTCTATGATGTACCTCTCACCTGGACTGCATAATGGCCAAGGCAGCTGAGGAGAATCTAGTCTTCATAGATGAGAGAGGACTGAACAGCCTCAAATGAGAATTTCCAAAAACACTTTATGTGTAGGTGCAAATAAATTGAAAATGAGTAAAGAGGCACACACCAAATGTGTAACACACCCTCAAGTAAAGTAGGATTGAGGACATGAAGCAGAACTGCTGCTTTGTTACTCTATATGCCTTTCTGTTGCTCAGTTCTCTTACCACCGTGTATCCCTGATCTAAATCGTTCAAAATCTAAAAAGGAAATGCATTTTCAGAATTTCTGAAGACACACACGCTGCTGGACTCACACCTGTCCGCCAGTCTCACATTTCTATAGCAATGCTTAAAGAAACCAATGTTGTCACAATCAAAGAAAGATCTCCCAAGTGCAGGAAGGAGGTTGAAGAAAGGAGTTCACCTACATAAAAGCTTCCTGACTGTCCTCAAAAGTTCAGTGGAGATGAAGAGATGAGATCAATCCTATCTGAATTAAATTTCCACCTTAATATTTTGAGGACCTGTTTAAGCAAAGCTATCAAAGCTGAAGGTATAAACATTCCAAATGTGTTAGGATTCTACAGAGTCTTTACTTTTTCAACAAACACTTATTAATTACCTATAATGTGCCAGAAATTGAGCAACAATTTCAAAGATACTGCTAGCACTGCATTAAATGTACATACCATAACATACACTAAATGGGATGATTATTAACCATAATGATCATACCATATGCAATTTCTCTGAACAGCTAAATTTACTCAGAAAAGGTGTTACCTTAACTATTTTTGTTCTTATTCTTATTTTGAGACATTAAAGATCACAGACTGCTAACTTTTCCAACAAGATATTTATATGGCAAGACATTTGCTATTAATTTCAGGAATCCCAGGAGCCAGGCTATATTTAAATATGTCAGGAGCAAATTATGTGGCCAATGGGAAAACAGTAAGAAGAAAATTAACTTGCCAGATCACAATCCACATCTCTGGTGGTTCACACATTTTGGAACATTAGTTGAATTAACGTTTCCCTATAAGTGAAACCACATTTTTATATCATATATTTAAATATACAATATGTATTATTATATATTATATATAATATAGTCTATATTACATATAACATTATTCTATATTACATATAGTGACATTAATTATATACTATATATAATTATATATTATAAATTTGATTTCATATATATATTTATAAAATAGGGATACTAGTATTCCTGGACATCATATACGTGTGTGTGTGTGTGTATGTATTTTATATACATATATAAAATAGAAATACTAATATCCTTATTATCCCTATTAATCATGTCCTTATTATCCCGATTATTATATTGTATATTTGGTTTCAAATATATATGATATATAATTGTTATTATATATAATTATTAGTATGTTATTATACGTAATATATAATACTATGTTATTATATAATGTATTATGTGTGTGCGTGTGTGTGTGTGTGTATATATATATATGATGTTCAAGGATACTAGTCAAACCTACTTCTAGCATTAAACTCACAATATCCTCCGTGTTTCCTGACCAGATCATGAAGACTAACAGGGTGATGTGACCAGGTAAAGTCCACTAACCGGGATGAGACTGCAGTCTGCACTTGCCATTCAGAGAGTGACAGAGCACAGTCAGTAACACTAAGGGTGTCTGTAAGGCAGACACCAGTGGGGTTTTACCTCAAAGTTCAGTTGTTGAACAAGCAAGGCCCCTGGGACCTGCATACAAAAGCAGTTTACACGCACACGCGCGCACACACACACACACACACACAGAGGCACTCTCAGGCTCTGACTAAAATTCTGCTTTGCTAAGGAAAAGTGCCAAGGAGCAGTTTAATTGCAAGCTATTAGGGAAATGTAAATGAACAGTTGAGCTTTTTTTTATTCCCTTAGGATAACAGTGATGTACTCTGTTTTAAAAATCCATTTCTTACTAACAAGGGTCAGAAAAGAAATTGTTCCTTTTGTCCACTGACCTTTGGCATTTGGGTTTGATGTATTGTTTTGCTGCTTTTCTTTTTTCATTGGCCCAGTAAAGAGAGGTCCATCTCTATCCCTGAGACCTTAGAGGAAATCTTTAGCAATGGACACACTAATTGGAAAAAAGCAAATACTCATCAAGCAAACCCAGGGCTGAGAACTTCATTTGGTATCTCCGTCCTGAGCATTCATAATCCTGCTTCTTCACATGAGGAGCCAGACCAGCTGGGGAAGCACAGATTCCAGCTAATTGTAGGCTCAGGTGTGCATACAAAGGCTGGCACAAGCATATGTAATTCCACTGTCAGCTTCACTGTTCTAATCTTGGAAAACACTTGCTTACATTCCTTGAGGGCAGTTAATTATCATGGGATGTGCCCATAGGAGAGAAAACACCTGTAATTGTTTTCTGGTCAGCAGCAGCAAAGTCCCCTATCCTGGGAGGGCTGGGTGTGATCTCCCTTAAGAAGGAGCAAGTCAGTAAAATGAAGCAGAAGTGTCTTCAGGGACATGATGCCAGGACAGACACAGAGACAGGCTAGATCCTGATCGAGACATGGCATTTGAGGAGCTTAGGCTGAACACCATTCCCCATAAGACATTAGTGGTGGGTCATTCACAAAAGTGCTACAGGAGGCTGGTACAGCCAGATGCACACCATTACTTATCCCCTGCTTCAGAAGTTTTTTCACAGTCAGTGTCGGAGGAGAGTAGACGGAGCCCCAGAGAAGCTCCTTCTCTCCTATGTGGCCCTCGCTGGTAGGACATTCTCTGGATTGGTAGTCAAGAACTCTGGCTAGCTCCCCAGGCCTTGTGTTTTCTCCAACACTTGTCTTCTGCCAGAATGCCCCATCCCTTCCCAAGGGTGAACTCAAGTAGTAGCCCTCTCTGAGAAGGTCTCAGATAGCCTCCACCTCCACACACATTTGCCCTGTATTCCCAGCCACTCATACATAGCTGTTTATCACTGGCCACTTTGGGCAATACAGCTGGGTACTCAACTGCCCCTCACGTAGAGACAAGATGCTTAAAACTGTGTCAGCACAGGGAGTGGTAAGCCAATGTGTCCCAATGCTGTTCCACAGCAGAACCAGATAGAACAGATTCTACCTGGACTGTGTTGAAGTTATCAGGAAAAAGCCTTTTGACTCGACCTAAGGAAGATAACTCAAACATCACATAAGAGCAGTTCACACAGGAAAGCTGCCTCAGAAAGTTGGTAGGGAGGCTCCCAATACTGCCAGAGTTCAAGCAGAAATCACCTAGAGGAAGGGGATGTTTCCATTTATTTCACCTTGTCATCACTGAACATCCTGAATCACACTGAACATCCCTGTATATAAACCTGTGTGTGAATGTCTATTTACTTCCATGAGATAGATCCACCAAAGTGGAATCAAAGAATCAAGGAGGTCAAGATACCCACCGGAAATGTTACACCAATTTGCATCCCCAATATCAGCACCCTGAAGGAGCACGACTTCATGACCCCAAGACTCCGCTCTGCCTATTTCCACCAGGTATTGCTCTGAGAACCGCTCCGATGCAAAGGATTTGGAAATACCACCAAAGATCTGTAGGTAATCACAGAACCATAAAGAGCAACAAGCCAACTTTCCCACGTAACACAAGATGAAAAAAATGGTGCAAGGAGAAACTGCTCAAGTTGGAGACCAGGTAGACTGGAGGGAAATCACACATTTCAATTAGTTTGCAGCATATTTCAATTAGTTTGTAGGTGTATCCCGGGCTCCCACATGGCAGAGAGCAGCAGCTGTGGGTCTCAGCCCCTCTCAGGGTTGAACAGCTCACCACCAAGCCCCTCTTCTCTGCTTCTCCCCAGAACAGAAAGTGAAAAAATGGTGCAAGGAGAAACTGCTCAAGTTGGAGACCAGGTAGACTGGAGGGAAATCACACATTTCAATTAGTTTGCAGCATATTTCAATTAGTTTGTAGGTGTATCCCGGGCTCCCACATGGCAGAGAGCAGCAGCTGTGGGTCTCAGCCCCTCTCAGGGTTGAACAGCTCACCACCAAGCCCCTCTTCTCTGCTTCTCCCCAGGACAGAAAGTGAACCCATGAGGATGCCACCTGCTGCTTCCCCAGGCTTATTTCTGGCTGTGTGGGCAACACAGGCCTCAGGCAGCCTTGTTGCCTCCTATTCTGAAGGGCAACATGGGTGAATCCCGTGGACCAAGGGGAGAGGAATCAGACCTCAGAGAGAAGAGATTCTGCAGCCTACAAGCCTCATGGCTGAGGCAGTCCTTAAGGATACACCTAGGCCAGGCATGGAAGAGCCTCGGGGCTCAGGAGCAGTGAAGAGCCATGCAGGCCCTCATTGAGACGGTCAGCAGCATGGACACTCAATACCCGTCTCTCTCCTTTTTTACTTCCTTGAGGGAGAACTAAGGCCATTCTGCAGCACTCTGAAGAACACAGAACTGCAGCTCTGAGAGACTCCTGGGGCCAATGAGATGGATGGCATCCTCTCGCCACTAAGGCCAAGCATGCAGCTGCAGAGGAGAGTTGACTTTAGATGTGTGTAGTCACTTGGCACAGAGAGAGGAAGGCAAAGAGATGAGGTCCTAAATAAGCAGGCTACCAGGTTGGGCAGGGTGCAGAGTCTAGGTATGTTGCTCTTTCTCAAGAACAGGGCCACTTTCACAGCAGATTGATACATTACCTCCAGTTTCCCTGGGGAGTTTCATAGACACACTTGGAGTATTTTCTGTGTACCCAGGAATGTGATAGGTTCTATGCAGCAAACAAAAGGAAATAGGATATACTCACTTCTCTCAATGGTATTAACAGCCCTAACTCTTACTCTAAGCATCACTTTGCAACTTGGCTGACCTAACACAGCTTCCATTAAGTGCACCAGCCTGGCCCTGCACCCCCAGGTCCTTTCTTGATTTAACTGATTCATGCGTCCATTAAATATGCCATGAACACCTGCAGTATGCCAAGGCCTGAGCTAGGCACAAGGGATACAAGAGTGAACTAGTCATACCCTGCTAGGGCTGATACTCTAGAGGGAATCTGGGCATTGTAAGTGAGTGGTAAGAGCAAAACAAGCAATGGAGTATTCGTTCAGCCAGTAGAGAAAAGCAACAACTGCTGTAGATCAAATGTTTGTGTCTCCCCAAAAATCTGTATATCAAAATCCTAACTCCTAAGGTGATGGTATTAGGAGGTGGGGCCTTTGTGGGGGGTGATTAGGTCATTAACTCACCTCTCATAAAGGGATTAGTGCCCTTATAAAAGAGACCACAGAGAGCTGGCTAGCTGTTCCCACAATGTGAGGACACAGTGAAAAAATGTCCTAGTAAAAAGGGACTTCACCAGACACAGAGTCTGCCAGTGCCTTGACCTGGAACTTCCTAGCCTTCAGAACTATGAGAAATAAATTTCGGTTGTTTATCAGTCAGTTTCTGGTATTTTTGCATAGCAGCCCCAAACACGATAAGATGAAAAATTGGTACTGAGAAGTGGGATGCTGCAGTGACAAGTGCCTAAAAGCGAAAAGCAGCTTTGAAACAGGGCAATGGACAGAGGCTGAAAGAGTCTGAATGTGCATGCTGGAAAGAACCTACACTGTCATGAAAGGATCTTTATGGCTATTCTGGCGAGCGCCCAGAAAGAAAAGGAGAGACTTGTAGAGAAAGCTTTGATCACCTTAGAGAATACCTAAGTAATCCTGAACAGAATATTGGTAGAAATTGGACAGTAATATAGTTTGAATATCTGTCCCTTCCAAATCTCATGTTGAAGTTTGATCCCCAATGTTGCAGGTGGAGCCTAATGGAAGGTGTTGGGTCATGGAGCAAATCCCTCATGAATGGCTGGCTGGGTGCCATTCTCACTGTAATAAGTGAGTGGTGAGTTCTTGCTTTTCTTGTGTCCACGAGAAATAATTGTTAAAAAGAGCCTGGGACCTCCCTCCACTTTCTCTCTTGCTTTCACTCTTGTCATGTAATGCTGCTCCCCTTTGCCTTCCACCATGAGTGGACGCTTCCTGAAGTCCTCATCAGAAGCAGATGCTGCACCATGCTTCTTGTACAGCCTGCAGAACCATGAGCCAAATATATCTCTTTCCTTTATAAATTACCCAACCTCAAGTATTCCTTTACAGCAACACAAACATACTAAGATAGCAAAGGTTATTCTGATGAGGACTCAGGCATAAATGAGGGATATATTATTAGAAACTACAGGTGGTCAGGCGCAGTGGCTCCCACCTGTAATCCCAGAACTTTGGCAGGCCAAGGTGGGTGGATCACCTGAGGTCGGGAGTTCAAGACCAGCCTGACAGACATGGAGAAACCCCATCTCTATTAAAAATACAAAATGAGCTGGTCATGGTGTCGCATGCCTGTAATCTAAGCTACTCAGGAGGCTGAGGCAGAAGAATCACTTGAACCTGGGAGGCGGAGGCTGCAGTGAGCTGAGATTGCACCACTGCACTCCAGCCTGGGCAACAAGAATGAAACTCCATCTCAAAAAAAAAAAAAAAAGAAGAAAGGCCACCTTTGTTAGAAAGTGGAAGAAACTTGGCTGAATTGTATTCATGTCCTAGTGTCTGTGGAAGGTAGAACTTGCAAGCAATTAAACCGGATATTTGGCTAAGGAAATATCTAAGCACAGTGTTCAAGAAGTGGCCTGGCTCCTTCTGATTGCTTTTAGTAAAATGACTCAAAGATGAGATTGTTCATCAACAGGGAGGCAGAACTTAAGGATTTAGAAAGCTCTCGGCCTATTCATGTTGTAAAAAATGAGAAAACATGTTCTGGAGAGAATGGAGAATGCTAAGGGTCTGGTAAAGTGACAATGTATAAAGGAGGTCAGTATGGGTCAGTCCTCACAACACAAGCCAGGCACTATTCAGCACAATGGTGAGATTAGTCAGTGACCTAAACAAAAGCCAAGAGCTATCATCAAAGACAAGGAAAGAGCAATTCAGAAATCATCAGGGCTGCTCTACCCATCACAGGCCCCGAGTACAAGAGCCACAGTGAGTACTACGAGGCCACCACAGAAAGACCCCATTCAGAAAGACCCCATTTGGGCAACACCCACCTACTCCACCAGCTCCACACCAGCAGAGCTACCAGTGTATGATTCCAGCCCAAGGGAGCTATGGTTGCAAGAACCAGAGACATTGCAGGACGACGGGGCTACCTGCAGCCATCAGGGGCCCAACCCCTGCCTGGCAAGCTGTGGGGACAACACAGTTATCTCAATTGGTACAGAAGGTGAAACTCTCATTCCAGTGGGCCTGGAAGGCAGTACCCCTACCCCAGTGGGTCTGGAAGGGAGGAACTCTGCCCAGTGGACCTGAAGGGCAGAATATCAAGTCACAAAAGATTATTCTTCAATAATCTTTTATTTAAGATTAAGTAGTTAAGGTTTACTACTATTTGCCCTTTTGAAGTTTTGACTTACTTGGGGCCCGTTATCCCTTTCTTCTTTCCTATTTCTCCCTTTTGGGATGGTAATCCTACACCTATCCCACCATTATATTTTGGAACCACATAACATGTTGGTTTCACAGGTTCACAGCTGGAGAGCAATTTGCCTCGGGATGAACAGTATCTTGAATCTCATTCCTATTGGATTTAGATGATGTTCAGATGAGAGTTTGGACTTCAGACTTTAAAGTTGATGTTGGAATGAATTAAGACTTTTATGGCTATTGAGATAGAATGAGTATATTTTGCATGTGAAAGGGACATGAATTTAGTGGGGGTCAGAAGAAGAATGCTATGGACAATGTTTGTATCTCCCCAAAATTACTATGTTGAAACCTAATCCCCAGTGTGAGGATATTTGGAAGTGGAACCTTTGGAAAGTAATTAGGTCATGAGAGTGGAGCCCTCATGAATAGCATTGGTGATCTCATAACAGAGGCCCCAGAGATATTCCTGGATTCTTCTGTCATGTGAAAACACAGCAAAAAGACAGCTGTCTACAAAACAGGAAGTAGGTTCTCACCAGACATAGAATCTGACAGTACCTTGATCTTGGATTTTTGAGCCTCCAGAACTGTAAGAAATAAATTTGTTTATAAGTCACCCAGTCTATAGTGTCCTGTTATAGCAACCAAATGGACTAAGATAACAACTGACAACACCCAGAACATTAAAAATAGCAGGACCCTTTGCACATATGAGCCTGAAAACCTCTGTGAGGTTAGCAAGGATTGTTCCTCCATCTGATTTGTTTCCTGAAGAACTAGAGGTTCAGATGAAAGACTAAATTTATTGGGTGCCTACTATGTACTGATACTAAGCTCACTGCTTTCCTTATAAAAATACCACAATGTGGGGTTTAATCATTTTAGAAGGAAACGGAGCTTCGGTGCAGGAAGCAGCTTGAGGGCAGAGTGGCTCTTACACAGAAGATGGGTTTGGGGCAGCACAGCCCTGGTCCCCCAGCTCTGCCATTTAACAGGTGTCAACATTAAGCATGTCCCAGTGGGTCTGAGCCAGTGTCCTCATATGCTCTTAAACACTAGTAAATACTAATAAACACTACTAAGTAATGCTCCTTATCTGAGTTCACCCCTCCCTCAACCCCAACTGCAGCTGGAAGTGCTTGCTTCCTTCTTAGAACTTCCAATTTATTTCATGGGATTTTGTATCTTCTAGATTAGATTACACACATTCACATTCTTAACCTCCTCTACTAGTCTACAAGCTCAATCAGGATATCTTTAGGATTTTTAATGCACACCCTCTAGATTCTCTCATGTGGGACAAAAGTCTGCTTTAAAGAATAAGAATTTAAGGAAATACAGTCCACCCTAAACCACACAATTCTATCACTCTCCAACTGAAAGTCACACAAAACATCCCATCATACCCGGTCTGAGAGCTGCACATGTCCTCATGGTCTTCAAGGTATTGCAGAATCTAGCCCTGCCTTTCTTTCCAGCCTCACGTATCCACACTCCCTCAGTCACCTCTTTCCTGCAGCACAGGCCTCCCCTTTCTCACTTTCTTTTGGACATCAAGCTCCTTCTCTTCTTCCCTGACTCAGGGCCTTTGCAGAGGCTGTTCCCTCCACTGAGAACACTTCCCCTCCTCTCTGCCTTGCTGGCACCTACCCCTTTGTAGTTGCCTGATAGGTTCTTCTCGCCTGCTACACAGGAAAAACCAGTTCACCGAGACTGTGATATTATAGAAGAGAAAGAGTTTAATGCGGAGCTAGCCAAGTGGTCGGACAGGAGTTTTCTTGCTCAAATCAGCCTCCCTGAGAATTCAGAGACTAGGGATTTTACGGATCATCGGGTGGGCAGGGGCCTAGGGAATGGGTGCCACTGATTGATGGGAGATAAAATCATAGGGCTGTGAAAAAGGGTCCCCATGCATTCAGTCCTCCTCCGGGTAGGGGCCACAGGACCGGTTGAGTCATGAGTCCCAGGTCCAGGTGGAGTCAGTCAGATGCTTGAATGCGCAGATCTGAAAAATATCTCAAAAGATCAATCTTAGGTTCTACAATAGCGGTGTTACCTACAGGAGCAATAGATAGAATAGGGAAAGTCACAAATCTTATGACCTCTGGTCATGTGACTCCTGAGCAGCAAGGGATTAGAGAAAGGTAAGCTGGTAGACAATGGCTGGTTATTGTTTAGCTATACCTACATGTTAGCCGAATTCAGACCCCTCCTGTAATCCTAATCTTGTGGCTCTTCATTAGACTCACAAAGGTGGTTTTGGTCCCCGAGCAAGGAAAGGGATCATTTTAAAGAGGGAACCTCCCCTCCTCTCTTTCCCCCGTCATCCTTCTTTCAAAGTTTAACTACAAACTAAATTCTTCCCATGGTTGGTTTGACCTGTGTCCAGGACTAAGCAAAGACAGCCAGCCTGTGAAGCTAGAGGCAAGAGGGAGTCACCCATGCTAGACTTCCCTCGCTGTCATAATCTTTCCAAAGGCAGTTTTACCTTTGCCCCCTGCAGAGGCAGTGATTCTTAAACCACTCCACTCTTATCCTCCTTAATCTTATCACAGTTTATTAGATATTTAATTTTTTTTCATCTGTCTCTTTCAACAGACTTTAATCTCCACATGGGTAGACCATGCCCACTCATCACAAAACTCCAAACATATAACACAGTGTCTGGCAAATGGAAGGCACTCATAAATATTTGTTGAATAAAGAAATTATGACAAACTCCAACTTAGTGGGATCTGAAATAATGACCCATAACCCAGCATCACCAGAGCATGCACGTGAGCAGTTTTCTGAGCTAGTCCTGCTGAAGCAACTATAGGAAGGACTCAAGCTCTAAAGCATTTCATCACTGTCACCATATTCAGAGATGCCCTCCCCTGGTGCCTGCCAAGAAAAGGAATCTAGCTCCAGGCCAGAGGGCCCCCTGTCACTTTGCTGTCCCCTTGGGAATTCCTCACAACAATGGAAAGTTTGAGCCAGGTCTCCTCCTTTCCTTCAGGTCAATGTCACCATTCCCAAGCTGGACTTGAAGTTCACTGGGAAGCATGACACCACAGCACCTCCAGCTGTGGATGCATCATGGACAAGGCAGGCTGAGAGGAGAACTTCTCATTACTTGGCAACACAGCAACATTGCGTTCAATGCATACCCATGAAAGACCTCATTTAAAAGAGTGCCTTGGAAAGGTGCCAAGGTCCCCAAACTAATTAACTTTCATCTCTCCTGTCCCTCTGTGTACAGAGGGCCTGCCCTGTGTACCCTCTCTTCATGAGGAACATTAAAGACAGAACATTAGCTTGAGAACATTCTATTTAAAACAAAAGTCCTTCTGAAGATAGCCTGGAATGTCCATCTAAATCATCCTAAGTCCATTTTCCGGCCCAGAACCCACATGGTCAGCGCCCCAGATGGGTCCTACTGTGGTGGCTCATATCCATAAAGAATGTTGTTCACGGTTCATTGGTTGGATTAATCTGATAGAAAATGTCTAAACTGAAAACCTCTGGGTTTGGATCTTGATGAGTTTCGGCAGAACAGCAAGTAAGTGACAGTGGATTTATTAATAACAAACGAGAAGGAAAGTGATTAAAGAAAAATTAAAATGAAGTAAAAGTGGGAAAGTTCAATCTCATAACTTTTATAAAAGAAGATGATGTCGGCTGGACGCGGTGGCTCACGCCTGTAATCCCAGCACTGTGGGAGGCTGAGGCGGCGGATCACGAGGTCAGGAGATCGAGACCATCCTGGCTAACATGGTGAAACCCCACCTTTGCTAAAAATACAAAAATTAGCCAGGCATGGTGGCACGTGCCTGTAGTTCCAGCTACTTGGGAGGCTGAGGCAGGGGAATCTCCTGAACCCGGGAGGTGGAGGTTGCAGTGAGCCAAGATCATGCCACTGCACTCCAGCCTGGGCAACAGAGCAAGACTCCATCTCAAAAAAAAAAAAAAAAAAAAAAGATGACATCTTTGTGAGGAGGCCACACAGGCTCTGGTCTACCTGAATACTAAAAATTATCTCCGGCCGGGTGCGGTGGCTCATGCCTGTAACCCCAGCACTTTAGGAGGCCAAGACGGGAGGATCACGAGGTCAGGAGATCGAGACCATCCTGGCTAACATGGTGAAACCCTGTCTCTACTAAAAAATATAAAAAATTAGCCAGGCGTGGTGGCGGGTGCCTGTAGTCCCAGCTACTCGGGAGGCAGAGGCAGGAGAATGGCGTGAACCCAGGAAGCGAAGCTTGCCATGAGCTAAGATCGTGCCACTGCACTTCAGCCTGGGCGACAGAGCAAGACTCTGTCTCAAAAAAAAAAAAAAAAAAAAAAGTCTCCAGAGCTTGCTAGGAATTTTTACTCAAGATGGGCAATTTAACATCTTTAGCGAATTGCAGGGGAGCTCAGGTTTGTTATTTTCTCAATGTTTAGGGAGAAATGTGCTCATATAGCAGTTCACCCCTGTGTGCTGCCCAGCAAGACCTGATCCCCAGTAGAAATCACAGCTAGTAATTATCTATTCAAAATAGGCACACCTACCTCAACCTCCTCTTTCTAATCCGCTGAAATCCGATGCAGGAAATACACCAATACGTACATTCCTTAATAAGCAAGGACACCAATAAATACAGCAACTGCAGCCCCATCATTCCGGGCAGAACTGCAGAGAAAGGCAGTGTACTTAATGCCATTTTACTGGAAATGGAGGTAGGAAACCCGACGGCATTGTTAATCAATCCCTGGCCCTGCCATTCCCAGCTTCACAGACGCTTGACTTATTAACATCTGAGCATGTGCACATCCTGGGAATTCAACCTTAAAACATTCTCCATCTCCTACAGATAAATCATGGCTCAAAAAAGATGGTGATCCAGTGCTTTGGGGTCAATGGAAAATATGAACTGCCCCTTCTGGAAGCGTTTTTTGTTGTTGTTGTTGTTGTTTGTTTATTTGTTTTCCAGCAAGTACAACCTGGAGGGGAGATGACAAGCTCCCAGGGCAGAGTCTCTGGTTCTTGAGGGTACATCTAGAAACTACCAGGTCGGGCAGGAGGTAGGAGTCTCACTGGTCGACCTTGCCAGGTAAACCTGCCCCACCCACCCCCATCTTCAGATGGCAGTGAAAGCATGGCTTAAATGAAAAATGGGAAAACAAGGCAGAATAAAGTGAGTGAGACACATTTTACTGGCAGTCTTCTTTTGCTATTTTTAAAATGTATTTGTAGGCCGGGTGCAGTGGCTCACATCTGTAATCCCAGCACTTTGGGAGGCTGAAGCAGGCAGATCACAAGGTCAGGAGATAGAGACCATCCTGGCTAACACAGTGAAACCTCATCTCTACTAAAAATACAAAAAAATTAGCCAGGCGCGGTGACACGCGCCTGTAGTCCCACTTACCTGGGAGGCTGAGGCAGGAGAATCGCTCAAACCTGAGAGGCGGAGGTTGCAGTGAGCCAAGACTGCACCACTGCACTCCAGCCTGGGTGACAGAGCAAGACTTCTTCTCAAAAAAAAAAAAAAAAAAAAAATTGTATTTGTAAAACCAGCCTAGCAAATTTGCCTGACAATGTGCAGGATCTCCCTCTCATTCTGTTCCTTAATCCAAGGGACTAAAAATTCCACATAATTATTCACATCTCCATTATGAATTGCTTTTTACTCTCTGCTGCTCGTCATTAAGATCATCTAATCAATAGTCTTCGTTTCAGAGAGAAAAACAAAGGAACAGAGGAGGTAAGTGGCTTGAGTTATAAAATCTTGTTCAGTGAAGGCTCCACAAGCAGCTGGGTCCTTACCCTGAGCACAGCCATAAAGTGCTTCTGCTGTTTAAAAGAAAGAAGAGAGGGGCTTGTGGGTTTAAAGTAATTAAATATCTCTATGTTTAAGTGACATGTGGTTTGAATGATTACTTTCGGAAAAGCCAAGAAGGGGAAAAATGAACTCAGAATTATTGCTTTGGGCACAGAAAGAAGAAACAGGTTTAACACCAGGGCACGGACTAGTTGCTTTGCAAGGGGCAAAGATGGGAGAAAAGGTCCCAGGCATCTGTATAGCAGCACCTCTAGGGCCAGGAGCAGATAGGCTGGGGCGGGGAAGGGGCAGTTATCACTAAGGGAAATGCCTATCAGGCTCCTGGGAGCTTGCCCCATGACTCCACAGCAGAGGAGGCTGTGCAGCACAGGCAACGGGCATGGAATCTGGAAGTGCACTGACCTCCACCGTGGTTCCTAATCTTCCCCTTACTGGCAGTGTCCAATTAGGACAGTTATTTATAGAACTTCAACAATCCCATCTGTAAAATGGGTATTATAATACCGACCTAGCAGACTGTTGTGAGAAGTCAGTAAGATTCCTCCTGCAAAGGGTGCCTAACACAAGACAGATGGTCAGTAAGTAGCATCCTTGAGCCAGCCACTTTCCTTCTCATCTTCTTTACTGTCCAGTGGTATTTATTTGCAAAACAATAGATCGCAGTGATGATGTTTCTGTTTACAAAGATGAGTGATTTGGAAGAGGGAAACCCAAAACTCCTTGCATTAATTCCACAATCAGTGTAGGGATATAGCACCAAGCTCTCATTGGCACCCTATCCAGACCCAGAACACAGTAAATGAAGATCCTCTGAGCTTAAAGGAGAACCCCCAAGCAATGCATGAGCCACTTGGAGAAGGGGCATAAGCTACCTAAATATAAAATCATAGTAATGAATATGGGCACAATCACTCTTTGGTCACTGGCAATGCCTTGACTTGTGAAGTGCCAGAAAGTCATCCAGACACCCAGGAATCTCCCACCTCCTTCAAGGCCACGTGTCTTCCAAACCTCGACAGCTATGTGTATGTATAATCAACCAGTTCAAAGCCCCTGTAGCAGGAGGCAGTGCTTTGTTGTAAAACAAAACTGAGATGAAATAACCGTCATCCTTTCAAATCTCCTCTGAGAGTTTGGTATTTGAGGCACATTCTGTGATGTACTTCTCTCTGACCTCGAACACTTTGATTCTTTTTTTCAAGTTCACATAAAAGACAGAAAGCTCTCAGATCGGTCTACTGTATCGAGAGCCTCGACTGGATCTGAATTCTTTGCTGGTGTGGAGAATTAGTTGTTATTCCAGATAGTTAAGAAGCGGAGATAAAGGGCCATTACATTAGAGAGGCCCAACCCATTGGGAAGTCGGGCCATGTCTGCTCCTTATTTAAAAACAGATTAGTTCCCACTGCTCCCCAAAGGCTTGAAGGGTGTACTTAGATATTGTAAGTTCCATCCTGACATCCCTCCCTCCCATTCACAATACACTTGCAGAATTTGAGAATGTGGCTTGTCTGGAAGGCTTAAAACAAATGCTTCAATTTTCCATTCTCCAAATGAAAATCAATGGCAACAGAGAGGTAAAATCAATGTTCAGCACTCTGTAGGGAAACCTCCACCCTCTGCCTCACGATCTCCCTCCCTACAGAACAATAAATCAGAACCAGCCATGCAGACTAGCAGAAAATCCCTGAGGGCAGAACCCTCTGCAGGCCTGAGGACTTTCTGTTTATCCCCCTGTCCCCTAAGAGAACATTTTTCTTAAGAATGCCTATGAGAATGTTTCTAAAACCTAAGTCAGGAAGAATAGCACAATGTTGTAATAAAAACCCTTCTTCTACAAACAACCCCATTTACCAATGGGATCCTGGGCATCTAAGACCAGAGTGTGACTTAAACTGTCTCCCAAAGGGTCTACTTTATGATCGAGCCTTACAGAATGCTTAGGCACTCAATGATCACTGCTCTGAGGACAAATAACCTGTTTTCTGTCATCACAGATTGGTCTGTGTTCTCTAAAATTTCATGTAAATGGAAATTGTACAGTATCTCCCCCTTTGTGTGGGAGGTTTGTCTTCTTTCACTCTGCCTAATTGTTACCAGATTCATCCATTATGTTGGATGTATCAATAGCCTATTTCTATTTACTGCTGAATAGTAATCCATTATGAGATAGACCACAATCTGTCTACTCTCTCACCTCTTGTTGACATTAAGATTGTTTCACAGTTTTTATCTATCACACATAAAGCTGATATGAGCACGCAGGAGGGAGTCTTTAAATGCACATATGCTTTCATTATATTTTAGAATCAAATCTTTTGTTGTACATGTTTTGCAAATATTTTCTCTCAGAGTGACTTGTCTTTTTCATTTTTGTAAAAGTATCTTTAGAAGACCAGTGATGAAGTCTAACTTGTTGCTTTTCTTTTTGCATTACCATTCAGGCTTTTTGTGTCCTACTTAAGAAATCTTAGTCAAACTCAAGGTCATAACTCTTACGTTTTCTTCTAAGCCTCTTCCAAGACTTCTAAAAAAGCCTAAGCTCTTACATTTAGGTCTATGACTCATTTCAAGTTATTTTTTGTATAGTATGTTATATAATGATTAAAATATATATCTGTATTGCTTAAGCCCAGGAGTTCAAGGTGACAGTGAGCTATGATCATACCACTGCCCTTCACCCAGATGACACTGTCTCAAAAAAAATTGTATCTGCCAATAATTTGTAGTATTACCAAAATACTCAATTATAAAAATTAACTAAAGAGGGCGTAATGAAATTTTTATATACAATATAGGAACCACTTGATCCGTTTTGACAAAAACACACCAATAGAAAAAACTCATGATGGAAGAATGGAAGAAAATATTCTGCAATATTTTAATCACTATTTTTAGATAGTGTGACCATTGCCTATTTCTTGTTTCTTTTTGTTTCTCTACTTTTAATGTTTTCTATAACAAGCATCAACTATCATCACACGAAACTAATTCAAAATTATTTTAAAGTAACCTACAAGAAGGCTTCCTGACTCCCAGCTGTCTTCACATTGCTCTTTTGTGCATAACTGGCCCCTTTAGAGAACTTGAAAGATGAACATACTACAAAAATCTGTCCCTCGCAACCCCACTCAATATTGCTTAACAGCAGGAAGGTGTGAAACAAAGAATTTCCAAAGAGAATGTGAGTTTACCTGAAACCAAATACAAATGCCACCCTAATCAAGGAGAAGAATTCCAGCAGGGGAGGGCTGGCTGCCTTGCTTGGCCCCCCACTGAAATTGCTTGCCTGCCGGCCCTGACACACTGCAGTCACAGATGTGTGTGTCAAACAGCTCCTCTGCTCACTCAATCTCCGCAGGCAAGGAAAGCTAATGAAATTCTCTCACTGATGTGCTCACTGTCCTTCTGTCTTGATCTGCTTGCAAAGATAGCCTAAGTCTGGAGCCTTATAATCAGCTAACGGCTGGCCTGGCTGCCTCTCTGTGTGCACTCCTGACTGTCTGGCAGGTGAGATTTGCCTCTTGAGCTGCTGCAGAGGCCAGCTTGGCTGGTGAGATTGCCTACAGATGTTTCACAGAGAGAAAGATTACTTCCCTGATTGATGAATAAATAGAGTTGTCAACATGGTTTCCCTGGTCAGAGGGGACCCCTGGAGTATAATGTGGAAGGACAGATGTTTCTTCTGGGAAGGTGTCCAAGACCCTTCGAAGAGGTATGCACTCAACTGATATCGTGGGTTGAGTAATTCAGCCTCTAAGAGGAAGAGAAGAAAGGCTGGACATACAACCACAGCAAACACACTCAGAGGCTTCCTGAGCCAGGCTGCCTCCCAGACCTTGATAAAGGAGTGGGCACACCATCTCAGCCAGCACCTCCTCTTTGGGCTTTTTTCAATGAATCGATGGGTCCAATTATCAGAAATCCCATCATCTTCTTAGTCTACACCTGCTGTGAACTGTAAAGGGGGCAGCAGAAATGATGCTGTCATCCTCACACTAAACCGCAAAGGCTTCCTCTTGCAGAAACTGCAGAGGCAGGCACAATCAAACTGGGTAGGGACCAAGGCACCTGTAGTGAGTTACTCTGTAGTCAGTAACTTGCAACTCTGGAGATTTCTGGCTGACCTTCCGAAATGAAATAGACAATAATGACTATTATCATAATTGTTTCAGTAATTGTACAAACAGCTGTCATTATTTGACACTAGACTATGTACTTTACACACCATCATTTTATTGAACACTCAAACACACACACACAATACTCTGCAAGGATTCACAAAATTTATCACCCATAAACCCTCCCTGTAAGAATTACTAGAGGATGTGTTCCAGCAAATGAAAAAGAGGAATGGTAGAAGCACTGCCATTAAACCTATTTAACAGATAAAGAAGCACAAATTCAGAAAGATGAAGTAACTTGCCAAGGCCACTTGGAAAAGGAAATAGCCAACCTGGGAATTGAGCCCAGATGGGTCTCCTTCCCAAATCCATGCTCTTAGTCCCTGTAATTTTGTGGTCACCAGGAGATATGAAAGATGAGGATTACAATTTTCAACACAAGCACAACAATGTTGGTGCTTCCAACACAGAAACATGGCATGCCCAGAAAAACACCATTTACGCCTGGATATGCATGAATATCAGTGAGGTTGCTGAGTAGGTCTCAAACCGATTTGAGTTTAAAACTAAAAATGTCTTGTCTAACACTTCCAGAAAGGGCTATATTCTGCATTGTAGGAGGAAACATGCAATGGACTCCCCATCTGACACTTACACACACACACACACACACACACACACACACACCCCAACACACATGGCTAAACAACCTAGAGCACCATCCCAAAGGGTATTTGGGTATTTTTAATTAATATGGCCACATCTTCCCTCCCTCTGAGAAGAAAGACATTGCATGCAGCAGGAGATTCTAGGCTAGTTTTCTCAGATAACATATACCTTAAAAGGAACTTCAAATAATAAATCCCCCCAAAAATATTTTTTTACATACCACTCCCCAATGAACTTGACTTTCCTTGGGGGTAGGAATAGAGTCTCTTGTTTACCTCTGGAGCCTTAGTGCCTAAAGCCTCAATACCTTTTCGTTGAATGTCATTGAATGGATGAGCAGACAATAACAGGTAAAATGAAGACATCAACATATTGTAGTAGTGAAAACCATAAACTTTGGAGGCAGACAATCCTGGGTTTGAATCATGCTGCTGCTTGCAAACAAATTACTAATGCCTCACTAGATTCAGTCCTCTCTTTGGAAAGCAGAGACAACATAAATACCAAATTTACAAAATGGCTGAAAGAACTCAAGGAAACAGTGCTGAGCACAATGCTGGCACAGGCTGAAGTCTTTCAGGGATGCAATCTAGCTTTACTACCAGGAAAACAGTTCAGTCTGGGGACAGAGAAAAGCACATTACAATACCTTGCATCTTGCTCTTGTAGAGACAAAGTCTGATTATTTTTAAAATAACCTTGACAGGGACCCAGAGCAAGATGGCCCTGGAGGCGAGGTCTATTGCTGCAGGTGCCAGGCTTAGAGTGGCCAGAGGGGTATGGGGTGGGGGCTGCTCTAGATGCTCACCTTATGTCAGGAGCACCATTTCTCTGCCCTACCATGATTTCAGAGGGCAGGAGCTCCCCAGGCACATCCAGAGGGAACCATTTACAAGATTGAGGGAAATTAAAACATACCCCAAGAGGAACAGCCAAGGGGACCAGCATTGCTTGGACTTCAGGAACAGAGGGAGGGGATAGGACCCATTCTGCATGGTCCCAGCTCAAGCTGGAGATACAGAGCAAAAGTTCTCGGTGGGGAGATTTAAGTGGGAATCTTTATCTATATTCAGAAAGGTTGCTTTATTTGCCTAAGGAAGGTCATGGTGCAGTGCAGGTGAGCGGCAAAGCATATTACCCCCTTGGGAAATGGACAGGGGTAAAAGCCCCATTGTGACACCTCTCAATTGTACAGGCAGTACAGGGAGAAATACAGAATATGCACTGAAATTGCCTTCCTCTCATCCCTGCCCCATCCGACTCCCTTCTTAAAGAAAGCCCGTTTCCATGTGTATATTTGTTTGCTTTCATGATTCAGGTATTTTTACAGGACCAAAGGAAGGAGCAGTCTGAATTGAAAGGCTGCATCCATCATTTGTGAAAGCCTGAACCCACTGAATAGATGATGCTGGGACTGGAGTTAGGGGTAAGAGCAATGACTTTAAGGACCCTAAAGAAGATGGGGGACACTTCCCCCTGGGCTGGAAAAAAGAGGATATCAGGGGCTGTACCCTGAGGAAATAGCATGTTCCCAGAAGGAATGGTGGTGTGGTGGTCCTGAGAAAGCAGGACCCAAAAACCAAGGCTGGCAAAGATGCTACATCTCATGGAGACATGGAAGCAGAGAGCTCTTGAGCCTCAAGGGACCTCGAAGAATCATCGCAGTGAGGCTGTCAGTGCAACCAGGAGACTAAACACTTGGCCCCTGTTTTCTTAGTTGTAAGTTTGCTGGGTCGTGGCATCACTCTGGAAGGAGAAAGGTCCCAATAATGACCAAGAAGGAATTTTCTGCTCATCTGTACAGATCAGGACTCAGAGTGAAAATGAAGTAGATTTAAAGGAAATAAAGATAGACATTCTTTGTAAACCTGTGTTTGAGAACTGAGATTCCTATCATAGTTGGAGTACAGGCACCAAACACCATACAAATGGTGACCCTAATACTATGCTCTCCCCTCCCCATATCCCCACGTCAAAGACTGGAAACCCTTAGATCTTCCAGCTGCAGAATGCCTCCCAGCCCCCAGCCCCCAGCCTTCCTGCCTTACCTGGGGAGCAGGTGCTTACGACTGACACACAGGGCGGTCTGGTAGTCCTGGGTCACACACACTTTGTGAGGGCTGCATTTCACCTTCAGGCAGGGGTCCTTGGATGGGTCCAGGGCTGAGGCAAAAACAAGAAGGAGGGCGGGGTTAGGACCTCCAGGGAAATTTAATTTTTTTTTTTTTTTTTGGTTGAGATGGAGTCTTGCTGTGTCACCCAGGCTGGTGGACAGTGGTGCAATCTCAGCTAACTGCAACCTCCCCTTCCTGGGTTCAAGTGATTCTCCTGCCTCAGCCTCCCAAAGTAGCTGGGCCTACAGGCGCTCACCACCACACCCGGCTAATTTTTGTATTTTTAATAGAGATGGAGTTTCACCATGTTGGCCAGGCTGGTCTCAAACTCCTGACTTCAGGTGATCCACCTGCCTCGACCTCCCAAAGTGCTGGAAGTACAGACCTGAGCCACTGCACCCGACCTTACTTTCCATTTCTACTTAAATAAACAGGTAGAAAATAAACCAACCATGTGTTTGCCCTCGGTGCTGTTCTCTGAGGCTGGAGGGGAACAGAATGAAAGCCCAAGCCTGGGGAAATTCTGTGTCTATCACACATTCTTCCTCAACATCAGGGGAGCAATTCCTTCGTGCTTTGGGAGTTTCAGCATCTTCAGCTCAGGCAGGAATTACTTTTAAAAAATCCTTTCAAATCTTATGTGATCCAAGAAACAAGAGCTACTTTTACCTCTTTGGTTATGAATCTGGTGTTGCTTTTTATGACTTCATTCATGCCTAAGTTTGCTCATTTCCTATAAAAAGTCCTTGAGGACAGAGTTTTTTGCTTCCATTCAATAAACACTAACTATGTGCATAAACAACCTATTTTAAGTTTTTGAAGAACTTCACGATGTATGAGACAGTTTGCGCTGTGCAAAGTTACAATGTACCAGGGAGGGGGAAAGCTTACACATAAATATTTATTGTGCAAGGCAGAATTAGATAAGGACCATGACGGGCATATAAAATGATAACAGAGCTCAAGAGAAAAATGGAGATCAATTTCTAGGGCAAGGATTGGTGAAGCATTAATATGTGAATTGGATCTTGAAAGATGGGCAGGATTTTGAACAGCAAAGATAGAAAAAGCAATCCAGGCAGAGTGAACCGGCACGGCGAGTGCAGGGAGGCATGTTCCGGCAATCATAAGATACTCAATCTGACTATTAAGTGTGGTTTGTGGGGAGGCAGTAATGAGACGGGAGGGGGTGGGGGGAGTTGATTCAAACAAGTAAGTCCAGAAAGGGTCTCCAAAGACAGCAGTTCATATATTGCAACATTTCCTGGAATAGGCTGAGCAGCAGGCCCTCGGCTAATCAGCACTCTGCATGCTGAGGTGCACATGCTCATCATTGGCACAGAAGAGGCCTCGGGGAATTCTCTACAAAACAAAAGCAATTGTGCCATCTTCCAGCTCCGGGGCCTAAAGCCTATTAAGTAGTAAATCTTTCATAACTGCTCTCCACAGTCAGGGAAGGTGATGTCTCCCCATGTCCTCCCCATGCAAACATTTGGTTAAACAAATTGGCATCCTGAGCAGGTACAGCAAAACTTCTACAAGAAATGACATGGTCAAAAAACCAAACCAAAACAAACATAAAGAAATGTCACAGAGCCCTCAATCATGGACTCTTAGCCATCCTGACTCCTCAGCATGTAGAGGACATCACTGTTCCTCTCTTCCTGCCCAGGCCCAGAATCTGCACGCTACTTTCTTCAGATGCCTGCTGAGAATTTCTCAAGAGTCCTGAACACACAACATCCAAAGGTATTTCTGCTACTTGAACAGCTTAGCTGGCTCCCTCCACTGCTGCAGCTTCAGCAGCTGTAAACAGAAGCCAGGCTGCATTCTCAGGCCCATCTGGAAAGTAATAAGACCCAAGGCCCAGTCCTAGGGGAGTCACCTGGTAGAGTCTACTCCCCAAGGGATGTGGCTCTGATACTTGGATCTTAGCAGAGAGAAACAGGCTGTGAGATAAAAGAGGCTGATTTGAGTCCCAGGGACAAAGTGGTCATTCACTCAGAGCTCTTAAGCTGAAGGCAACCTCTGCAAGGCAGGTGGCAGGGCCCTGTGTCTACCTTCAGGGTCTTCCAAGGCTGGGCCTTCCAGAAACTTGCAGCAAGAGCTTCCTGGTCCTAAGTGGAACTCTTTTGGTTCCTGGGGATGTCTGCATGAGAAGCCAGGAGGCTGGTGTGGTCTCAGCCCACCCCACGCCAAACCTGGGACTACAGCTCAGCCAACTTTGACTCGTTCTCCAAGAATCATCCAAAATTGAGTCAACAATTAAGAATGATTACCAGATGACCAGTAATGATGAAAATTTCTCAAGGGTCCTGAACACACAACATCCAATGGCGTTTCTGGGGCTTGAACAGCTTAGCAGGACATGTCAGTCCTTCATTGCCCCTTCTTACACTTCCACACACCACAGGATGAAGACATTTATAGATCTCAAGAAACTTGGGGACTAGACCACTGGCAGCCTCAGTCATAGTTACCAGATGAGGTATTTCCCCCAATACATGCCAAGTACTACAGCAGAGAACTTGAGATTTTCACTTGAGTGTATGTCAGAGATGGAGAAAAACAGGCTGGCCTAGGGTGATGGGTGTCAAAATCTGCAGTACTACATGACAAGTTTTGTGGCAGAATTTGAGCTTATTTTTGCCTCTGCAGCCAACTTTGTTAACATGCCATACTGCCCCCTGGGTGGTCTCAACGGACAGTGCAATCACAAGGATCATGAATCAGCTGAGCAGAGCCGGGAACAGCACAGACTCCAGGGCGGCATAGCTTCTGGTACTGAACCCTGCCTCTGCTGCTTGTTAACCTTGCTATACCTCACTTTCCTCTTCTGTGAAAATGGGGATAAAGACAGCACCTGCTATTGCTTGGTGGTTGTCATGAACATTTAATGAGTTAATATCCATAAGTACTTAGAACAGACCTGGAACATGCTAAGCACCTCATGTGTTTATTAAGTTGTTTGTGTTTGTCTTTTGTTCCCAGAGTAAATAATGAGTTTTCATAGTAACAAAGAACCATAGTTAACACTCACTGAGTGCTTTTGGCATACAGGCAGTGAACTAAACCCTCTGATTGGATTACCACATTTAATTTTCATAGCTATCAAAGGAAGTAGCTGCTATTAATGTGCAGGTCTTAAAACTAAATTGCTAATGAGAGATGCAGAACAAACCTGGGCTGTGACTCCAGAACCCAAATTCTTCACCAGTGTATGCTCGAAGCATGAGAATCTCCTACTGTCTTCTTTAAAAAGCTGATTGGGGGGCTTACCTCACACCAAGGGCCCAAGTGTACCATATTCTTAAGAGGCTTTTGGGGCAGAATGAGACTTACTGGGTAAAAGGAGGGGGCAGCCAGGTGAGCTGGTGCTGCAGAGGATGGTCCATGATTCCCTCTCAGTACACCCCACAGGATGAGGTCACCAGCCCTGATCTTCCCCCAGAGGGTGGGGTGCCCAGTTCTGGACACCTGAGCCCTCAGCCATCCCCCAACTGAGTCAAAGGAACCATGGTCTGGTCAATTTTGTTCCTATAGTCTTGCCATCTGTCACCCTGCCTTAGGCTAACTCCTATAGACCACCCTCCACTTCTGGAAGCTAACATTTCTTTAAAAACCAAAAACCTCCAACCCAAAATACTAATAAATAAAAACTGTTCGTTATTAAACTCCCTACACATACTTAACAATTTGCATACAGAAATCAAGTCTGCTAAAAATCAATTACTAGGGTCTGAATACTTCAAACCTGTATGCAAATTATTTAGAGTAAATGAACTTCACAGAGCAACAAAACAGTAACAAATCAAGCTGTCAGCATTTGTTTCATCACCTCACCGCATTTTGTTTTTGAAAAACAGCAACACTGGGATTGAAAGGGGATGAGGAGTGTCATTTCCATTTAAACACAGGCCTCCCAAGTACGTTTTTCCTAGCAGCCTCAACACTCAGGGTGATGGGTGCTCCTGAAAGGCACCCAGCACCGGTACTGGAGAGGACTGCGGCGGCACTTTGTAAAGAGAAGGATAAGAGATCCGAACAATAAGTGGCATTTGAGAGGCCTTTTAATAAGTAGGGGAAACTGCAGGTGAGAAGGTAGGAGAGACAGCTGAGCGTGACAGCCCTGAGCAGGGTTCAAAGTTTCCTTGTCATGGTGCTACTGATTTCTCGGGGACCTTGCTATAAGTTTCAATCTCTCTCTGCATACGAGGAGTGACAGGATGCAGACATCCCCAGAGGATGACAAAGCCCTGTGTCCTCTCTACCTCTTCTATCGCCAAACCTGCAGGACTCTTGTGGACCCAAACAGGACAGCGTCCCTAGCACAGAGCAGGTGCCCACCAAAGGTTAATTTTATCTTTCCCACCTATATGCAGAAGTATTCAAGAGTCAACTGGCACCCAGCACATATCCAATTATTTTTTCCAGAATGACTTTTTACAGAAACTTTTCTCAAGGAACAAACCAAGAATGAATTAATTTAAAGAGATTTGTTAAGCTGTAAAGCACTGAATTCAAAAGCCAGTTAATTACTAGTTTCATGTAACTTTTTTTTTAATTAACTTTATTTTTAAGCTCACTACTTGGTCTCAATTAAGGTGGTGATATTTTAATTATCTTAATTGTTTCTGAACTTGTTTTTCAGTTCAACAAGTTATTTTTTTAATTAGCTACATTGATTTTAAAATCCTGAATCAAGCCTTTGCGCTCTCCTTGAGCACATCCTGTAGGTTAATTGGCAAAGGGTCATGACACCTAGCACAGCAGAGCTTGATACCATCTCAGAGATGCTGAGATGAGAAGAAGGTTCCATTTTGTGGGTTGGCCCAAAGGGTTCCTCACCTGGGGGAAATCACACACATTTGTGTTTATTCAGTTAACATTTACACAGTATCATTCAGTGTGAAGCATCTCTCTGCAGGCTAAAGGTGAATACAAAGAGGTGAGCAAAAAGATGTCCTTCCAGCTCTCCAGGGGTTCACTGTTGAGCACTGTTGAGAGGAGAGTTCTATGGGGGACAGGTGAGGTACCTAATTCAGCCTTTCAGGGGGTCATGTGAGACTTCCTGAACAGACTGTCATCTATGGAAAAGTAGGTTCAAACCAGATAGCAGGATGAGAAAGAAGACTCCAGATAACAGGAAGCTGTCTTTCCAGGGGTAAGAAAGTTTGTGGCAGGCTTAAGAAATCCAAGTGTTTCCTCGGGCTGGCAGAAGTTGGAGCAGGCCAGTGAGTAAAAAAGCTGGAGAGGCGGCTGAGCCTGGTCCTGAAGCCACAGGGACCATGCTGAGGAGCCAGGGCCTTTGAGTTCCACCGTGCCTTCAACCCAGCATGCAAGAACCTGTGACCAGACTAAAGTCGGGGGAGAAGGGCAGGAAGAGGGAACCCTAAATATGCATTTTATGTAGAAAGTGGCACTTAGTAAGAAAAGACACACTACATATATTCTTGTCCTCCAAATGACAGAGGATGTCAGGGCTGGAGGGCCCAGTGGTCCTCTTAGAACCCCTTTTCTCCTGCCAGGAACCTCCTTCCTCCCTCTCCCCAGGAACATCAAGCCACACATGATTCTGGGAGGCACAAGCCTACCGGCTGAGACCAGTAAGCAAATGATTAATCTAAAACAGCAGCAAGAACTCCTGGCCCACTCTGGTGACTTCCAGAATCTTCCTCAGTTCAGAGGCCCCTCGATTTGCAAAAAGTCCACCAGTTAAAGATGGCCTGTTGTCTCGCTGTTGCTTTTAAGACTGCTCTCTGCCTGAGTCATGCTAACCCAAGGTTCATGTGAAGAGCAGACACTCCCAGTGATTCATTAGGAGTGACTTAATGGACGACTGACAAAGAAATTACTCCAAACTGTGAAAACCTCGTCAAGCTCAAGCTAAGAGCAGGAACATTTATGGCAGCTTGTCTGTCCCCATGGTAACCCGTGCATGCATCTTGCCTCCCGCGTCTCCAGAGAGGCTTGTTCGCCAGCTGACGACAGAGTCTCTCAGAATATAAAACAGAAGATTCTGCCCATACAATCTTTGCTGTAACCAGGGAAGAATGGCAGCTTGGAAAGCCTCCTCACCATTCTTTCCTTTCGTATTCAAGGGGCTGGCCAAGTTCTCCCAGGACAAATAAAGGGCCTATTGGTCATGTGCCTGGATAGGGCAGAGAGCAGAGTGACACCAAGATCGGACTCGTGCATTTAAGGATTGGGGAATCTGTGGGGAGCGACACGGGACAGACACAGACAAATAGGCAGAGGATAAAAAGATGAGTCTGACCAAAGATAGCCCTCCTGGGAAGAGACCTTTTCTTTCCCCTTTAAACTGAAGGCCTGGGGACTTCTTTCTGTGTCAAAGCTAAAAGCATCTTCTCTGTTACATTATTTGTGTGTGTGTGTGTGTGTGTGGTCGGGGAGTGGGGTATAAACTGGTAACAGCCTTTTTTGGGGGCCAATTTTTTGCTTGTGCCCTTAAATGATAACAATTGTTAAATGTAGGTAGATGGGTATATAGAAGTTTATGGTATCCTCTCACCATTTTGGTACATATAAAAATTATAACAAGAAAAAAGGGAAAAAAGAAACATCCTTTGATCCAGCAAGTGAACATATTAGGCAAAAGTGTTCATCTTAATAATCTATAATAAGGGGAAATTATAACCATTTGAATGTCCATCTGTGTTAGTCTGCTCGGGCAGCCATAACAAAAGTACCACAGACTGGGGGCTTAAACAACAGAAATTTATTTTCCCACAGTGCTGGTGACTGGAAGTCTGAGATCAGGGTGTCGGGAAGGTGAGGTTCTAGGACGGCTCTCTTCCTGGCTTGCAGACAGCCAGCTTTTTGCTACATGCTTACATGGTTTTTCCTCAATGCAAGCACTTGGAGAGAGAGAGAGTCAGCTCTCTCTGTGTCTCTTCTTATAAGGACACTTATCCTATCAGCTCAGGGCTCCACCCTTTGGACCTCTTTTAACCTTAATTACTTTCTTAGAGGCCCCCTCTCCAGATACAGACACCCTAGGAATTGGAGCTTCAACATGAGAATTTGAGGGGGACAAAAACATTCAATCCAGAACGCCAACTGTAGGGAAATGGTTTAGTTAATTACATAATACATATTTTAAACATCATGCAGCTATTTTACAGAAACTAGTAGATCCATATTTGGTAACATAGGTAGATATTTATGATAAATGAAGTGAAAAGGCAAGTTGAAGATGAGAAAACCAGTTTGAAACGGTAAAGTAACTTCCTAGCACCATAAAGGCTTGACGGCAAAGCCAGTACTCAGAACCAGACCTGCCTTCTTCCAAAGGAAGTGCCCTTCCCTTCCCTACCCTTCCTCTCCCCATAGCCACAGCCACAGCCTCCGCCCCACTCCCAGACCAGGGCCCTCAGTTTCTCCTGATTGCCCTCTATCTCAAATTCTGTCTGCAGCAAGGAGACAATGACAAGCCATGACCGTGGCCAGGGTTCAGAGCAGGTGCCCAGCCCTGGGAGATCCTGGTATTTGTCTCTGAGATGAAGGAGTTAAGGACTACCCACTACTGAGAGTGGCTGGGAAGAGCTTGGCCCCTTTGCTCACATGCAAAGCAAGACATTATGAGCAACCACTGATAAGCCCAACATGGTAATTTACACGTCCTGATCATTAGAAAAGGCGTTAAGAGGGGTCTGCCAGAGCAGCTGTGGAAATGTGAGTCATAAAACCAACGACCACAAAATTTTATTAGCCTGGGCAGCCAAGCCTCCCTTCTCAAAGCTGTCATCTCACATTTTCCCTGCTCCCCAGCTGCTCTGACAAGGACCCTCACTCAGCATTTCCATCAAGAAATTGATTTCCCTTTAAAAGTGGGGTGGGAGTGGGGAGAGGAAGTAGAAGGAGAGGGGGGATAAAATAGAAAGGAAAGGGAGGGAGAATATTACATACTCTGTCACCTAATTAGGGGGCTGACATGGAGACAATGACAACCACCAACTATAGAATAATGTACTATTATCCTAATTCAACAATAAAGAAACGGATACAGAGATCAGATCATTCTTAATTTACCAACTGGTAACTGACAGAGAAATGTTAAGTCTGTTTGTGGTCACACAGTCAGTGAGCCTGGATTTTAATCTTGGTGAGTCTCACACCAAGGCTGATACTTGAAGTCACTAAACCACTAATGAAAATAACTTGTGATGGGGATAAAGGCAATGATTAAAGTGTCAATTAGCAATGTATCACACCCCTCTGTCCACCTTCCCCAAGATTCATGTTACCCAGAAGACCTCATAAAAAAAGCCTTCCTGTGAAAAAAGATTGAGCTATCAGAAATCAAAGCCAAATTGTTGGTTATCTTAATAAACTTGTATTACTTTTATAATGAATACAAAAGTGCAAGCTGCTTTTAAAGGCAATGCTGCTGTCCTGTGAACTTAACTCCCTCTGACTTAAGAAACAACAGGACCAGGTGAACTAACTGTGGTTCCTTCTGTGAGAGTTTCTGTGAAGTGTGTGTATGTTCCACACTGCTAATGGGGAGATGCATGAAGCCCGGTGCAGCATGGGACAGGGCAGTGTGGGCAACAGGAGCTGAGAATGGCCTTGCCTATAAGTAGAGAAAAAGATATCATCCACAGAGAAGTCTTTACCTTCTCATCCATCACAATGGCCAGAATTTATTAAAATGCTATAATAGTAAAGGTACTTGGGTTCTATTTCATTATAATTGACATAAATTATTCATAAGACATTTATGAACAAATGAGAGAGATTTACTCAAAATACAAAAGAACCAATTCTATAACCTAAGAGAATAAGAGGGCATAAAAAGCATAGTAAAAATCAAATATTTCCTGGAAAAAAGTATACTTAAAAGATCACTGTGGCTCATAAAGTCTATCTTTTGTACCTGTGCTTCACTTTAATGCAATTAAAATTTCTATAAAAACATGGAGCTTTCCCCAGGCCAAAGACATCCAGAGAATTAACTCTTTTGGTTCTGATTATTCTGGCATTATTCAGTAGCCATGGTTGTTGATTATGTAAGGATTGGGAAACTCAGCAACTCCAAGAATTTCTGCCAAATTTTTAGTGTACCTAGAAGATAAGAACCCAAGCATTTGGCTGGGAGAGGTGTAAGTTTGAGAGGAGAGAGGCAGCTGTCCCACTTCTTGCCTGTGAGATATCTTGATGGGTTACTTAACTCTTCAGGATTCAGTTGCAGGCAAACAGATCCACTTTACTGAGATGTTGTGAGGATCTGATGGGATAACACATGAAGGTTGTCTAGCACAGGGCCTGGCGCACAGTTCATACTCATTTATTATCTTCATGGCTCTTACCACCTCTTTTTACCTTGCTCCTAAAATACAGAAAATGGATGTCCACTAAAGGCAAGGGACCCTGGACACTTCAGAAACACAAGATCCGGGAGCCATAATTCTGCTCAGTCTTTCCAGTCTCAAAATGGTAAACTCTGTCAGAAGAAACATTAAAGCTTTTCAACATCAAGCATGGCGTCCACTTTGTCCCGAAAACTTCTGCTGACTAACCACATCCACACCACTGATGAACCACCCTACAACAACCAGGTAGCTCATGCCTCTCTAGTGGAGCCCTCTGCCTTGTCTCTACCCACAGATAGTAAGGGCTGGGGATAAAGGATGAAAATCCTCTTCGTCTCCTAAGTTCTGGGCACTAGGTTCACACAACAGAGCCTTGTACACAAACCTATGCTCGTGCTCTTTTTGTTTTAAGAGAAGCTTTTTGGGCTTTGAAATGTCCCTATTAAAGAGTCACAGAGTTTAATTGTTAAAGTATCCTAAGGGCCTACATTCAAGCACTGTTGGTAAGAGGCTAGAAAAAAAGAAGAGCTTGGTTAGGGAAACAGAATCTGGCAAATATTGTTGATCCAAGCAGACAGGAGTCCGGGGAAGTTGGTGGCAAGGGGTATGTTGTGGACAAATGGGCAGGCAGGGCTCAGCAAGGCAGATGTGGTGTATAAGGTCGGTGCTCTCTGATCCTCAGCCCGTGAATGTCTTCTGCCCTCTCCTACAGAGCCTGGCAGTGACAGGTGTTAACTGAAACCAGAACAGGAAAGTCTGTAGGGAAAGCCTACCCCAGATTGGAAACAGGGATCTCAAATCACCTCTCAGAGCCTCAGATGAAGAGGTCACTTCTGCAGTATAGCAGCCTATGGAACAGAGCTTCAGTGGAGCACTCTGGTGAGGCCATCTCTCAACAAGTCTAAAAATCAACTAAAGGAAGGGAAACAGGTAGCCCTATACCATATGCATCTAGCACAGCCTGGCCACTTCTTTCTCGTGTTCCCATAATCCAACCTAATCCTTGCTTCTCAGACTATATGATATGCCAAGGAGAATGCAAATCTATATTGAATCTCCCTGCAGCATCTATTTTACTAGATGGTAGTAGGGAATCTAAAACTTATACTTTGTATTTTGTAATTTTGTTGTTGTTGTTGCTGTAGAGGCAGGATCTGGCTATGTTGTCCAGGTTGGTCTCAAACTCCTGGCCTCAAGCAGTCCACCAATGTCAGTCTCCTAAAGTGCTGGAATTAGAGGCTTGAGCCACTGAGCCTGGCTAGAACTTATTTATATTAAGGCAGTCAACAATCTACTATGGAATAGAAAGGAAAATGTATATACACTTGTATAGAAGAGACTTGAAGAACGTACGTCTCACAGTGGATTCTGCCCCCTGAACCTCAAAATAGGTATTTGCTCTTACTTGTCCTTAGGAGCTCTTTGGTAGAAAAGTTTGAGCAGTGCTGAAAGTATTGAACAAGTTTAAAGGGTCCTAGAATGAAGTGGTAAGCTCTCCAGGGTACTGTTATGTGAGATAGAAAATCAATACCAGTAAAAGTACACACAAAGAACTCTCATAAGCAAATTCTTTATTCTCGCAGGACCAGAAAGCAGCTCCTATTAAATCTGACTAATCGAAAATGTATCCCATGCCCCCTGAAACAGATTTCCATACCATCTCCTCCCTGGAATCTCAATCCCACAGGTGAAAGGTCCTAGAGGTTTTCAGAGAGCTGACCCTGTAAAGTTCAAAGCTTGTTTGAGAGCCTTGTAAGTGCCAAGCACTGGGTGAGGTATTTAAATGAGCTACAAAGCATTTGCAGTTCCCCAGATATATTAAAATCAAAGCTGTTACTACTTTCATCCCTCTCACTGTTAATTTTTCAGAAACACTTGGCTGTGTAAATGGATATTTGAAGACTATTCATTTCCAAGCCCTTTCTTTCTCCAATTAGAGCAGGTTCATTTCTGCTTCCTTAGGGTGGTTCCCAAGGTTGTTAAATTTCATTCCTCAACTGATAACATTGAAGCAATCATGACAAAATTAGTGTTGATTGGAGCTGAGGTTTCTTGGGGCATCTACTATTAGAAACCACCTCAAGCTGAGAGAAAAATGGTTGCATCCCCCACTATCGGAATTGGCAAGTGCCATACAACTTAAGTCTTATGCATTCTTGTTGTTTCTCTGTTTTTGTGTGTGTGTCCTATGCTATTCAGTCACGGCTAAAATACTTCATCAATGCATCTAAATAAGCTAAACAATTCACAGTTCCTGCCTTGCTTGCAACCAGCTCTTTCCCACCCCTCTCTCCACCAATGTGCCACTCAATAGCTAATCACTTCCCTTACATTGGCTAAGATAAGGGCTATCATGCTAATATAAAACATAAAACGGCTTAACTGCACATGGAAGATAGTTGCAACAATAAATAATGGAAAAGGACCTATGGGGTTTCCTAAGACAAGCATAAAACAAACACAAAGGGCAAAATATTTCTTTTTTTGTTCTATAGCAATAAATACTGATCACCTAACAGGTAAGACAGAGCAGAAAGAAAATCATCTTTGGCTACTATAATGGCTGCAAAATTCTTTCCACCAGAGGGGTTGTTGACATTCTAGTTTTTGTTAAAGTTAAGGATTCTAATTTTTTCTTTTAAAGGAGCCTCATGACTGTCTTCTACAGTCTGGCTTGAAACTTCCCTTCCAGAATATAGTTCCCATTTCCTGCCAATATTCTCCTTATCGTCCAATATTTACCCTGCCTTAATTTATATGGACAACCCACAAACCTTCAAACATTTGAGGTGCTTTCGTGTCTTTTGAGTCTTGACTGCACTGTCCAATACAAAATACCATTCCATTCTTACACCACCCTGGGAGGCCAAAAGAAAGAATTAGAATTTGCCAGAGATAATTCAACTAGTAAGTGGCCAATCTGGGGTTGAACTGTAAGTCTAGTAAATCCAGTTGAAGTTCCAAGAGACTAAAGACAGTGTCTATCCTCTTCACTGCCACATGCCACCTCTCACCTAACACAGTGTCTGGAATAACATGGGAGTTCAATAACTACTGCTGAGCCCAGGTCCTTGGTCTTAACCACTACTCTAGCCTGCTCTGTGAGGCCAAGGCCAAGTTTTGCTCACTATTTCTGAATCCCAAGTCCCCTGACATGTGTCTGCTGTGAAGGACATGTTCAGTTAATGCTGAAAAACTCTGTGCAAGAGGCATCTCTGGATGGATCTAATAACTTAAGATTTCCAGGTCACAAAAATTCAGAGCTGTGAGAATCCCTGGAGTATTTCCAGACCAATACACTCATTTTTCTTTTATTGTTTTTTTGTTTCAGAGAATAAAAACACTCATTTTTAATGTAGGGAAGGCTTCAATTTGTCAATTCAACAAACATTTATGAAACTCATTTTATATGTCAAATACTATTATAACCATTGAGAATTCAGAGATGCTTAAGACAAAGTCCTGGCTCTTAAGGAACTTATGACCTCGTAGAGAGGTGATAAGAAAGAAACGAGGGGAGGAGAAAGAGGCCAGGCACTGTGGCTCATGCCTGTAATCCCAGCACCTTGTAAGACTAAAGAGGGAGGATTGCTTGAGTCCAGGAGTTCAAGACCAGCCTGGGCAACATAGCAAAACCCTGTCTCTACAAAATTTTTTGAAAAAAATTAGCCAGGCATGGTGGCACACACCTGTAGTCTCAACTACTCAGGAGGCAGAGGTGGGAGGATCCCTTGAGCCCAGGAAGTCAAGGCTGCAGTGAGCCATGATCATGCCACTGCACTCCAGCCTAGGTGACAGAGCAAGACTCTGTCTCAAAAACAAAAAAAGAAAAGAAAAGAACGAACGCAGGGAGAGGAAAGAAGAAATAGACAGGGAAGAGAGGTAAGGAGAAAACATGAGATAATGATAAGACCTAAGCAGCACATTTTAAGAGTGACATAATAGAGAGCTGTTAGATGGTCACTCTGGATTAAGTGGCCAGGGAAGACCTCTGAGGAGGTTACATTTAAGCCATGATCTGACAAGACGGAGCCAGTGTTTTGAAGATCTGCTGAGGAACAGTGCAATCCCAGGAGAGGGACTGCAAGGGCCCCAGGATGGAAAATGGCCTTGGAGTGTTGGATAAAGAAACAGGTAGCAATAGATCTCACGACTTCTCCAAGGACACACTATTGAACCAGGACCAGGAAGTATCTTTAGAATGATGGGTTCTCACATCAGCATGTGCATCGTTGGTGCAATGAGTCTCCAGATATCTGATGAACATGTTGAAGTCTAACTGAGGTTCATCAGCAACAGTGGACTGGCCTTGCTCCAGATCTGTACCCAGCTTTATGATCATCATAATGCCCTCACAGACCCAAGGGGCTGCTTCAACACAGGGTTCTTGAGTGACCATTGCTCAGAGTGCCAAAGCTAAAGGTGAACAATCTGCAGAGAACCCAGATCGCCAACTTCCTAGTCACGGTCTTTACTCCTATAAGCAAATCACCAACATGTATGATAGAAATTATGTGGAAGGGCCAAAGGAGAATGAACTGTGGGCTTCAGACATAGCCAGTTCCAAATCTGAGCTTAGCTCCTTGCAGGCTGTGTGCTGTGTGAGGTTGGACAAGTTACATAGTTTCTCTGAGCTTTAAAGAGGAGTGGTAACATCTCCCTGATATGGTGGTCAGAAGGACTGGGTGAGACAATGTGTCAAATTGCTTAACATTGATCTCTGCAAGTCCTCAGTAAGTGTTAGTTTCAACTCTTTCCCACATGATCCCTTTTAAGCATTCCTTTCAGGTGCAGCAGCCCAAACTGGGCCCCTTTTCCTCTCCAGGTTTCTCCACCAGGTCATCTTTAAGCCAAATTACAGTCCTGAAATTGTGTTGCCTCTAATCTTTATTTCCCAGGAGACCTCCTGTGAGCTGCCCCTGGTGCCAGAATGGCCGTGCTATCCACAGCAGTCCCCTGTCCCCTGCTGGTGAGTCCCCATCTTAATGGGCCTGCACTCCACTCTCACAACTCCCCGAATCAGAAGACTGATCACCTCTCTCCACTGTTGTCCAGTTAGCCAGTGTGGGGAAAGGTGAAAGGATGGTTTAACACCCTCCACTCAGTGAGGTCACGCTGGAAACTGATACGTGGCACTCCATCAACAGCAGAAAGGAGATGAAATACGGGGATACCCTTTCTCCAAATACTCCTTCCCCATGCAAATGTGTAACAGAGATTTTTGGCACCACTTCCCACTGGCTGGGACTAAACCAGCCATCAGGCTTTTTTGTGATCCTGAAAAAGCTAATGAGAAGATGTGTGTCTGTGTAATTCAAACAGTATCCATTTCATGCCCAATCGTTTTTTAAATGGGCAACAAATCTCCCTAGTGTGTTCCTTTCTCTGGCAAACAAAGGCTCCGTCTGGTCTCTTTGTGGGCCCTGTCCAATCAACAAAGGCAAGAGGCCCTTGATGCCTGTTCAAAGCCCTGTTACAGGGCAGACCCGCTGGGTGGCCTTGCTCCCTCCTGAAAAGTTTCTCTCATTGGAAGCCAAGTCAACATCTAGAATTTTCAACTCAGACTGATGAAGCAGGCCACTGATTTCCCCCGATTTCTAAATGGCATGTTGACAACTTTTCAGACTACGTTCACTCCTGTTTCAGGCAGTAGCATTAAGGGATGGAGTAAGTCAAAACCACGTAGCATCACCAGATAGGGTAGCACCACAATGTAAGGGGCCTCTGGGGTGCATTCCTGACCCCTCAGGTCCTGGGGGAGCAGGGTAAGTGCCTCTGCACTCTGAGAGTGAGAAGGGCCCGTAGCAATATAATACTTTTGCACCAAGTATTGCTGCAAAAATGAGGTGACATGTGAACGTGGTCTGCCCTGTGAAGCTGGCCTCTGCTGTTCTGGCTTCCAAGGGTCATGAATAAAATAAACAACCACAATGCTTAAATTCCAAAGACACCTCAAACCATCCTTCTCTATCTCAGCAGAGTTTGCATATTCATATCCTGTAGCATAATTCCTCATGAGAACACATTGCCATAGCAACCCCTCACCTTTTGACCTCAAAAGGGAAATTAATAGGAGAATAGAGTTTACTCTGAAGTAGTTTGATATCCAATAATTCATGTGTGTGTGAAGCACTGACCTTCACTGAGCACCTACTACTACATCATTTGGGGTGATGAATACACATGTTGAAAAGGGAGGGCCTATACCTGTGCTCAGGTAAGTGCAGGCCTGTGAAAGGTATCTGGTAGGTGCCTGGTGTATATGACCTCAAGGAATCTGTACAGCAAAACCATGAACCAGGTGTTCCCTTCATCCTCATTCTATAGCCAAGGTAACAGAGAAACTTGTTGAGAGAAAACCCAGAATTTGCTCAAGCACCTAGAGCTAGAAGGGACAAGCAAGAATTCAAACACAAGTGGATCCAGAGCCCTCCTGCACCAATGAGCCCATAGGTATGTGGTGACTAGTCCATATAGTGCTTTTAAAATAAGTGGCTAGCAGTAAGAAATTAAGGAATATCATACAAAAATCTATCATAAATTTTGGGGTTATTTTTAATAGAAAGATCTGGCCACACTTGGGCTTGCACTCCCCCATGGCTGCCTCCTTCCTGTTATCATTTCCTTCTCCCCCTTTACACTCTGCTGCCTAGGTCCCTTCCTCCCTCCTGCACTTTTACATGAATTGCCGCTTGGTCCCACCGGCACTGGTGTTTGCACTACCTAGAGCTCCGTAAGAACACATCTTTTCTTCATAAAATAAACAATCACACTGCTCAAATTCCAAAGACTCCCAAGACAATTTGGATGGGAATGCTCCAGGAGGATTAGTTTTCCATAGTTTAAAAGCAGTTCCCAGTCCTTGGTACTTCATTGTGTGGCAAACAACATGATAACTTCTTTTTTAGCTTAATAGGCTGTCTAATTATTCTTCATTTGAATTTTTTGCATCTGAGTAATTAATTTAGCAATCCTCTGTCCTGGAGAATTTTCCCCTCCTACTAGGCTGGACTCTGCTTTTTTCTTTCAGTCTCAAGCATGCTGTCTAAATGCTATTGGATTCCAGAGGTGACTCCCAGAGCAAGAAAGGGACCTCCTCCTCCCGGTGCTTTTGCCGGGCTGGGTCTTTACCACCATGTATCCAAAAGCTGGCAAGTGAGGAAGCCTTCTACATGGTTCTCTCTCCATAGAGTGTTGTGTTAATCACTTGGTTCCAATCCCATTCCCCAGGCACTAATCTCTGAAATTATATGAATGAACAGAAACTCCTATGGATGAAAGGTTGGTCACTAAGATTCTGGTAACAGTTTTTAGATGGTTTAAAACTTGCATACGGGGCCAGGCGCAGTGGCTCACACCTGTAAGCCCAGCACTTCAAGAGGCCGAGGCAGGTGGATCACCTGAGGTCAGGAGATCGAAACCAGCCTGGCTAACGTGGTGAACCCTGTCTCTACTAAAAATACCAAAAAATTAGCCAGGTGTGGTGGTGCTTGCCTGTAATCCCAGTTACTTGGGAGGTTGGGGCCGGAAAATCAGTGAGGTTGAGACCGGAGGTTGTAGTGAGCAGAGATTGTGCCACTGCACACTGCACTCCAGCCTGGGCAGCAAGAAGGAGATTCCGTCTCAAAAAAAAAAAAGAAACCACACACACACACACAGAAAACAAACTTGCACACAAAACTTTATGGGCCTTTTTGTGATGTGGGGTCCCAAATGCCCACTCCCCACTAAAAAGACAGATGTGCCAGCTGATCCTGCCTCTCCCTATCCTGGTGATTCCATCCCAATGACTGTCCAGAGACTCTGCAATGTGAAGGAGGAGCCCCAGGGCAGAGGGGACACTGGCAATGATTAGACTGGGGTTCCTGTTACCTAGCCCTTTGGCTTCCCCTTAGTCCTTTCACATTTCCAAGCTGGAGATTTCCAGGCTTTGGCAGCCTCTGGAAGCTTTGGATACCCTTCCTGTGACAGTTGAGTCACATTCTGTTGCTAACGTTCAAAGAACTCCTGGGCAATATAGGCTCATACTCTGCAGAGAACTTCAAAACGGTCTCTGGTTAGAAACCAGTTTTGGGACATGGAACATGTCAGCTGAAATGCAGCCAACATCTGGGCAAGTTAACACACTGAACCTTACTACTGTGAAGGCTCTGAGTGATTGGGGTGAGCTGATTCTCCTCAACACCACAGCCCACAGAAAGCTGCTCCCTGGAGATGAAAAATACTATGTATATCACTGGAATGGGTGTCATGAAATGTGCACAGAACACTCCACAAAGTACATCTGGAAAGGGGGCAGTGATTGTGCCACAGAAGGGAAGGAGTCTCAGGGGGCACCATGACAAGGGAGGGACCATGGAGAAAGGACAGGTTGGGGGTGTGAGAAGACCTCCGAGCAAATCTCATCCACTTCACAGGGATGAGATGAATGACCTGGTCTGCAAAGGAAGGGATCTCCTAAAGAGATGGCAAATTGCCAACTTCTCATGTGGCTTCTTCAGGATCCACAGGGGAAATATGGCTGCCCATGGCTCCCAGTTCCAATAACAGGAAGAGACTGACATGCTCTTATTCCCAAATCTAAATTCTCAGTCTAAATGATCAGGTATACCTGACTGGTCCAGCAGGAATCAGATGCTCCCCTTGACCAAATCAACTATGGCCCAGGGAGGGAAGGCTTATCTCAGGAAGCAAAGAGCCCACCCATAGTTTTTCTTCCCTTTCCTTTCTTTGATGGAGATACAATATTCCTAGAGAATGGGTAATTTGGAAGTGGAAAAATACTTCAAAGAATATCAACATCAGAAGGAGTTACATAAGGCAAGAAAATACAGATTTCTTAAAATGGGATCACTTCTACTTTAAATATTCTAGGCCATAGACTAAATACCTTAGAGTTGACAATGTCAAGTATATGTTGTCTCACAAGTCTCCAAGAAAAGCTAATTAGGATTATCAAAAAACCTAATGCTTTCTGAGATTTTAGTACACCCATCACCTGAGTAGCATACACTGTACCCGATATGTAGTTTTTTTATCCTTCACCCCCACCAGCCAGCCCCAATGCCAGCCTCCCACTTCTGAGTCTCCAAAGTCCAACATATCACTCTGTGCCTTTGCATACCCATAGCTTAGCTCCCACTTATGAGTTAGAACACGCGGTATTTGGTTTTCTGTTCCCAAGTCACTTCACTTAGAATAATGGCCTCCAGCTTCAACAAAGTTGCTGCAAAAGGTACAATTTTATTATTATTTTTTTTAACCGCTGAGTAGTATTCTGTGGTGTATATATACCACATTTTTTTTACCTACTCATTGGTCAATGTGCGCTTAGGCTGGTTCCATATCTTTGCAATTATGAACTATCCACTTTTAATTCTAGTTCTCTTTCTCTTTCTACCACATCTGCAATTACTTCTTCCGCTGAGGTCTTGAGTCCCTCGAAGTCATTTATTTCTATTTTTACTTTTTTTGCCAACCCATGTCTATATTTTTATTGGAAATCTGGCATGTTTTCTTTGCCTTGGTGAACATAAGGAGGTAAATAAGTCTTTTTTTTTCCATAAGTTATTGGGGGACTGGTGGTGTATGGTAACATGAGTAAGTTCTTTAGTGGTGATTTGTGAGATTTTGGCGCACCCTTCACCCGAGCAGTGTACACTGCACCATATTTGTAGTCTTTTATCCCTCACCCCCTTCCCACTCTTCCCAAGTCCCCAAAGTCCATTGTATCATTCTTATGCCTTTGTGTCCTCATAGCTTAGCTCCCATATATCAGTGAGAACATACAATATTTGGTTTTCCATTCCTGAGTTACTTCACTTAGAATAATAGTCTCCAGTCTCATCCAGGTCACTGCAAATGCTGTTAATTCCTTCCCTTTTGTGGCTGCATAGTATTCCACCATATATATATATATATATATATATATATATATATATATATATATATCACATTTCTTTATCCATTCATTGATTGATGGACATTTGGATTGGTTTCACGATTTTGCCTTTGTGAATTGTGCCACTATAAACATGCATGTGCAAGTATCTTTTTCAAATAATGACTTTTCCTCTGGGTAGATACTCAGTAGTGGGATTGCTGGATCAAATGGTAGTTACATTTTTAGCTCTTTAAGGAAACTCTACACTGTTTTCCATAGTGGCTGTACTAGTTTACATTCCCGCCAGCAGTGTAGAAGTGTTCCCTGTTCACTGCATCCACAGCAACATCTACTGTTTTTTTGTTTGTTTGTTTGTTTTTTGTTTTTTGTTTTTGATCATGGCAATTCTTGCAGGAGTGAGGTGGTATCTCATTGTGATTTTGATTTGCATTTCCCTGGTCATTAGTGATATTGAACATTTTTTCATATGTTTGTTGGCCATTTGTATATCTTCTTTTGAGAACTGTCTATTCATATCCTTAGCCCACTTTTTCATGGGATTGTTTTTCCTTACTGATTTGTTTGAGTTCACTGTAGATTGTGGATATTAGTCCTTTGTCAGATGTACAAATTCTGAAGATTTTCTCCCACTTGGTGGGTTCTGTTTACTCTGCTGATTGTTCCTTTTGCCATGCAAAAGCTCCTTAGTTTAATTAGGTCCCAGCTATTTATCTTTGCTTTTGTTGCATTTGCTTTTGGGTTCTTGGTCATGAAATCCTTGCCTAAGCCAATATCTAGAAGGGTTTTTCCAACATTATCTTCTAGAATTTTTATAGTTTCAGGTATTAGATTTAAATCCTTAATTGATCTTGAGTTGATTTTTTATAAGGTGAGAGATGAGGATCCAGTTTCATTCTCCTACATGTGGGTAGCCAATTACTCCAGCACCATTTATTGAAAAGGGTGTCCTTTCTCCACTTCATGATTTTGTCTGCTTTGTCGAAGATCAGTTGGCTGTAAGTATTTGGGTTTATTTCTGGGTTCTCTATTCTGTTCCATTGGTCTATGTGCCTATTTTTATACCACTACTATGCTGTTTTGGTGATGATGGCCTTATAGCATAATTTGAAACCAGGTAGTGTGATGCCTCTAGATGTGCTCTTTTTGCTCAGTCTTGCTTTGGCTATGTGGACTCTATTTGGATTCCATATGAATTTCAGAATTTTTTTTCTAGTTCTGTGAAGAATGATGATGGTGTCTTGATGGAGATTTCATTGAATTTGTGGATTGCTTTTGGCAGTATGGTTATTTTCACAATATTTATTCTACCCGTTCATGAGCATGAGCATGGGATATGTTTCCATTTGTTTGTGTCGTCTATAATTTCTTTCAGCAGAGTTTGGTAGTTTTCCTTGTGGAGGTCTTTTGACTCCTTGGTTAGTTATATTCCTAAGTTTTTTTGTTTGTTTGTTTTTGTTTTGTAGTTATTGTAAAAGGGGTTGAGTTCTTGATTTGATTCTCCACTTGGTTGCTGTTGGTGTATAGAAGAGATACTGATTTGTGTACATTAACCTTGTATCTGGAAACTTTGTTGAATTAATTTCTTGAATTACCAGTTCAAGGAGCTCTGTGGATGAGTCTTTAGGGTTTTCTAGGTATACAACCACACAATCGGCAAACAGTGACAGTTTGACTTCCTCTGTATGGATTTGGCTGCCCTTTATTTCTTTCTCTTGTCTGACTGCACTGGCTAGGACCTCCAGTACTACGTTGAAGAGAAATCATAAGAGTGGGCATCCTTGAATTGTTTTATTACCATATTACTATATAATCTATCCATTCATTCATTCATTGATTCAGCCAAAAAATTCATGTGTCCCAAAAGCTGTTGAAATAATAATAAATTTTTTTAAAAAAAGAAGTGGACTAAAAAAAAATAAACCTAATGCTTTACACAAACTATACTCAGGGCATCCCATGTTACCCAGGAGCCTCTAAACTCTCTCTCCAAGTAAGGCTGACTACCTGGCTTGCCAACATGACCCCACACTTGGGTTTCTTTGGGCTCCAATGGCAGTAATCGCTTATGCTATAAAATCATCATTGCTTTCATCTACACAATTTTTATGATTTATATTTTGAGTTATGCTTCCCTGGTTTTTGTCTTTCTTGTAACAAAATTGTGAGCTCCTATCTTATATAAACATTTTTACTTCACTCAGAGCAGCCAGTACCATACTTTTGCTGATGAAATGTTATTAACAAGTTTATAATAAACTCATGCTTGATAACATCCTGGCTACACTGAAAATGTTGCCATCTCCAAACTTTTTGTATTCAAAAATCCAAGATTTGCCTGCATCTAAGATGTGAGCAAGATGGAAGATTTTTAAAACTTATCTTTTTCATCAAGTATTCAATGCCACAGCTATCCAATTTCCGTTATGTAAGAATAAGATACAATAGCTGTCATATTCTGGGTAAGATCTAAAAGTTGTCACTCCCTATTCTCATCTTTGGTGATATATTATACATAGAATTATCTCAGTGTGAATTCAGGTCCCCAACAAAATATTTGGGCTAGCTTTATATCTTTACTTACCAAGCTGGTAAGAAAGTTGTTTTTCTTTCTTTCTTTTCCTCCCTCCCTAGGGGAAAAAGATGCCCCTTATCAATGTACCATTCCCATTTGTTCTAGTCTCCCGATAAAACCTTCCTTCTTATAATGCTTTCTTTCTTTCTTTCTTTCTTTTTTCTTGAGGTGGAGTCTTGGCTCTGTTGCCCAGGCTGGAGTGCAATGGTGGGATCTTGGCTCGCTGCAACCTCCACCTCCAGAATTCAAGCAATTCTCCTGCCTCATTCTCCCAACTAGCTGGGACTACAGGCATGCACCACCATGCCGGGCTAATTTTTTGTATTTTTAGTAGAGGCAAGGTTTCACCATGTTGGCCAGGCCGGTCTTGAACTCCTGACCTCAGGTGATCCTCCCACCTTGGACTCCCAAAGTGCTGGGATTACAGGTGGGAGCCACTGCACCTGGCCTTATAACGCTTTCTGAAATAAGACTATGAAAGAATGTGTGCCTAAATAAGGGATGATTTTTCCCTCTCCCTGCCTCGGTAGACATTTAGTAACGTCTAAAAACATTTTTGCTTGTCACAGCTGTGTGCAGAGGTGCGGGTGATGCTACTGGCATTTAGTGGGTTGAGGCCAGGATGGTGCTAAACATTCTACAATGTACAAGACAGCCTCCTCCCCTACAACAAAGTATTATGTGGCCCAAATGTCTATAGTTCCGAGGTTGACAAATCCTAGCTTCGATATACAAGATGTGCTGGGAGAAGCTATTGTTTAAAAACTTCTATGGAGCTACAGTGATTTCTGTATGGGAGACAAGAAGGAAATAAGTGAACCTGGCAGTTATTGGAGACATAAAAAAGGAGGACAGGAAACTGAGGCATGTCCCTAAAGAATCTCCTGAGAGCCTACTTACTCCACATCAGCACTGGAAGGGTCTTTCAGAAATAATATAAACCATTTCCTTGTGATGCTATTTGGGAATGGAGGAGCAGAAAGGGAAGGCTGACTTTTCCAAGGTTCTTAAGCAAGTCAGCTGCAGAGCTGAAACTAGAATGCTGGCCTCATACCCCTAGCCTAGTGTTCTGCCTACTGTATCATGCTGATCTTATTGAAAAGAGAAGAGGAAACATTGCTCCAAAAACTACCACTGGCCTTTAAATTAATTAAGAGAGATGGGAAGTGAGAAGCCAGTAAATGTATTCAATAGCAAATATGTATTTAGCACCTACTATATACCAAGCACTGGTTTCAGTGCTGGAAATATAGCAATAAATGGGGAAGAAAAAGCCTGTGCTGCCACAGGACTTACTTTCTAGTGATATATGCAAGAGAGGCAGCATGGCTGCCAGGGAAAGGTAGCAAAGATAAACAGAAGTCTAAGATACATCTGGTACCCTCCAGGGCTCAAAGACCTCAGCAGGCAAATTCCCTAAGTACCTTTATACAAGCTATATTAGAATGATGTGACATTTTACTTCAGGCTCTAAAAATTTCATAGGTCACTAACTAGTTCACTACTAGGCAACAAAAGAAGAGTAACGTCAGCCAACACTTCATGGACATAAATGTATGTGCAGGATGCTATCTTACCATCTCACTAACAATCTTTTGAAGTAGACATCATTATCCCAGTTTATAGATGCAAAACTTGGGTTCGATGACATAAAATAATTAGTCCAACTTAGAGGAACTCACCCTCAGGTCTGTCAGCCTTCAAGGCCTATTCTCTTAGTGACCAGGCTAGATGGCACGAAGATTTTCTAAGTTTTTGGAGCTAAGATCCATCAGTCAGTATGGCAGCTACTCCAGGACAACACGTGACCTTCAATTTCCCTGTTCCTTTACCAAGGCACAGCTACAGTTTCTCTATAGGATCTCACATCACACAAACACCTATCTTAATTATATATATTGCTCATATTTCTTTCTGTTTAAAGTAGCTTCTCAGAAAATTTAAATTGTTAGCAGACCATATATTTCACACACTGGAGTAAGGACCACCTTGTTTGAAATGTAAATGCTTATATGCTGTTAAACTCTGAAAGCAGAGAGATTATATGAAGAGTTCATTTGCACTTTTGAGCACCACCAGGCAAGACAGATCGTTTGCTGCCACATAAATTCTCACCACTAGATTAAATTTTGTTAATGGGACCAAGAACATTCAAAATAACCCATTTTTCTATGAGAATATTTGATCTAGTCATTACTTCTCCATCAGATTAAGTTTGTCTTTTTTTTTTTTTTCTTATCCCTATTAAGAATCTCATCAAGCTCAGTCACAGCAGGATAGGGCACCAGTCAGTCTGAAGGCTTCCATTCCAGGCTGCAGCTCTTGGACGACACTTCTAGACATAGACGCATCCTGGGCCAGAAGAAAACCCACTGTCTTGAAGGGAAGGACCCAGTCATGGAAAGATCCATCACCTGCTGAATATAGAGCCCTTGGGTCCTGAATCACCAGCAGTGATATCCAGGTAGCTCACTGTGGGCCTTAGGTGAGATTCCAGGATGTGCAGGCTTCAGGAGAGACCCAGTATAATCCCAGCTGAGGTGGCTACAGTGAGAGATTCAGGGGACTTTCTCTTGTACCTTAGGTACCAGCTTGACCACAGTGGGAGAGAGTGCCAAGTGGGCTCTTGGAATCCCTGCTTCCAGGTCATGGCTCTTGGACAGCATTTCTGGACCTGCTCTGGGACAAAGGGGAGCCCACTGCCCTGAAGGATGAGTCCCAGGCATGGCAGCCTTTACCACAAACTGACAACAGAACCCTTGGGCCTTAAGGGAACATCAACGGTAGCCTGGCAGTACTCCCTGTGAGCCTGTGATGGTGGTGGCAATGGGGTGAGGCTGTTCTACCTTTGGAAAGGGGAGGGAAGAGTGAGAAGGGCCATGCCTTGTGGTCTGACTGCCAACTCAGATGCAGTAAAATAGAACACTAGGTAAACTTCTAAGGTTTTTGACTCTAGTCCCTGGCTCCCAGATGGTACCTCTGGACCTGCCCAGGGCCTGGGGGAACTCGCCACCCTGAAGGGAAAGACACAGACCTGGCTGGCTTTGCTATCTGCTGATTGTGGAGCCCCAGGACTTTGAGCAAACATAAGCCATAGCCAGGAAGTGGTTATAGTAGGCCTTGGGCAAGAACCAGTACTATGCTGGCTTCACATCCAACCCAGTGTGGTCCTAGGGGTGGTGGCCACAAGGATGTTTGTGTCACTTCACCCCCACCTCCACATGGCTCAGAACAGAAAGAGAAACTCTGTTTGGGAGAAAGTAAGGGAAGAGAACAAGAGTCTCCACCTGCTAATCCAGAGAATTCTGGATCTTGCCCAAGACCATCAAGGTGGCACCTCTATCAGTCTACAAGAACCACAGCATGATTGAGCTTGAGGTGTCCCCCTAAAGGAGATACAGTTTATCACAACACCCAAGTCTTTGCAAATACCTGAAAAGCCTTCCCAAGAAGGATGGGCACAAACAAGCCCAGACTGCAAAGACTATAATAAATACCTAATTCTTCAATGCTCAGACACAAATGGACATCTACAGTTATCATGATGATCCAGGAAAACATGACCTTACCAAATGAACTAAATAAGGCACCAGGGACCGATCCTGGAGAAACAGAAATATGTGACCTTTCAGACAAAGAATTCAAAATGTTAAGGAAACTCAAAGAAATTCAGAATAAAGCAGAGAAGAAATTCAGAATTCTATTTGATAAATTTAACAAAGAGATTGAAATAATTTAAAAGAATCAAGCAGAAATTCTGAGTTTAAAAATGCAATTGGCTTACTAAAGAATGCATGAGTCTTTTAATAGCAGAATTGATCAAACAGAAGAATTAGTGAGCTTGAAGACAGGCTATTTGAAAACACACAGTGAAAACACAAAAGAAAAAAGAATAAAAAACAATAAAGCACACATAAAAGATCTAAAACATAGCCTCAAAAGGGCACATCCAAGAGTTATTGGCCTTAAAGAGGAAGTAGAGAAAGAGATAGGGGTAGGAAGCTCATTCGAAGTGATAATAACAGAGAACTTCCCAAACCTAGAGAAAAATATCAATATCTAAGTACAAGAAGGTTACAGAACACCAAGCAGATTAAATCCAAAGAAGACTACCTCAGGGCATCTAATAATAAAACTCCCAAAGGCCAAGGATAAACAGATGATCCTAAACGCAGCAAAAGAAAAGAAACAAATAACATACAGTGGAGTTCCAATGTGTCTGGCAGCAAACTTTTCAGTGGAAACCCTATAGGCCGGGAGAGAATGGCATGGCATATTTAAAGAGCTGAAGGAAAAAAACTTTTACCCTAGAAAAGTATATCTGGTGAAAATATCCTTCAAACACAAAAATGAAATAAAGACATTCCCAGACAGACAAAAGCTGAGGGATTTCATCAACACCAGACCTTTCCTAAAAGAAATGCTAAAAGGAGTACTTCGATCAGAAAAAAAAGACATTAATGAGCAATAAGACACCACCTGAAGGTACAAAATTCACTGGCAATAGTAAATATACAGAAAAACACAGAGTATTATCGTGCTTAAACTGTGGTATGTAAACTACTTATCTTAAATAGAAAGACTAAAAGGTTAATGAATCAAAAATAATAACTACAACTTTTCAAGACACAGATAATATAATAAGATACAAATAGAAACAAAAAAGCTGGGGGACAAAGTTATAGTGTAGAGTCTTAGTTCTTTTTGTTTGTTTGCTTATGCAAGCAGTAAGTTGTTATCAGCTTAAAATGATGGGTTTTAAGATAGTATTTGCAAGCCTCTTTGTAACCTCAAATAAAAAACATATGACGAATACACAAAAAACAAAAGACAAGAAATTAAGTCATATCACCAGAGAAAATCAACTTCACTTAAAGGAAGACAGAAAGGAAGGAAACAAGGAAGAGAATGCTGGCCACAAAACAACCAGGAAGCAAATAGCAAAATGGCAAAAGGAAGTCTTTATTTATCAATAATAACATTCAAAGTAAGTGAACTCAACTCTCCAGTAAAAAGTCATAGAGTGGCTGAATGGATTAAAAAAAAAGACTGAAAGATCTGTTGCCTACAGGAAACACATTTCACCTATAAAGACACACATAGACTGAAAATAAAGGGATGGAAAAAGATACTTCATGCCATGGAAACCATACAAGAGCAGGAATAGCAATTCTTATATTAGGTGAAATTGATTTTTAAGATAAAAACCATAAGAAGAAACCAAGAAAGTCATTGTATAATGATAAAAGGGTTAATTCAATAAGAGGATATAACAATTATAAATGTATTTGTACCCAAAACTGGAGCACTCAGATATATAAAGCAAACATTTGATCTAAAGAAAGAGACAGACCCAATACAATAATAGCTGGGGACTTCAACACCCCACTTTCAGCACTGGACAAATCTTCCAGACAGAAAATTAACAAAGAAACACAGGACTTAATCTGCACTATAGACCAAATGAATCTAGTAGATACTTACAGAACATTTCATCCAATGGCTGCAGAATACACATTATTTTCTTCAGCACTTAGGTCATTCTCAAGGATGGACCTTTTTTTTTTTTAGGTCACAAAACAAATCTTGAAACATTCAAAAAACTTGAAATAATATCAAGCGTCATCTCTGACCACAATGGAATAAAACCAGAAATTAATAACAAGAAGAATTTTGGAAACTATGCAAACACATGGAAATTAAACAATATGATCCTGAATGACCAGTGTGATCAATGAAGAAATTAAGAAGAAAAGTGAAAAATTTCTTGAAACAAATGATAAGGGAAATGCAACATACTTATACCTATGGGTATAGCCATGGGATACAGCAAAAGCAGTACTAAGGGGGAATTCTATAGCTTTAAGTGCCTGCATCAAAAAGAAGAAAAACTTCAAACGACAACCTAACAATGCATCTTAAAGAATTACAAAAGCAAGAGCAAACCAAACCCAAATTTACTAGAAGAAAAGAAATACTAAAGATCAGAGCAGAAATAAATGAAACTGAAACAAAGAAAACAAAAGATAAATGACACAAAATGTTGATTTTTCTGAAAAATAAACAAAATTGACAAACCTTTAGCCAGACTGACTAAGAAAAAAGAGAGAAGACATACATTGGGGAAAGGGTAGTCTCTACAATACGCGGCACTGAGAAAACTGGATATCCATATGCAGAAGAATGAAACTAGACACCTACCTCTCACCATATAGAAAAATCAAATCAAAATTGATTAAAGGTTTAAATCTAATACCACAAACTATGAAACTACTAGAAGAAAACGTTGGGGGAAAGTCTCCAGGACACTGGACTGAGCAAAACTTTCTTGAGTAAGCACAGGCAGCCAAAGCAAAACTGGACAAATGGGATCACATGAAGTTAAAAAGCTTCTGAACAGCAAAGAAAACTATCAACAAAGTGAAGAGACAACCCACAGAATGGAAGAAAATATTTGCAAACTACCCATGTGATAAAGGGATTAATAACCAAAATATATAAGGAGGTCAAACAACTCTAGAGGAAAAAATCTAATAATCTAATTGAAAAATAGGCAGAAGGTCTGAATAGACATTTCTCAAAATAAGACTATACAAATGGCAAGCAGGTATATAAAAAGGTGCTCAGCATCACTGATCATCAGAGAAATGCAAATCAAAACTACAATGAGATACCACCTCACTCTAGTTAAGATGGCTTTTTCCTAATAAATGCTGGTGAGGTTGTGAAGAAAAGGAAATGCTAGTATACTGTTGGTAGGAATGTGAATTAGTGCAATTACTATGGATAACAGTTTGGAGGTTCCTCAAGAAAGTAAAAACAGAGCTACACTATTATCCAGCAATTCCACTTTTAGGTCTATAAAAGAGGAAATCAGTATACTGAAGAGATATCTGCACTCTCATGTTTATTGCAGCATTATTCGCAATAGCCAAGATTTGAAAGCAACCTAAGTGTCCATCGACAGATGAATGAACAAAGAAAACATGGTACATGGACACAATGGAGTACTATTCAGCCATAAAAAGGAATGAGATCTTGTCATTTGCAACAACAAGGATGGTCATTACACTAAGGGAATTGGCTGGGCACAGACAGACAAACTTTGCATGTTCTTATTTGTGGGAGCTAAACTTTAAAACAATTGAATGTATGGATATAGAGAATAGAAGGATGGTTACCAAAGGCTGGAAAGTGTTGTGAGGGGTTGGGAGGAAGTGGGGATGGTAAATAGGCACAAAAAATGTTAGAAAGAATGAATAAGACCTAATATTTGCTAGAACAAAAAGGTGACTATTGTCAAAAAAATAATTATACATTTAAAATAACTAAAAGAGCATAATTGAATTGTTGCAACACAAAGGATAAGTGCTTAAGATGATAGATACCCCATTTATCCCCATGTGATTATTACACATTGCATGCCTGTATCAAAATATCTCATGTACCCAACAAATATATATACCTACTATGCACCCCACAAAATTAAAAATTAATTTAAAAAATTTTCACCAAATGCCTATCTGCCCAGGCACACACCCACTGGATCTAGATGCCCACATCAAGGGCAGGAGAGTCAGAGCAACCTAGGAGTTAAGACCACAAGTCAATTAACTGTGCCAAATCAATGAATACTTTACCGATAAACCTCATCCCACCAACATTTAGAGAACACCCACTATGTATCAGAAAATACAGGTGGTTTCACATGGATGATCTCATTTAGTCCTCATCAGAAGTCTGGGAAGTAAGATGCGTTGTTCTCATTTTACCAGTCGGAAAAGCTGAGGTTCAGAGTTTTGACCACTGCTCCAGCGCATGTGGCTAGGACACAGCCAGGCCAAGATTCAAAGCTACTATTCTGAATCCAAAATCTCTGGTCTTTCTCCCTTCACCCACATCTTCATTGTAGCAATCATTTCTGGTAGAAAGCCACAAATAAAATACAGGCCTCACTTAAGTATCTCATAATTTTACAGGGAAAAGAGATATACCCATGCAACTACAGAAGTTAACATTCACAAAGTAATGTTGCCTTCAGTATCCAGGAGGGATTGGTTCCAGGAGCCATGCAGATACCAAAATCTACAGATGCTCAAGTCCCCGATATAATAAAATGATGTAGTTTTTGCATATAATCTCCATAATCCACCTGTTCGCTTTAAATCATCTCTAAATTACTTATGACACAACGTAAATGTTATGTAAACAGTTGTTATATTGTTTTTGTTTGTATTTTAACCATTGTACTGTTATTTTTGTTTTCTAATATTTTTGATTCATGGTTGGTTGAGTTTGGGAATGCAGAACCCTTGGACACACAGGGCTGAGTGTACCTATCGCATACCAGGCACTGGGCCAAGCACTCCACAAGCATTATCTAGAAGCAACCAAATGAAGCAGGTGCTGCTATGGACTGAATTCTGTCCCTCCCAAAATGTGTATGTTGCAGTCCCTGGCCCCTAATGTGACAATATTTGGAGATGGAGCCTTAGGGCTATGAGGGTTAGATGAGGTCATGAAGTAGAGCTCCCATGATCACATCAGTGCTCTTATAAGAATAGGAGAGACACCATGAGCTTATTATTTTGCGCTCTCTCTCTCTGTGGATGCCAGCAGAAGGTCATGTGTAAGCACTGTAAGAAGGCAAGTTGCCTGCAAGCCAAGAAGAGGGCACTCCCCAGAAGCTAATTATGCTGCCTCCCTGATCTCAAGACTTTCAGCCTCCAGAACTATGAGAAAATAAATTTCTGTTGTTTAAGCCACTGATTACATGGTATTTTGTTGCAGCAGCCCAAGATGACTAAGGCAGGGGCTACTACTATTATCATTTTAAAGATAAGGAAACTAAAGCTCAGAGAGGCTATGAGACTCACCTGAGTGCACAGAGTCATAGGCTGCGACTTGGGGCCTCCTGTGGGTGACTGCAAAGCCCTTATCCTTAATCACTGTGCTCTGAGACCATGTCCACAGTGAACCAGGTGAGAGGCTGTCCCCATAGCAGGGATATAAATACACATGTTTTAGGGGTTCCCAGTGGGGAGAGTGTCCTGTAGAGTGAAGAGGAAGAGCCTCCAATGGAACTCAAACATAAGCAAGCCTTTGGAGACAGCAAGCATCCTCGATGCACCTGAGACCACCTGCTCATCACCAGACTGTGTCCTGACAATCTGCTCTTCTCCTATCGCGCCTACCTCTGAATTCATGCTCATGTCTGGACAGCCTCCTATGACCCATATTCAATTCCACACACATGGGAAGGTGTGTGGTCCTCTCTGCCATTACTGCATATCTTTCTCCCTGATGGTGAGCTCCTTGGGGACAGAGGGTGGATCTTGCTCATATCTATGCCCCCACTGACTTCCATGGTGCCTGATACAGAGCTGGCACTCAATCAACCTTTGCTGAGTTTAACTGGGAAGAAACCTTCTTGAAGCCACCACATGAAAGGGCCAGCCATGCTACCAACGTGGCAGGTCAGGACCCAGCTGGAACTGTGGCCTCTGTAAATGTCTGCTGGATCAAGGAAACTCCACCTACCAGTTTTTAAGCAACTAAAAACCATTTATATGCAGACATCTTCGATTTATTCTCAGACCCAAGTAGTTGTTGGAAAAAAATTACAATTGACCAAAAGTAAAAATAATAATAATAAAGACAAGAGAGAAAAACCTCACGCTGGCACAAAGTAGGCATTCAATGACAATGACTGTTTTTTGATCTGCAGAACTCATTTCCCTACTAACATATCCCACAACTAACAATTCCTACAAAAAGAAACTAGTGCTAGTGTGAATTGCCATTCACATCTGAGAGGGCAACATCGGTACCCTCGTACCTTTCTAATAAACATATGCTATCTGTGTGCCTCCAGTTATAAAGATTACTGTGACTTAAAATTCCACTGAGAGGACCAGAGCAGCTGTTTCTGTCCTGTTCATCTTACATATGAAACCACCATGGACAATTTGCTTCTGTGGCCAGTGAATGGCCTGAGCACCTGGCCTTTGAATGCAGGTTGTCATACAAGAAAGTCAACAATTATTTCATTTAAACCCATTCCACCAAACAATGCAGCCCTGGCCCTCAACACCCAACTCACAACATTTCTAAATCTTCCAGACAGACAAATAACAAAACAAGATTCTACCAAGTTTTAAAAAGATGGTCAGAATGGTTCTCAAGCTCACCCCACAGAAAGTGCCTGATCTTGCAAGCTGGTTTATATGAAAATGCCAGGATTTTCCTGTGCCCTTCCATTCATTTTGATACCTCAGTGATGGCAGGATAATGAGGATTTGGAAAACAAGAATCACTTGGGTCTATCGCTCCATTAATAGACAGGGCTTGATATGGTAAGCGAAAGAGTCACAATATTTCCAAGCTATCTCAGTTGCCATGTAGAAAAACCAATTATCCTGGGGCCCCTCTCCACTGCAGGAGGATGAGCTCTCTGTGCATCAATATTTCATGTACTGTCATCTGTGCATTATTTAATAAAGCAATTGAAGGGATGAGTTTATTTTATTTTTCAACCTTCCCACCAGAGACACTAGGCCCACAGTGCACACAGTGCTAGAAATTGGTGGGCAATCCTAGAGACATATTTGCTGATTTTTTTGAGGCCAAGGGGCTGTTTCTAGTCTTAACTACATACTGCCAGTATGTAATACACTCCTTACCCCAAGGACACCCAATCTGTATCTGTGCTAATGAAGGTGAGCCCACTTCAGAATCTAATAAATGGGATGCAGCTGATCACCAGGCATTTACTGAGTGACATACTTCGGGGTACAAAGCTTATAACCCAGGGTCCCTGCACCCTGGAACCTAAAGGCTGTCTGCAAAGACAAGATGAAAATTCACGGACAGGCAAAAGACAGAGACTACAAACCAGCTAGGCACATGGTTGACCAGGACACAAGTGATTCACAGGGCCCGGCATGTCAAGGGCACAGAAAATATCTCTTTTTTATCCCCTACCCAAGATCTAACTGCCTTTCTTCTTGCCCCCAGTCTCCCATTGTGTATAGTGTTAGTGGGAATGCAGCTTCCATGATGTTTTCCTCTCAACTCATAAGTGAAGGTACCAGATATTTCCTTTACCTGAGTCCTGGTATTGCTGTGGGCAAGTACATGGGCTGAACTCAACACGAGACCTCTTTCTCAGACCTCCAAGTCTTCAGGGAGTAACTCAAAGAAAATCTCAAGATCAAATTCACTACAGCCAAGATAGTAGCCCTTAGAGTTGACCTTTTCCAATGTATGGCCTTCAGCAGAGCCCTCAGTTTCTGCTCATTGTCCTAGCCCCCTGGTAGTTCTGTGAGCCTGTCATCCTAATAAATCACCTTTTTCTTAACCAGAGTTGGCTTCTGTTTCTTGCAACCAAGATGCTGACTGATCAAGCACTCAAGAACTGTTTGCTGAAAGAGAGATTGAAGCTGTGATCCAATTGCTATTCCATTTCATCACCAGCAGCCTGAACATGTGCTTAGGGTACCAAAAATATTTTTCTAAGACTGTGATGCTTCAAAAACAAAAACTAAACACCACCAAGCTATGGATTAGAATGATCACAAACATCAGATACAGTACAAATCGGTCCTTCTTGAATTTATTTTGTAGCTCAGTATTGTTTTTAGTTTGAGTGGCATATGAGGTCAGAACTGAAGGATCCTAAAAATTTCAGCCTAGCTCTGCTCAGTGTACAAATATCTTTGCATTTATCAAATCTCTTTAACCAGGGTAATGACTCCTTCAGGGAAAAGTCTGAGCAACAGTTATCCTCCTAAATATCTAGCTACTATATACCTGGCACCATCTATACATTAAACAGTTACTAAAATCTGTGTATCCTTGTTATCCTTTAATCCTTGCAACAATGCCATGAAGTATGTGTAATTAACATTTTATAATAAAAGGGATAGAGGTCCAGAAAGGAAAACTTGTGCAACTGATGAAAAGCAGAGCTGAGATCTGAACCTGCTTTAAGAAATTCAAAAGCATCTGTGTCTAACCTAACCAAGTAATGTCACGTCATGCTTACTCTCGTGTACATATTGTGGTACTTTTCACATTTAAATCAAATGAGCAAGCCCAGGGGACAAGAGGAAGCTTAAGACATATCTAAGACAGCTCCCTGTTTTTGCCTAAGCTTTCCTCCTGTAAAGAGGAACTCTTTCTGCAACTTCGATGCAAGCACTTTGGTGACAGCTCATGCCAGCAGGTAACAACTGCACATTTAGCTGCAATCCTTCCTCTCCAAGCTTAAACATACTTCTCTCCCCTCCACGGCGAAGAGACAAGCTGACCTAACTCAGTGGTAAAATTGGCTTTCATATGCTTCAAGACAATTACTAGATCTCCCTGCAGGCTTCTTTTCCTGAGGCTACAATTCCTAATTATTTTTCATACATGCCCTAATTTCCAACTCCACAACCAAATCTGTTGCTCTCCTTTACACCATGTCCGAGCTGTCCTTTGCAGTCAGCGGTCCTGACACACGAGCAGTGCACCCCAGTGCCTGGGCTTGTTTATCCTCTCATCCCGGACCCAGGTGTCTGCAACCATGGGGCAGAGATAAAAAGGACAGTCCCCATTCCAAAAGGAAGCATTTGTCTTAATCAGATATTTTGTTCCAAAGCCAGTTCACTGGCAGGCCCAAGAACCCACAGGTTGGTATTGATTAGGGAAGAAACACTATTCTGGTTTGGTGTCAGGGAAGTCCTGGCTCTTCACCAGCCCCAGTGTTCTCTAATGAATGACTGAGACAGAAAAGAGGGGTCCAGAACCCACAGGAAGGGGTGATGGCATAAAGGCTCCATATGCTCCACAGAGCACCCCTCACTCAAGGAATTAAACCTTGCTAGAGGCTGAGGCCGCCACCACCTTCTTGATGTTCTGTGTAGCATTACAGGCCCAAACCCGTGGACGCGACCACCATACACCTTGGCAGAACCACTCTCGCTCATTCTGTAGAAATCTACAGTTCAGTCCTTCCCTCAAGGAGTTTATACAACTATTAAAAGAAAGGTGCCAAATGTCACAAGAGAGAAAAATGACAAACTACTATGGAAATGAGTTATGAAGAGGGAGAAATTACTACCTGCACCAGGCATGAAGCCTTATGGAAAAGACGGTGTTAGGAGTGGGCCCTGGAAAATGGGTAGTACAAGACACGTAGAAACTGTGGGTAGTAAAACCACGTGATCAAAGGACCGGAGGCCACCACTGAAGCACTGGTGGGTTGGATAGGTAGGAGGCCAGTGAGGCTTTTGAGTAAAATAGTGGCATGATTAGAGCTGATTCAATCCCTTGATAAGTAAAAAAGTTGTATGTCTATAATTAGCATGTAAGCCGCTTAGGGGCAAAGCATACAGTTGTGCTAGGGAATGGTACAGTGGGAGACTAATCATACATGTTGGTTATGATTTGACCTGCCAGTTCCTGGAATTGCTGGATTGTTCTATTAAGTGTTATTGTCAGTCAATATAGCTTAGTAGTTAAAAGCTCAGGCTTTGGGTTCTAATCCCAGCTTCACCGTTTACTAGCTTCGTGACCTTGGATAAGTCACTTGGCTTCAGTTTATCTTCGAAGTAGAAAAACAATTACAGCTATTTTACTTCTCACTAGGATGTCAAATAATAAAGCAACCAATCCACATAAAGTGCTTTTGCAGAGTACCTGGCATATAGAATGTACTCAGAAAAGCTCCTAAACCATCCCACCCAGCCCCACCAATCTCCTCCACCACCATCCATTTAGACATGTGCATGTGGATGCACCTCAGCACATGCAAATACATGTTTATGGCAAGCAATAGGCAGTGACTTCTTGGGAAAAATGCATAATTTGTTCCAATTTCACAATTAAAAATTTATCTACAATAATTGTAAAGGCAGGAGGCTTGCACTGCCCACATGTATTTTTGACTACACTTATGCTAACTCTAATGCTACAGAAAGAAACTTCTAGACTTGGATACCAAACCCAGAAGAATGCCAACAATATAAACTTTTACTTTATTTTCCTAATGACTGAATTAATCTAAGGCAACAGCCATTAAAACTACCAGTGCTTTTGCTCATAAAAGCTTCTAAGATGAAAAGCACCAAGCAAATCCCACAATGATGTTTTATTTGTCTTCAAGTAAGAAAGACCTTGTTCCTTAATCACACAAATGGCCAGTAGGTCCTCAACCCCCTTCAGCACTTTCCATCAAGGTCATCTTGAACAGGTTCACAGGTAGGCATTCTCTTGGCAGTGAACGCAATAGCAAGGGGGTGGTGCCATGAGTTGGCAGATCCCCTAGAAGCAGGGAAGACCCTTGGATGTCCTGGAGGATATTTAGACCCTGCTAAAGTGAACTTGAGATGCTCTAATGGAGAGACTCAGGATCCTGATACACTTCTAATGCTTACAAAAATCTCCCCCACCACAACTTGTGTGTGTGTGTGTGTGTGTGTGCAGGTATGTGTGTATATATACACACATGTGTATATATATTTACCTTACTAGAAAGGTACATTTTATTCAATTTTATTCATCAGTAATTAAAAATGACTCTAAGAACCTGTCATACTTGTTAAGTCCTTAGAAAGATGAACTCTTCATCAGAAAAGGCAACAATTCAAATTGATGTTCTCATCAATACAAATCAACTGCAGGGACCAGACAGGCTGAAGGCTGGCATGGATAGAAAAGAAAAATGATGCTAATAAACTGCATATGGAGCTAATAATTGGTATCTAGTTGATGAAATGCAGCAACAATTGATGCCAAAAGAATCCTAAAGCCCTGGTTTCTCTTCTTACAATATTCTCCTAATTGGCATTTGTGGTGGTGGAGGTCTGGTCAGGGCAGGCAGAGGGGCGGTGACTAGGTCTGAGTACATAAGAGTACAACCACAATCCACTAATTCATTTGGTTTCTTTGAGAGTTCAGATCATGTCCTCCTCTGCCAGAAACATTTCAGTAACACCCAAAAACTGGGACTGTGACTTACAGACAGGAGTAAATCCCTGGACACAAAAGGAATTAATTAACAGAAGATGGGATACAATATGCCCAGGGAAAAGAGATGAATGAATGGCCTCACAGAGCAGCATCTCCCCCTCAATAATGAATGCTGGGTGTACTTTTTTCTTAGTAGCTGCAGAAATTCCTCCCAGAGAAAATCTACCATGTGAAGTTAAAGACAACATTTGCTTTCTTTGAAATCAGGGCAACTTCAGCCAGTGGGCAAATAGGTGTCCTGCGGTACAGGTCTGCTGGGGACCATCCCCAGGTTATCAAAGGCATCTTCAAAGGAGTCTAGGGCTGGAGGAGACCAGAGGCCCCTCACTTAGAAAACAGCCCTTGGCAACAGTAGGGTTAAAGAGCTCAGGGAGTCTGGCTTGGGGACAGAGAAAGTGAGGGCAAGGGAAAACCAGGAAGGAAAGCAGAAAAAAAGAAGAGGTGGGAATCATGCAGGCGTGGCAAAGAGAAGATAAGATCAGAATACATGCTTCAGGAAAAGGGGCTTCAGGAGGTTTGGAAAGGAGGAAAAAGAAAATGGAATTTTCTAAGACAACAAAATTTAAACCTCCCTTTAACATTAACGCACATTAAAAAAAAAAGTATTCCTCCGCAAAAAAGCTGTTGGACTCAAAGATAAGAGGAAGGGGAGCCCCAAGCATTCACTTTGAAGAGTCTTTTTAAGAAATGTCTTTGGTGTGATCCAGTCGAGAGAAATGAGGAGTGGGAGGGAAAGGAGATCTCTAGGGGGAGAGTGGGTGGGGAAAGACAGGGAATCAACCAAAAATCTTTCCAAGTAGAGACTGAGAGATGAAAGTTGGGGAAGTCCCCATGCTCGCCTGTCCTAAATAGAGGCAGCATAGCTAGGAAAAGGTGAGGACAAGGGACATGGAAGGACCTCAAGGACCACAGGTTGAGAGGAAAATGGGCCTTACACTGGCTTCCTTCAGGAAATCTCCTCCAAAGCCCTGGCAGGCAAGCAGAGAAAAGATGAATCTCTGAGGCCATTTCACCCCCAGCCCATCTCACTGTCCAGATCAATGCGAGCAACACTTCCTCCAAGAGGCCTCCCAGATCATCCTGCTGCTTCACCAAGACACTGCCCTAAAATTGGCCAATACATGTTTGGTTATTTCACATTGATTCCCCTGCTAGAATGTGAGTTCCATGAGTAAGGGAAATTTGTCTGTCTGTTTAGCTCTCAATCCCCTGTGCTTGGCACATGGTAAACACACACTTTGTGGAACAAGGGAAAGAATTTCCCAGCAATTCCAGTTCTCAGTTACATGAGTACCACTGTTGGGGCAGCACCTTCTTAGCGGGCAAAGAGAGAAAGCCTCACGTTTGTGATGTCTGGTGGGCACCAGGCACATGATTGCAATTCATCCTTACAACTTCCTCTGAGGAAGCATCTTTATCCACACCTTGTATTTAAGGAGACTGATGCTCAGAGAGGCCAAGTGACTCAACATTTTGCATGACTGAATACCAGAGCAAGAAGTGAACTTAAATGCTGAAGTTTCTTTCTCTACAGAGTCTGCGGGGAAAGAAGAAAAAACAAATGACAGCCTAGTACCAGCCCAACCAACTCCCCTTCCTCTGGGGCCACCGTCACACCAATCCTGCACCCTCAAGTGGGAAGGGGGCAGAAGTAAATGCAGGTTTGTTCAGACTAAGACTACCAGTGACCTGCATCTGGGCTGGCCCACCAGAGACACTTGGTTTCTCTCTCCCAGTAGAAGGCACATCCACAAGAGCAGTGATCTCTTCTACCGTGTAAACCACTATCTTGCCTGGGCTAGGCTTAAGATAGTAGTACAGCATAACCTTAATAAATGGCTAAGAGTCCCTCCACACCCCCAAGCACTAGCACAGTGCCTGGCTCAGAAGAGCAGGTGCTCAGAAAACAATGGTGTGTTGGGTAGGGAATGGTGACTTCCTCCATTTCCAACCTGGCTAATACATGACTGACTACAGAGTATTTCTAAGGCCATTCAGGCTATTTAAACTCTGATGTTATTTTTCCTCCAATATCAAAAATAAGTTTTATTACAAAAATAGGACTGTGCAAAAACGCAGAATCCATCCCCAGTCTGCTAAGAACCACATCTATAGTGGGTTAATAAATATAAAGGGACTGGTTTCTACCCATATCCAGTGGAAAAAAAAAAAACAAAAACAAAATATCTGTCCCCTTTTCCCAATTTGATCTAAAAATAAAGGCACCAGCTCTGAATTTCTCTGAGAGCATTTGATTTCAGCTCTGATTTTGTCTCAGAAAAGGCATAGCCATTTGCTCTCCCTTAATAGGACATAATGCTACCAATCAGTTAACTTACACATTTAAGTAGTCACACAGGGTGAATTACAGGCTCCCAGGGCTGGCAGACTTTCAGGGGTCATCCAATTTCCTCTCTGCTTTATCAGAGCACCCTAGGCACCTGGGAACCACTCTTTTCTTAGGGGAGGGGGTCCCATCACCCACTCATGACACCTTTTTGTTTAACCACCTTTTTGACCAGAAATTCCCCCTGGTAGCAGCCTCAATCCTGCCTAGCACAATGACAGATTGTTTGCCTTGCTCTAGCTCCAGCACAGATTGAGGGGAGCTCATTCCTGAGTTGGGTAGCCAAGAGTATGAGGCATAAGACCTGCTCCAAGCTCCACTTAATGACTTGCCAGCCACGAGACTTGGGGCAGGCCCCCGACTTCACTTAAAACAAAAGATGGGGGGATTAATAAGACTGTCCCTACCAACTTCCTGGGGCTTTTTTGAGGATTCAACATAGATGAGGTCTTCTACCGCTTTGGACCATGTGCTCCTTGAAGACCAGGCCCCAACCCCTCCCGCCTTGCCACTGCTCACATCACTGTGCCCTCACTGATGCTAGGCAACAGAGCACGAGAGGAGGTATCTCCTTTCATCCTCAGAATAACACTACTATGTAACTGCTAGCATCTCAACCTTACAGTGAAGAGACTCAGAAAGGTTACGCCACTTGCCCAGGGTCACACAGCCATTGAGTAGCTGAATGGGGATCTACCTGGATCTGGCAGAGGCATGCATCGACTCTCCACCCCTCTAGCACCTGCCTCCTAATCATCTCTGTACCAACCTGCACGGCATGGCTGGCCAGGAGCACCAGGCACACAACACATGCAAGCACTTATTGAGCCGAGAGTAATACGCTTTGTACAGCAAAAAGATGCAGGTGTAAGACGCCAGTATTAATGTTTACGTTTTGTAAAATAACGTTTGTAACTCCACCCTCAGTGGGTTTAGATAAGGGGATGATGACTGGGGTGGGGCGGGTAGGTGACAAAGAAGAAATACCTGACTCTCTGAAGCATCAGACACATCACCTGAATTCTCTTATTCCTCAATGACTCTGAGCTAGACATTAGTATCCCATTTCACAGGAGGAAACACGAAATTCAAAGAAATTTCCAGCTTCCTAAACTGAAACCAGTGAGTTCTAGTCCTCAAAGACCCTGCTACTAAGAGACTCAGGACTGACAGTGACCTGTACTAGGGGGTCATTTTATTCCTTGGGACAGTTTCCTTTACCACCTCAAGGACATCTCCAGCTATGGCCAAGAACCCCCACTGTTTAGTTAAAAGAAAACCAGGTGAGCCAATTCTAGAATATCCAGGTCAGAGCTGTGAGGAGGCCTCATTTCCCCTCTTCAGCATTTTCCTTCCTAGTCTCTGACAAACAGTCTCAAAATAGAAACCCCCAGGGTTTAGGCACTGGGATAGTGGAACAACACAGAAAGGCCATGAAGGAGCTGTTCATTGTCCTGGTCCTCACAATGAAAAACTGCAATGATGGGTGATAAGTGGATGGCTTGGCCAGCTTTGCTTGGAATCGAATCCAATCTTATACACATATTGTGAGCTGCCTGTGAGGTCTTGGGCTGTGCACCAGGCAGAAAGATGGGGGATAAAGGTGACACCAAGATCATCAGTTCAAGGACCTTCTAGTCTGGAGTTCCAACCTCATAGACGACTCTAACACCGGTCCTAAAACACCAAATGGGAAACAAGGATGCAGACTAACAGAAGCGAAAAGGCTCGATGGAAGGAATAGTATCAAGTTGGGCACCGAAGAACACACAAGATTTCCAACAGGTAGCAATGAGAAGCGGCAGAATGAGCAAACACAGGCAGGAGAGGAAGGTGGAGGGGTGGTGTACAAGGGTCTAGTCTGCAGATAGAACATGAAGTACTGGGCTATTAAGTTTGGACTTTATTCCATAATCAGTGAGAGCTACTGTCAGTTTCTGAGGAAGGTAGTGACACAAGGGTATCTGCTTTAGGGTCCTTCATTCTATCAGCAATGAGGACTAGGATGGACTAGAAGCACCAATCAACAGGGGGCTGTGGTTCTGCTCACAAAATGAGGCTGTCTCAAATTTCTGCCTCAGAAATGAAAATTCTAGGCTGGATTCAGGGAATGGGAGAAACAGTCACAGGGCTAGACTTGGAGGGGCCCCATGGCCAGTTTCCCAAGCCCAGAAGTCTATAGCTTGCCATCAGTTCTGCCCCTCTCATTTGCTGCATTTGAATTAAACATTAAACAGAGCTGGAAACAGGATCCCCACGGGGGCTAGAAACTTTGGAGCATTAGCTGACAAACAGGCTTGCTGCTGTGTAAACTCCCAGGGCAAATGCAAAGTGTGAGCTAATCTTGCCACCATCACCAGTTCTCTGAGCTGAGGATAATGTATGATAATCTAAATCGGGCTGGGCAGATGCCTGCCTGGGAAATCTGATTAGGATTTGCTTGATGATTCCCTTTCATTCCCCAGGAGACTGCAGGGCATGGTAGACAGGACCTGGCCATGAAGTTGACATGCTCCCAGTGGTCCAGGCCCCAAGGCACTCTTCTGCCGAACCTCCGCGGGTAGCTAAAAGGGACATGAATAAAATAATCTGCAAATAGTTTTGCAGCAGTAGGCCTACAGGAGCAGATCCCCAGCTTGATCAATGCACAGCTAAAGAGATCAGGGTCTCTTTCTTATACAGACTGTGTAAAGCGTGCAGGCTCAATCGTGCCACTTTTTTGCCCTGCATCCTTCAATGGATACCATCAATTCTGGAATAAAGTTAAATTGCCTAGTAGGACCCACCTCTCTGGCCCTCATCAGCTGTGATTTTCCTCACCTAAAACTTAATGTCTAGATAATAAGTGAACTGCCAGTAGCTTCCTTCATCTACCTCACACACCACTGGGCCTTTGCTCCTGCAGTGCCCTCCATCTGAAACACCCTTCCCCTGGCTAAATTTTACTCATTCTTCAAAACAAAATTCAGATATCTCCTTTTCTGGGAAGCTTTTCCTAAACAATGTCTCAGCTCTTGGTTATTCAACAGATATTTGCCAGTGTTTCCTATCGGTATACACTAAGTATATACTATTATAATCCCTTCTTTACAACGAGGGAGACCAGAGAGCTTAACTGGCTAGAGGTCACATAGAGACAGCCTGGATTCACCCCACATTCCTGACTGGACTTCAGGGCCCTTCTCTGAGTGACCTCCCTCCTTACACTAAACCTCTGGGGTCAAGAGTTCTTCTTCTGGGTTTGCCTGCCAGACTGTGAACTCCTTGAGGGCAGAGATGGTCTGACTCATCCCTCTGGCCAGCACAGGGTGCTGGCCTACTGCAGGTGCTCAGTCAAGAGTCCCCAAGCTAGGTCAGGTGTGGTGGCTCAAGCCTGTAATCCCAGCACTTTGGGAGGCTGAGGCAGGCGGATCACAAGGTCAGGAGATCGAGAACATCCTGGCTAACACGGTGAAACCCTGACTCTACTAAAAATACAAAAAAAAAAAAAAAAAAAATTAGTCCAGCGTGGTGGTGTGCGCCTGTAGTCCCAGCTACTCGGGAGGCTGAGGCAGGAGAATGGCGTGAACCCGGGAGGCGGAGCTTGCAGTGAGCCGAGATCGTGCCACTGCACTCCAGCCTGGGCAGTAGAGCGAGACTCCACCTCAAATAAAAAAGAGTCCCCAAGCTAAAGGTCTTCACTTGCTCAATAGAAGTGGCCACAGTATCATCAGGCTAAGCTCCTAAGCTGAAGCTCTCCTCCCCTCTAGACCCACATGCCCGCAGCTCTGGCCACCTGCCTTTCAGGCCCAGGTCACCAATCTCCATGGAGGCCTGGTAAAGGAATGTGGATGGGTTAGTGCAGAGCCACACCCACAATTTGAAAAACAATTCCTAGTGTGTTCATTAGGTACAAGGCACCCACACTGGTGTTCTCTATGTGAAGGGCAATAATTGAAGCATGAGAACCTCATATATATCCCCTATAGTCTCTACCAGGAGACTGGTAGGTAACTCCACATGCAAATGCAGGCCATTTGGTTACATGTAAATACATCCTTCCAAACATCCATCAATCTCATTAATCTTTATGTATACTCACTATGTGGCAGACACTAGGAATAAAAAGATTAAAAAGTACTCATCCCCAATCACATTTGGCAAAGAAGAATGAGCAGGCGCTAAGGTCCGCACATGGTGTGAAGCAACCTGTATGGGGTCACAGAAAGAGGAATGGCTAATTCAACAAAGATGAAAGTCAAGAAAAAGGTCTATAAAAGGGGCATGGAAGACATCCTGGCCTGCAAACCGTGGTTCCCTGTGTAGAAAGTTATTAGCCTTAAAGAGGATGAAGAGAGATCAGGGTAGAAAGTTTATTCAAGGAAATAACAGTGTAAGTGTTCGGGTCAGTGGTTCTCAAACCTGACTTCACAACAATATTGATTCCTATATCTCACCTCCTGAAATTAGCATCTTGGTGGTAGCGACCAAGATTCTGTACTTTTAAGTTCTCCAGGGGACTTTTGCAGCCTGTTTGGCACCGGTCTAGGGGTGGCACCTGGTAGTCACTGCTACAGGTCAGAGGGAGCCCAGGGAAGGCTGAGAGAGCCTCAGTCTCTGGAAAGACTGTGAATCCAGTTTCCAGCCCTCACTGGCTGTGTAGACGCTGGCAAGTTGCTTAGCCTCTCAGGAACTCCTCATCGGCAGGCAGGAAGGCATAGAGGTAGAGAATTAGACTGCCTGGATTAAAATTCCAGCTCTATTCTTTCCTGGGAGGGTGAATTTGAGCAACTCACCCAGCCCCCTCTATGCTTTAGCTCTCTTCATTTATAACACAGAACTGTGACTATTATCTATCGCATACGAGACAATCCGGCCAACACACTTAGCACAGTGGATGATACCCAACATTATTGACTGTTTCTGTGCTATTATGATTGTCAGCAGCAATGGCTAAGGTATGGCCTTAGGATTTAGTACGGTGACCACAAGCAGGAGGATTATCCAGGACACGAACAAATTTTACCAGTTTTAAAGTATAGATTTGCTTTCCTCAGTGACCATGTAAAGTAGGCTTTTGCCAGTGAGCATCTGAGATTCAGCTTTTTCCCAAGGGCATACAGCTGTGTTTAGGAGGCTAGCCAAATAAGCATACAGCAGACATGATTCCGATAACCGGAGTCAGAGGAAGCCAATGAGGCACAAGCCTGGTGCAGGGGAATTTCAGCTCCTCTCTTGGACAGATCCTAGCATCCAGCCACAGGAAGCCTTCTCTCCCTCGGCCCCACACACGTTACTCCTGACCCAGATTGTTGGGTCTGTCCTTGCCCCAGAATGTCCCATCAGCTCCTGGAATCTGCTGCCCAGCATGGGCCAAGCTTCTCCATTTGGGAGAAGGTAAAGACAACCCTCCCTAAGCTGTTGGGCAAGTAACAGAGGTTCTGGCCGGAGCTCTGCAGAGTTTCAAGTAAAATCAACACCCATGGGTCGGTGAAATCACAAGGGGCATCTTGCCCCCTTCACAGCCCAGGGCAGAGAGTATTGGGTCAGCCACATCACAACCCAGCTCAGGGGATGAGGATGGAAGGCACAGAGCACAAGACAACGGACTTCTTCATGTGGATCTGAAACAGGTACATGCATCTCAGCCTCTCTCCAACTCCCCCATCACCCCTCCTAACCCCCACCCTCAATACCTTCTCTCCTTCCTGACCCCTGATCTCAATGCTTCTCTAGGAGGCCTTGGAATTGCAGCTCCCTCTGAGCCCTTCCCCTTGAATGTTCTCAAGCTTGGCTCCTTCTCATCCCCATGTCCCTGCCTCAGAGATGCCACTCCTCAACACACTCTCCCTGTCATTCTCCATCACTGACACCTGCTGATTCCCTGCGCAGAACTTAACCACACTTGGAACTATCTTATCTGTCTTCTTGACCACTGTATCCAGCACCCAGCACAGCAACTGGGGCAGAGTGAATGAATGAAATGACAGACAAAGGGAGGAACAGGGTGAAGTCAGGGCAGAGAGAGGAGAAAATGGAAAGGGTCAGTTGGGAGACGGGGAGGGAAGAAGAGATGGAGAAGGTGAAACAGAAAAGAAACTGCCTGTCTTATATCCTGAGTGGCCAGAGATATTTTTATTTCTTATTCTCTTTCCTTTGGAGGTCTATGAAGGGATTACACAGGTTCCACTCCATTCATTTCAAATTTACTTGCTCCAAGGCTGAGGCCATCTTCCCTGAAGCCCTTGCCACCAGAAGATAGCCACCAGCTGCCCCCCACCACCTGACTGTCACCAGAGTACAGCTGCAGGTCATGAGCTGAGGCAGGACCCTGAACTCCTCGCACAGATGGCTTGGCTCTAACACCAAAGGAATCTCAGCAATTAGTTTAATTTGTTGCGTTTCTCTTTTTAATTCAGGAAATAGAAACAGACAAATTAGCTACACTTGTATGACTTTAATACCTGACAGCTTTGTAGCAATCACTTTTCCATCTAGGGCCCTCTGAGGCTCCTAAGTCTTAATAAAATAAAGAAATAAATAAAATCTTCAGAGGGAATGCCGAGAACATGGTTGGATGGGTATGAGATTAGGTGATGGACTATCACGGTACCATGGTGCCAGGGTGCCGAGAGGAGGCTGTCTCACCAAGGGGCAGAAAACAGATGTGAGCCAGGCTGGCACCTAAGGAGGCCCCTGCAGGACCGCAGAGAAATACTGCACAGGGAAGATGCAAGCTGTGTCTCTGCTAGATAAGGCCTTTCAAAGTACATCTTGGTAATTGAAAACAAAATGAATGTGGTATTGCTACAAGACAGGCAGTAACAAAATACAGTGCTCCATTCTGATAAGCCATGAGAAACGAAGTCTTCTAAAGGGGCAGAAGTGGGAAAGGCAGCGTACGGAAACAAATTCCCTTTGAGACCAAATTTATCTGTGCCACAGAACAGAGATGATTATTGGGAATCCAAAAAAGTTCCTGAGCTCACAAGCACAAAGCCTCCTGAAAATCCAGATCTGGAGGTGGGACAGCTGAATAGACTTGAGTCACCCCACCTTTAACAACTCTCAGTTCCATATCCCCCTTCAGATATTTTCCTCTCTCACTGTCCTTTTACAAACAACCTTCTTGAAGGAGTTGGTGGAGAAGTAGTACTGATGATCATTGAGATCATGTACATGATCAGTACATGACCACGGAGACATGCTAAATTGAGCAGAACACTTTTATGAGCCACCCTTCCCGTTGCATAGGCCCCTGTTTGGGGTATAGGGGGATTGCATTAATGGCTAGACCATGACACAAGGGCTAGAACTGCTCCTGCTCAGCCATCTGTTTTGGATTTCATCCACTGTCACCAGCATTAGCTTGGAAGGACTCAATTCCACTCAAAGCAAACATCTTCAAAGCCCTGGACCAAACTGGACAAGATAACATCAGCTTCACAAGGCAATGGGAAAGGGACAGAACACATGAGGCTTAGGAGGATGCAACAGTTACTGTGTCTTTATGAAATCTCATTTGCTGGGTTGGATTTATGTAAGGGCTCTCTGACCCATGTGGAACCAAGACCTCCAGTCTGTGAGTCAGGTGTTCTCTGCATTCCTTTCAATTATCTCAGGATTCCCAAGCGTCCAGCTTGGGGAGGGACAAGGCAGTGAGCTAGGTGCCAGTCTCCATCCAGTGTACAGCTACTGTCTTCACTGCCTCGCCTCCTCCCCTTGGATTCCCTCCCTGTCACTCCACTTCACAAAACTGTTCTCACCAGAGGACCAATGACCATTGGTCCATTAACTCCAAAGTCCACATCAGTGTCTTCATCTGGCCTCTCTCTGAGAACCGCTTGGCCCCGATCATGTCTCCCTCCCTCATGAACATGTTACTCCCTGTAGTTTCTGTGATATTGTGACATTGCCCCATCCAGTCCATGTCCCACCTCTCTGGCAGCTTCTTGGTCTCTCTGCAAACTCTCATCCCTCTTGTTATTCCCTATGCTTTGCTGTTCCTTGGGGTTCTGTCCTAGGTTCTCCCTCTCTCCCACTCCCTGAAAGGATAGTGCAGCATGCCGCCCACTCCATGGCTGCAAATACCAGCCTCATGCTGACGACTCCCAGACATTTCTCTAGGCCCGACCTCAACCCTGAGGTCCAAGCCCATCTGTCAACAGCCTGCTTCTCCTCCTCCCCAGGGTGATTCACTGGAAACAGCAGCAAGCTGGGGCCAGTGTCTACCTCATGCTTTCTCTTTCCGTGTTCATCTTTTCTTTCTGCATTCCTTGTCTAGTTAACAGTGCCAGAAACTTAGCCATTTGGAGTGTCGTTCTTTCTCTCCCCACATCTAAATTCACCCTTCTACCCTCTAGTTACCACTCCAATCAGACCCCTTCTCCAGCAACCTATCATAATTTCTCATCTATAGCAAATATCTCCTTATTGAGATGTTGCTGGGTTCAAGCGAAATCTCCCTCCCATTTGCCATTGTTACCTACCCCCAACGCAACTGTAACTCATACATGCATGGAGCACCCAGTGTGTACCAGGCACTGTGCTGGGCACTATGGACAAAATGGTACGCTCACTCTGGGCATGCTCCTGGTGGCTGTCACTGCTAAACAAGACAGGAATCATTAAAATTCAGTATATTAATAGGAGAAATCTGTATATAGTTATGTAGGAACCTAAAAAAGAAAATGATAAAGCTATTCGTGCTGCTTCCCCTCAACAACTCTCAGTGATTTCCCTGCAGATGCCCTCAAAAAGCTACCAGTAGTGGTGTCCTGACACATGGGAGGTTATGATCCATTATGAGATAGCCAAGTAATTAGTTACCATAAATTAGTGGAAGTAACAATGGCTTAAGAACAGGAGTTCTTAGAAGGTTATCTTTCCACCCCTTGGAGCAAATATAATGCTGTCTGGTAAGAGCACATCTCTTGTTTAGCAGCGGTGTAGAGAAGAGGAGATACAATCCTATTAGGTGAGCATCAGCCCAGGCAAGTCCACAGGACATCCTGGGTCAGGTGAATCACGGCAGAAGAAAGGGTGGGAGCTCTTATTATGCCATCCAAGATCCCATGTATGTGGCCCCATTCTTCCCTATCTTTCTGCCGGTACAGCATATCTTATCTTATGGTGCTTTGCTTATTGAACTTCTCAGATCTTGCATCTTTTACAATTTGAAGGTTTGTGGCAACCCTGAGTTGAGCAAGTCTATTGGCATCATTTTTCAAACAGCATGTGCCCACTTTGTGTCTCTGTGTCACATCTTGGTAATTCTTGAAATATTTTAAGCTTTGTCATTATTATTGTATGTGTTAGGGTACTCTGTGATCAGTGATCTTTGATGTTACTATTATATTTGTCTTGAGACACTATGAACCACACGTATATAAGATGGTGAACTTCATCAACAAATGTTTTGTGTGTTCTGACTGGTCCGTTGACTGGCCCCTCCCCCATCTCTTTCCCTCTCCTCAGGCCTCCCTATTCTCTAAGACAAAACAATATTGGAATTAGGCCAATTAATAACACTACAATGGGCTGTAAGTGTTCAAGTGAAAGGAAGAGTCCAACATCTCTCACTTTAAATCAAAAGCTATAAATGATTAAGCTTGGTGAAGAAAGCATGTCGAAAGCCGAGACAGGCTAATAGCTAGGCATCTTGTGCCAAACATTTAGCCGAGTTGTGAATACAAAGGAAAAGTGATTGAAGGAAATTAAAAGTACTACTCCAGTGAACATACAAATTATAGAAAAGCGAAACAGCCTTATTGCTGGTATGGAGAAAGTTTCAGTGCTCTAGATAGAAAATCAAACCAGCCAAAACCTTCCTTAAGCCAAAACCTAGTCCAGAGCAAGGCCCTAATTCTCTTCAGTTCTTTGAAGGCTGAGAGAGATGAGGACATTTCAAAAGAAAAGTTTGAAGCTAGCAGAGGTTGGTTCATGAGGTTTAAAGAAAGAAGCCATCTCTGTAACATAAAAGTGCAAGGTGAAGCAACAAGTGGTGATGGAGAAGCTGCAAGTTATCCAGAAGATCTAGCTAAGAGAATTGATGAAGGTGACTACACTCAACGACAGATTTTCAATGTAGTCAAAACAGCTTTCTAATGGAAGAAGCAGCCACGTTGGACTTTCATAGCTAGAGAGGAGAAGTCAATGCCTGGCTTTCAAGTTTCAAAGGACAGGCTGACCCTCTTGTTAGGAGCTAATGCAGCTGTTAACTTTAAGTTGAAGCCAGTGCTCATTTACCATTCCAGAAAACATAGGGCCCTTAAGAATGACGCTAAAGCTACTCTGCCTGTACTCTAGAAATGGAACAACAAAGCCCAGATGACAGCAAATCTGTTTACAGCATGGTTTACTATATATATTAAGCTCACTGTTAAGATACCTACCACTCAGAAAAAAAAGATCCCTTTGAAATATTACTGCTCATTCACAATGCATCTGGTCATTCAAGAGCTTTGATGAAAATACATAGGAGATTACTGTTTTCAGGTTTGCTAATACAACATCATTTCTGTAGGCCACGGATCAACAAGTAATTTGACTTTCAAGCCTTATTATTTAAGAAATATATTTCATAAAGCTATAGCTACCATAGATAGTGATTCTCCTGATGGATCTGGGCAAAGTAAATTGAAAACCTTCTGAAAATGATTCATAATTCCAGACGCCATTAAATACATTAGAGATTTACGGGAGCAAGTAAAAATATCAACTTTAACAGATATTTGGAAGAAGTTGACTTTAATGCTCATGGATGACTTTGAGAGGTACAAGACTTCATTATAGGAAGTAACTACATATGTGGAGGAAATAGCAAGAGAACTAGAATTAGAAGTGCAGCCTGAAGATGTGGCTGAATTACTGGAATTTCTTAATATAACTTGAACAGATGAGGAGTTGCTTCCTATGGATGAGAAAAGAAAGTGGTTTATTGAGATGGAATCTACTGCTGGTGAAGAGGCTGTGAGCATTGTTGAAATGACCACAAAGAATTTAGAATATTCCATAAACTTAGTTGATTAAACAATAGCAGAGTTTGAGAGGATTGACTAATTTTGAAAGAAGTTCTACTGTGGGTAAAATGCTATGAAACAGTATAGCATGCTACAGAGAATTCTTTTGTGAAAGAGTCAATCAATGTGGCAAACTTCATTGTTGTATTATTTTAAAAATCTGCCACAGCCACCCCAACATTTAGCAACCACCAATCTGATCAGTCAGCAGCCATCAACACTGAAGCAAGACCCTCCACCAGCAAAAAGACAATGACTCTCTGAAGGCTCAGATGACGGTTAGCAATTTTTAGCAATAAAATATTTTTAAACTAAGGCATGTACATTGATTTTTAAGATATAATTCTACTGCTTGGGGTAGTGTAAATATAACTGGGAAGTAAAAAATATGTGTGACTCACTTTATTGCAATATTCACTTTAGTGGAATGGTTTGGAACCAAACCCGCAGTATCTCTAAGGTATGCCTGTACTCTGTGCTCCCTAAACTTTGGAACCTTTTTCATACTGTTCTCCCTCTCCTGAAATCCTTTACCAACCCTGTCTACCAGCCTTCAGGTCCTTCAGGTCACATGTCACATACCAGGAAAGCCTGACAAACCACTTGCCTCCTCAGAGCTCCTTTTCATCTGCAGCCTTCCTCCCCAGGAGACTCCTATCCAGGAGACTGAGGTCAAGATTGAGCAGGGCTGGTGTCTAACCCAGACACTGGCAATGAATACAGGTCTATGTATATTTTCTGAGCAAACCAAGGAGAACTCATTTTGAGGTCCACCTGTTTCAGAGCCTTAGGAAATAAGTCTGTCCCAGACAAGGAGAAGCAAGCTTCGAAAGACCTTCATGTCTGTGTCTACCCTTTGTATCTGGGGATATAGAATGTTCCTGGCTGTCTTCTATTCTCTTCTCCATTAATTCTTCTGTCTTATTTTCCCAGCTAGAAGCTACAGAGGGCCAGAAACTACAGGATATGGGAAAAAGAAGATTCTAACTCTTCTTGACTGGGATCTTGAGCAAGTTACTTAATCTCTCTGAATGTTTCCTCTTCTGTAAAACAAGAAACATAAAACATCCCCACACATGGGTTTTATGAAGAATAAATAAGTTAACACATAACTTTCGAAGCACACAGTAAGTCCTTAGTTAATATGCATTTCTTCTCCATTCTCTTTTTTTCATAATCTTTGCTAAGCAAACCACAGGATCCCATACCCACTGGTTTCCAGAGAAGGCCTGCTGTATGATGGCAATTCTGTATCAGTAGACTCTAAGACACAGCCCATACCCTAGGGCTTAGCTGAGAAGTCTAATGTACTTGGACTTTGAACATATAAACTTTTGTTTGAAATAAAGTAGGTTTCATCCAGTGCCTCAAAACCTTTGCATGAATCATAAATTTCTTTCTCAAAACTGCAATATGTGACCTGTAGTATCAATAGATCAATCATACTCTTCCAAAATACAGATAATACCAATGGCCTATCAGGTAAAACAGGCTTGGAGCTACTTTTTCATTATAGAAAATGGCACATTCTATGTGCCATGTACGCCTCTGATGACCTTCACTGCCTTTGGCCAAGGTCACTGGAGACATTAATGTGTGGGAATTCGGGGAAAATAATACCTAAAGTCTACAAGTCTTAAAACTAAGGTGCTCAGCTGCAGAAAATTCCCAATGTCTGTATGCTACATTCCAACAAACTCACCATCTGTCCTTATGGAAAAGATACAGGAAAGAGATAATGAAAAAGTAAGCAGTATGAAAAACAAGCGGCCAGGCACAGTGGCTCACACCTGTAATCCTAACACTTTGGGAGGCTGAGGCATGCAGATTGCCTGAGCTCAGGAGTTCAAGACCAGCCTGGTCAACACGGTGAAACCTCATATCTACTAAAAAACAAACAAAAAAAAACATTAGCTGGGCATGGCAGCGTGCACCTGTAGTCCCAGCTACTCGGAAGGCTGAGGCAGGAGAATTGCTTGAACCTGGGAGGTGGAGGTTGAGCCAGGATCGCACCACTGCACTCCAACCTGAGCGACAGAGCAAGACTCCATCTCCAAAAAAAAAAAAAAAAAAAAAAAAAATCATAGAAAAGAAAAACAAGCTCAGAGCGTCACCTTCCCAGGGCCGTGTGCTGCACGGAGAGATGGAGGGAAGAATGAGCTGTGCAGAAAAGCCTCACACACATGAAAGCCTGGCAAATCAGCATAAACCCAGCTCCCAAGACCTAAAGTTCAACACGGCAGAGTCCAGTGTTATTTGTTAGTCATGCACCAAGAACAGTCACTGCTAGGTGGGAATACGGAAAGGCATGGAGTTAGCCTACATTAGAAGGATTTTTCCCACTCCTGAGGCTGCCTCCCTGGCATCTGCCTGCGTGGGCTGTGCAGTCCCCAGCATGGGCAGGGGCAAACAAGGCCACGTATCCTGCATAGCCTCCTAACCAGGGCACTGAAGGGCTGTAAACAAAGGAGAAACATGATGTGATCCATACTTTGCAAAGATGACTCAATATCCATCAACAGAAAGATGGACAAATAAATCATTGTGTACACAATAGACTACAGCCCAGCAGCTAAAGTGAATGAGCTAGAACTGCATGAACCAACAACATGGAGAAACCTCAAGACTATGCCAAGGAAAAAAACAGTGTGATACCATTTGTATGGGGTTTAATACACGGAAAATAATAGTATGTAATGTTTACTTACAGATCATAGTAAAAACATATACATGGGCATGAAAAATACCAAATTCAGAATTGTAATTACTTCTAGGGAGGCAAGGAGAGAATGAGATCTGGAAAAGATACACTAGGGTCCTCACTGACAAATCTCTGATGTTTTGTTTTTGGAAGTAAAAGCTCTGAAGCTGATAGGGCTATACTAACGCTGGTAGGTAGATAAAAAGTTATATTTTTAAACAGAGAAGAAAGTATCACCCTGATGTCTGTGTGGCAAAGAGACTGGAGGGGAAGGGGAAGGACTGGAAGAAGTATACCAATTAGGAGGTTGCTGCAACTAGGAGGTTTAAGAGGGTCATGTTACATTAGGAGGTCCTAAGAGGTAGAGGAAAAGGTAGACCAATTAGGAGGCTGCTGCAATTAGGAGGTCCAGACAAGAGACAGTGAGAAGTAAAGAGACCTGGGACATGCCTGGAAGGTGACCCAAAGCCTTGGGGATTGATTGGGACATTAAAGGGAGGTAGAAAGTGATGGAAGGGGAGAAGGAATTTTGATGTCCAGTTTTCTGGCTATAGTGACTGGGTGATGGAGGCCCTGGAGCAGGCAGAAAGCAGTGGAGAAGAAACATCCAGCCATTCCAGGGATAGATCAGAACCAATCAACCCCAGCACCATTCTCTAGTAAATTAAGTGAAATACAGACATCCTCCAGACTCATAATGGGCAGTTACCATAGAATATCATGAGAATTATTTTATAAGTCATGCCTGGTGCCTGCCTCTGATGAAATAACCCAATTAAAGAAGGGATGGAAAGGGCAGAGCTGAAGCCCCAAGTAATGCAGCTAGCCCTTGCTTCATTCTGCCCTCAAACCTTTGGGTACAACCAGCAGAGAAAAATGGGAGGTCTGAATGGTGTCCATGAATACTCAATAGCTCAATATAGCTTTGGGGGTGCAAATGACCAGGAAATATGAACAGCGCCTGGCTGCCCCTGAGAAGTTACATTAGCGATAATAACATGGAGGGCTATAGGTACAGGGTGCTGGTAATTTATTTCTCCTTTAAGGATATGTTAGGAAAGGCAGATTTAATAGTGTGGAAATTAGAATGGGTGGGAGATGACATGGCAATCATGTAGATAACCTATCAGGCTACCCTAGCCCCAAAATGGCCCAGGGTCAGCTCTCCTCCCCTAGAGGCAGCTCTGAAGCCCCCTACACAGCTTCTTCCCTTCATCCTATGAAAAAATAATGTACACCTCACTCTGTTGGGCAGAATGGGAAAGGATTTCATTGCTTATTTAATTCCTGGGCTGCTTGCAGAAGGCAGGGAGAGCCTGGGCCGGCCATTCCAAACAGTATCACCCACAGGTGGAAAAACAGATGGCTACAATAGCAACTTTTCTTCCTTCATGCTTTGCAGATTCAATAGCTCATCATGAGGGGACAGAGTAGCATGGTGGCCTTGATCACTTTTGTTAATGAGGTATTGACTGTGCGGGGGGCCACGGCATTAGTCAAAGAAGTGAAAGAGCGTTTCAGAAAAAGGGAACAGCTTGTACGAGGGTGCAGGAGTGACAGAACATGCAGCCTGTTAGCAGAACTGCAGCAATTCAGTTTCCTTGAAGCAGAGTGGCGGGTGGAAAGTGCCAAGAGCTGAGGATTGGGGGCCAGGCAAGAGCACTGGTCTTTGCTTTCTCAGGACTCAGCCCTGTGCCACTCTATGCTGGGCAGACAGAAGCATGACATGGAAAGCCCTGTCCTCTAGGAGCTGACAGAGCACAGTCAAGTCTTCCTCCCCTCCTCTCACATCCTCTTCTTTCCCGGGGACCAGAATCCTGCTTCCCATACCAGGCCCCATCTGATTTCCTTCTGGGAGGAGAGTGATCACCCCACGGCTCCACCCTCTACCCCAGAGCATTCACTGAGCACTCTTCTCTCCAGGTCCACGAAGACTCAGTGAAAGCTCCCATCTGAGCCTCCCCTAAGCCCTGAGCCAGCAGCTACATGCCCACTTTTGGTCAGAGTCTTTGGATAAAGGATGCCACCACCATGCACAGTACCACAAATGACCCTGGTCCTGCCTGGTCAGGTTTCACAGGTTTAACCACAATGAAAACAAAATGCTGAGAGCAGCCACTCTGTCTTCAATGTGGTTCTGATTCCCTCCACATCCAACACGTGAGTCAGGGAGAAAGAACAACCAAGACCGCCGTCACTAATGGAATTCACTACACAGCAAAGGGGTCATCCATCACTTCTTTTGTTTTCTTCTCACTCTAACAGTGTAAAATGACCCTCTTAAACCAAACTAAATAAGCTCATTTGGCCTGTCCTTTTAATGCCTGTTCACCGAAAGCATAACCAACATATGCAGACAGGTTTCCAACTCCCTCCACTCGCTTCCACTTTGTTTCTCTTTCCAACTTTTAGGAGCCTTTGCCCATTTAGTGGTTTGGGTTCCACGGAAGCCTCTCTCACAGATACTTACCTGCCACTTTGCCTTGATGAGCAGTGGGCAGTTCACCAGAATCTCACAGTCATTTACAAAGACAATTTCAAGGCTGTGGTTTTGCTTAACATTAATTGTGTGTGTGTGTGTGTGTGTGTGTGAAGATATCTTAACAAAGCATGCAGGCAGCCATAAAATGAGTTCTGAGTTGCAGCACTGACACCACTACTGCCTCACTAAGCAGAGGAAGATGTGGGAGCTGGGGCAGTGGATGAAGGATGGGGCTCAGGCATGATGGCCACCCTATTTGGCCACAGGCTACAGTAGGCCAGCCTTGAGCTTGGACTGCTGCCAATGGACATGGCATGATGTGAGGGTGGCCCACAGCTCCAGATTTGGAAACTTTATGTCAGTCATCACCCAGACTACCTACTTCAAGGCAGGTGACTCAGCCCAGGCAGGCTCCTGCAGCAGGAAACACAAAGGCAAGTATGAGTACATGATTGGTTGGCAGCACCAGGGGAACATCCCTCCAGGATGGCTGGAATAGGCTGGGCCAAGACAGGGATGCAGATGCCAGCTCTCTGGGTGGTAGTAAATATGCAGAATTGTGTGCACCCCACAAGTCTCTTAGAGCTACTATCACAAAGTATGGCCCCCAGAGTCACTAAGATACCTCACCCTGGGCATGTGGAAGACTGAGAGAGAAGAGAATAACTCTCTCAGGTCACCCAAGGGCATCAGTCAATCAAATTAGCATCTACAATGTGCCCAGGGCAATGTGAAATGCTGTGAAGGATCTCAAGAAATAGAAGACCCGCTTTTGCTACTCATTACCTGATAGATCATTGCCTCAGGCCCTCAGGCCCTCTGACACCCCTTACCCACTCTGAGTCCATCTACCTGCCAGCATCTCCAGCACCAGCTCCTTTCTAGTGCAACCTAAGACTAATGTACAGCAACAATCTCCCAACTGCAGACTTCAAATCCCAGCTCTCCCTGCCCAACCCATTCACCACATGGCAGCCAGAGAGCACTTTTCAAAACGTAAATCTGTCGCCTAGCCGTCTGCATCTGCCTGAAAATCTTTCGGTGGGTTCCCATTGCCACTAGGATGAGAACAGTACTCCACAAGGTGCATGGCCCTGGGCCACCTGGCTTCAGCTGGTCCCTCCGTGGCATCTCACCAGGCTTTCCCTACTCTCTGCAACTGGTCTTCTTTGACCCCTCTCATCTACTGCCTTCCATCACAGAGTATTTAAACATGTGATACCACTGGCTGCAATGCTCTTCCTTCTCTGCTTTAACTTATTTATCTCCTTCCAGTCTCAGCTAGAATGCCACTTCCTCAAGGAGGCATTCCCTGACTGCCTCCAACTACGTCAGATCTTCCTTTTATAAACTTCTGGAGCACTGTGTACCTCTACTTGGCACATATCACTGTTTAAAACTTACATTTATTTATGTGATCATTTGATTAATGTTTCCCTACTGAACTATAAGCTCCTGGAGGGCAAGAACTATGCTTGTCTTTATCATCATGTCACCAGTACTCTTCACAGTGCCCCCTGCACAATATGAGCTTAGTAAATATTTGCTGAATCAGAAAATCCTGGCATCAAGGGGCTTGCAATAGCTGGTCTAGTTTCATGACAGGATCCACATCTAGCTTCAATAAAATTGATATCCAGCAAAGAAAATAACCTAGCCACCCCAGAGCAGTTGAAGAAATCTAGGCAAAGAGGTTAACCAAAGTCCCCTGTGAGCCAGGATACCCACCTGAGGACCATCACCTTAATCTTGACATCATGATCAGGATCTTACACTCTTTGGATGACTGTGGGAGGCTCACTGGTTCTGTGAAGTCTCCAGAATTCATTTAGACATGAATCTCTCCATTCATACAACCAAAACCTGCTCTGGAACTCATATGTCCAGGAGCTTCAGGGCCCTGTCACATCAGAACAAATGACTGTCCTGAGCAAGCTGCTGGCGACTGCTTGTTTTGCTCCATTAAAAAGATATGGCTGAGGAAGATCGAGATACTCTGGGAGGAGATGAGGGATGAGGGAGCTGAACTATGGATTCCACTTTGAAAGGAAGCAGAACCATGAATTCCAGCTCTGCAGTGCACTGGCTATGTGACCACGGACAAGTCACTGTGCCACTCTGGGTCAGTTTTCCCACGCACAACAAGGTCAGGTTAAGAATCACAATATCTACCTGCCAAGGCTGCGTGAGGATTGAAAAGAATAATGTGTGTGACATGCCTGCCACAAGAAATTCAAATTCTTGTTGCCATTAGAAGAGAAAAATCTTCATACTACTTCTCTAAAAAATTAACAAGCCTAAGAATCAACTTTGGTAACACATTGTATTCCTTTAAAAATTTTTTTAAGTTTCTTTTTTTCTGACTTACCACAGTAATACATTTTCATTGAGAGGTAATGTGGAATAGGAGATAAGAAGCCATTAAATGGGTTCAAATCTAGTTCCACTTCCTAACAGCTGTTTGACCATGGGCAAGTTACTTACCTACCAGAGTTCAGTCTCTACATTTACTAAATAGCTATCATAGTATTTCCCAATTTATACCCTAGCTGTGGAAATTAAACAAGACAATCTATATAAAGTTCCTGACACAGTGCCTGACACGCTGTGAGGACTACATAATTATTATTATCATCATCCTTCTCACCGCTACTGGTAAAATTTTTTAAAGTCAGAATTGTACAAAAATAAGAAAGGCAAATACTGTGCAATACCATCCCCACCACAGACATAATAGAGTGGTTTTTTCCTTATATTGACATCAATATTTTTCTGTTATGAAATTGGGGTCATATGATATAAACTTTGTCATATTCTGACCTTTTCACTTTTTTATGTCATAATTGTTTAAAAACAAATGTAAAAAAGTTTCATATATTCTATTCTATAAAAGTACCAAAATCAATCCATCATAACATTTCACCAACAAATGTTTTATTAAATATTGGTTTTATAAATAATGCTGCAATGAATGTATTTCTGCATATGTCTTTGCCCTAATTTCATTTCCTTAGAAGAGACTCTGAAAGGATAAATTACTGTTTAACAAAACATATGTATTTTTTTAAATTCTCAATATATGGCTAATTGCTTTCCAGAATTTATACCTCCATGCTTTCTAGCATAGTGCTTGCCATATTGAGGGACTGGATAAACAGCTGTCAAAGGGAGAAAGGAAAGTCAGCACTATCTTTTCAAAAAATACTGGCTAATAATACAAAGATTGTATCTTGTTTCATTTTTCACTTCTCTGAATGCTAATGAGGTTGAACTTTTTCATGCTAATTGTTTATCTATAGTCTATGAAATTTTTTGCTCTTCTCTTTGTCTATTTATCTAGTAAGATTTTAATACTTTTATTAATTTGTAAATGCTTTTTATATATTATGGCTAGCATCTCCTTGACTTATTTGTGGCAACATTTTTCTTAATTTGTTTTGCGTGTTGTTTTATTTTTTACAGGTTTTAATTTTAGTGTATCCAAACTTGCTTTAAGATCTATTGTCTTTATGGTTAGATGAAAACTCAACCATGTCTTCTATTACGTGTTCTAAATTTTTATACATAACTCTTCTGAATAAATAATAAACAACTGAATAAATGTATTTTGGTAGGTAGCATGGGATGCTACCTTAAAGCATTTGCAAAATCCACCTTAAATTATCTGTAAAATCGCCCAGCACCATCTAGAGAACAATCCTTTATGTGATGCTGCCATAACCGTTTGTCAAAGACCTATCAAGGACTATCAAGATTTATTTCTGACTTGTGGATTCTAGTTCACTGTTCTGTCCATTAACTTTTTCACTGTTTACTGAGCTTTTAAGGAGGAAAAATTCATCTTCCTCAGAGCCTGAGTCAGCGGATCCTGCCACATTGTGGTCCAGGAGAACACAGGGTGCTGCCATCTTATTGGGATGACAGCCGCCTGTCTTAGAACCAGCCTGCACATTGATACAATGACCCCTGTGTTCAGAAGAACAAGGCATCAGTCTGACACATGCCTCCAGTATCATCAATACCACTCGGCCCAGCAATGACCCTCCCTCACCTCATGGATCCCCTTCTCAGCTGTGGTTTTTGTTCTCTGCATAGGTTCTCTTGAGTTCGGGCTGGTTAGAAAAGAGCCTCCTGGGTTGCGTGAGTCACAACAGACCTAGTTTGTTGAGCACAAAGTTAATCAGGATGGTGCTCAGCTCTCTGTGGCCACTACTGAAAGCTCATGAGCTCTGAGTCTTTGCTTCCCCTGATCCGTCAGCTGCATTAAGCCCCAATGATCTCCTCCTCCTCCTCCTTGAACATTTATTTTGCTTCTAGGACACCACATTCTCATGAGTTTCCTCCACCTTTCTAGCCATTTCCTCTCAGCCTCTTCTACTACTATCTTCTCATTTTTCCAACTTCAGAATGTCAGAGAACCCAGTTTTTAGTCATTAGGCCCCTGCTTCTCTGCGTAGGTGATGCATCTCACCTCATGGTGCTAAATACCAACTATAAGCTGATGACTCCCAAAGATTTTACATGCCCAACCTGGGTCCGTCCCCTGACATTCAGACCAACAGACTCAACCATCAACACAGAAGCCTCTAACACGTCCTGAAATGAACGCCCATCCTTCTCTGAAAACCAGCACCTCCTGCTGCCAGCTCCCTCTAGATTCCAGCAGCAAACTCACCAAAACACAGCCAGAACTCAGCAGCATCTTCTCGCCTCTGGCACCACTACTCCGGCCCAAGCCCCTAGCACCCTGAGCCTGCGCTAGAGCAGCAGCTTGTAAGTGGTCTCCCTGCTTCCTCCATTTAGTCTGTGATCCCATCATATCAAAGTGAAGAGTCCTTCTGTATTAGTCATGGCCTCATGGCTTCTCTGTTCTCATTGTCGAATATTCTCATCCCCCTCCAGTCTCCACCAGATGTCCCTGTGGTTCCTCAGACACGCCGGATGCACCCTTTTGGGTCTCTGGACCTGCTGCTTCCCTCTCCCCAGTGTTCCTGCCTCCTCACTTCTTTCTGGTCTTTGCTTATTGGCAGCTTCTCAGTGAGGCCTTTCTCTGGCCCCAACTGAAATATCAAACCTCCTAAAATGAACAAAAACTAAAATGTCAACTCCTCACTTTATACCCTCACTTCCCTGGCTTACTTTTTCTCCTTGACACTTACACTACCAGACTCTGTGTTTTACTGATTTAGCCTGATTGCTGGCTGTCTGCCTCACCAGCATCTATGCTCCAGAAAGACAGGCATTCCTGTCTGTTTACTGTTGCTAGAACGGTGTTTGGCACATAATAGGTACTTACTATTCATTCAGTGAATGGGAGTAAATGGATGAATTTACAAATTCGAATCCCTCTTTTTTTCTCTTTTAATTTTGTTATTTTTATTTTTTATTTTAAGTTTTGGGATACATGATACATGTGCTGAATGTGCAGGTTACATAGGTATACATGTGCCATGATGATTTGCTGCACCTATCAACCTTCCATCTAGGTTTTAAGCCCCTCATGCATTAGGTATTTGTCGGAATTCTCTTCTATAAACAAGGAAACGGAGGCTTTGAGTAATTTAGAAACCTCCTGAGGTTGGAATTGGAACCCAGAGCTGATTCTAGAATAAGGCTTCTGTTTATGACACTGTGAGTATGAATTGAAAAGTTGGGCCAGTGACACTGTGAAGAGACCCTGGATCTACTTAGCAAGCCCCACTCTGTTTTACAACACAGTCGCAGAGTTGTCTACTGGCATCTTTAGAATGTGGTTTTCTTGGAGAAAGAAAACAACAAAAAAAGAAACAATGCAGACATCAAGGCAACTGTCCTGTTGAGCCGTCCCAGGAAGGCAAAGGCATCAGCAAGGCAATGTCTCGCATTGAGTGAAGGATCTGATTGACAGAAAAGGAGAGGAATTAATTCATCAGAACAAAAGAGACCAGAAGGGCTGGACCAGCAGAGAAGCATGCTGCCCATCTAGGGGCTCCATGGATGGAATGTTGATTACAAAACAAAACAGTCCTAATAAGATTACAGCTGATAATGAATCCACTACAAAACTCTGGAATGATGTTAGGATTTTAATAAGCATCCCCCAAAGACCATTCAGTCAATTTCACAAATACCCATTCTCATCACTTAATTCTAGTGGGGGAGAAGGACTGCTCTACCTACCTGTTTCCAAATTAATAATGTGCTTCATTCCTGTTATGCTTCAGAAACAAAGCCACTGTAACATTTCCAGCTGTTTGGGGGAGAATTTTAATATTCTCACTGCTAATATAAACAGAACCTTATTAACAAAGTCCCAGAGATGCCCAGATTGGGATGTAATCCAAGCCCTGGTACCAACGCCAATGTTAACATTGGAAAATACCTCATGTGCATACTTCATTTGAACAATTAAGGCAATATAAGCTTTCCCCTAGGAAAATGGAAAGAAAAAACAAAGATAATTCTGCACCACATTGAGAAAGACTGCTTAATCCCAATTTGGATAAAGGCTGCAATAAATGGTACACACTGTCTCTTCTTCATCATTTTCATACCAATGCTCTATCAACTCTGAGGGGTCTATACTAAAAATACACTCAGCTCTATTCCATGGAAGGGAAAATAAAAGGAGAAAACAAAACCTATGTGACAAATACACATTGAGCAGCATCTCAGCAAGCCACAAAACTTTCAATCCAGCCAAGGCCCAGATGTGGCACTGGTACCAAGGCTCACAGCCCACTCGCTTTGCAGCCTGTGCCTGAACACTCCAACCCACAGGGATGTTCAAGGCTGCTAAGGAACAATACGTGGCCAACCATCTGAGCAAAGCATGGGCTTTGTATCATTGGATGCAATCATTTCCCAATCATACTGATCCCATTCTTATGACTCGGCCTCTAGGGACAACCCAGACTCATGGAGCTGTAGCAAATCCTCACCACTTCCAATCCCAACACAGGAAAGGCTAGGAATAGAATGATGAAAAGGAAAAACTGAAAGAAAGAAGTCATGGGGGAAGGTATGGTTTGTCTACTTGTTCAAAATCTGGATAAAACACTTGCTTGTGAATATACTGCTAATACGCAATTTTTTGAATGTTTTTCTTGTGTTAGAAATAGAAACCCAGACGGTTTCATGCAACATGACAACCCAGAGAAGCCAGACGAATGTCCAGGACAAGCAGGCATTCCACTCCATTTGGGGCCCAGTTTTATCCATCCTGATATAGCTGTATGTGGAAATGTACATACACAAATGTACATGACATCAATTTCTTGGTGTTCCTAGCATGCATAAATGCCTCCAGGAGAACCAGTGAGTAAAAACTGTGTTGAATAGCACTTACAGGCTTTGAGTTCAAAAGTCATTTCCTCAGTTTGTAAACGAATTAGTTAGGTGTTCACAGAATGAAACATCTCCTTCGTTTGACGAACTCTGGTTTGAAAAGGAAAATAACAGCAAAGCATTCTTTTTCTGGAATTAAAAATCAGGTCACAGTAAACTCAAAAATAACTTTGTAAAGGCTAAGGATGGGAATAGAAGAGTTCTTCTATAAATAATCACTAGCATCCATATTCATTGTAAGCCTTTTAAACTCGCTGGACAAGTAGCTTCAGAAAAGCTGCGGCTGATCTGAATATGTTGCTTTAAGAACATCATACATATTCACGTCCTTGATGCATTCTAATCAACAAATCAAAGCACTCGACTAATTAAATGTTGATTGCTTGTTGCACAAAGGTGAAAGTCAACCTTCCTATCCAAGGTTTGAGTTATTCTAAGAAATGATGATAGTTCAGCTTTTTCAAGCCATTTTGTGCTTAATGAGTACATTACCCTTAATGAAACTTCATTTAGGCTAATGATTACCTTGGTTTACCAAGTAACTAACTGATGACTGCCTGTCTTTTAATGCCCTAAATGTGGTAACTGACACCATGGACATAGTTGATAAATTTCAAACACTTTTCTGGGCGTGGCCATTGGCAGTCAGCAGACGATCTAGTGTGTCCCAGCCCCCAGGTGATGAGCTGAGCCTCATCATCGAGGGAAAAAGTGGCACCTGATGTGAGATCTTCACTGATAAGGTTCATGAGAGCTTCAGCACCACCACCCAGGTGTGATGAGAACATTTCCCCAAATTAGGGTGGCAAGGCTAAAGACATGTCATTCAGCTCATGAAATGAAAAGGGCCATGAGTGGCTCCAGGCCTGAGCAGCTTATCATTAACTCCCTGGGGAAGTCCCAGGGAGCTGCTTCTAATTACCGATGTTCACTATATGATTTCCTTATCATTACTGCTATTTACACTTTTTTCCTTAGGATGACATTACCATGTTTACCTGAAGGGTAATGTGTGCTTAAGCTAAATGAGAAAATCATTTTCTCTCTGTAATCCTCAAGAACTTGGCATATGGGGCCGTGTAAATGAATTTAAAGTATCTCACCAAGTCATCAACAGAAGTTATTTGCTTTATCCACTTACAACTTTTTTTGATTTACAGGGTGCTTTCTAACGTTGCACATGTAAACAAGAAACTACTTAGACTGGGAGCAATGTCACTCTTGCATAACCATCTCTCCATCAATTAATCAAGTTGATTGGAGGACATTATGGAAAATCCCTCTTAAGTAATGTGGATTAGCAATGTAGATGTGCTGCCACTTCCAAAGGGAGGGGAAATGTTGAATTCTCCCTAAACATGGAATGTTGGCAACACACAGAGTAACTCTGGATAGTGGATAAGCGCTGGGGCTCTGGATTCTGACAGATCTGGATTTGTCCTGCACTCTGCATTTGCTTGGTGGCCTTGGGCTGGTTACCCAACCAGCTCTAGCCTTGTTTTACTCCTCAGTAACGTGGAAATAACTACTTCTAACTCCTGGTTTGTTATGAGGCATCAATCAATATCATGCCTACAAAGTCTTTAGCCCTCGCTTGATAAACATTAGATGCTAATATTATTTTTTTATTTTGTGCAGAATATTTGTAGTAATATTCAGCCAGTAGCAAAACAGCTTAAAAATAGAAGAGAGTTTTGTAAACCTGATGGAACAAAACCTACAATGCTTCATGAATCCCCACTCTGTGTCTGGGAGCGTGCACTGTCTCAGCTGAAATGACTCAGCTCTGATGGAAAACCGAGGCAACAGATTGGAAAGAGGGAAACATATCAGTTGGTTTCCAGGACCCTTCGATAAATGGCGCCCTCCCCCACCTAACTGTCAAGGTAGAAATCTAAGAGCCATACTTAATTTTACCTCGTTTCCCTTATTCCCTTTGTTTAGCCCATCACGCTGTACCATAATTCTACCTCTAAAACATACCCCCAAGCCTCCCCCTTCACTCTTGCACTTCTAGCACTTGCCCCTAGGCCATCATCCACTCACCTCCAATATTACAAGCAGCTTGTAACCGACCTCTCTACTTCCAACCCCACCAAATGTAATCTCCATCCAACAGCCAGACTTCTCAGCTTCAAACCCTTGAGCAGCATCATTCTGCCATTGGAATAAAGTCCATATCCCAATTGACCTCCACTGACCCCTGCAATCTCATATCCTGCTCTTTTCCCCTCACTCTATACACCCTAGAAGCACCCACCTCTGCCCCTCGAGCACACTCAGCTTGTTCCCACCTCAAGGCCATGTGCAAGTTGTTTCGCCTGCATGAAAGGCCAACTCCACCACCCTTTGCTCCCTTTGCTTGACTGGCTCCCTCTTCGTCATCAAGATACAGCTAAAAGATTTTCTCCTAGGAAGTGATAATCCCAATGACTCCAAAGAAGATGATTTATTCCCTATCACTGTACCCCATTTGTTTCTTTACAAGTTTGCTGAAGTTGATGCTCCTTTTGCTTGTTTACCTGTTGATCTCCTCACTAGACTATAGGCTTCACAAGAGCAAGTTCATTCACTGCCATGTTGTCGCTATGTAGCACAGAATTTGGCACGGTACTTGGTAAGAATGAATTATTCAAGTGCTGTCAAGGAGTAAAGTGAGATGTGGATGTTTCTCTACATGGTTTCAGAATAAAAAGAAAAGTCATGAATGGGAAATATGAGGCAGCCAATTGCACGTCAGTGAAAGGAAGCTGCCATGCTCTCTAAAGAGCTGCATGCCCTGTGGGTAGTGAGTTTCCCAGGCCTGAGAGTGTTCAAGCAGGGACAAGTCAACAATTTACAGGAAATGAATGATTGGACTACACAACCTGGTAGATGGCTTTCACCCTATGACTCCATGAGATGAAAAAGGCTCCGCTCACGGCAGTGATGAATTGTCTGAGTGGGGTGGCAGGAAAGGAGACAGTGGAACTATGCACTTGGGATGCAGTGGCTCTCCCAGCTGCTGCTGTGATTGCAGGTGTCCCTGTGTCCTCAGATCCTGAAACGCACCTCTTGGACTCAGTTTGAGAGAAGATATATGATCAAGTCACAGCCACTACTGAAGGTCAAACAACATTTCTTACTTGTCATAAACAGACTGAAGAGCATCTCTGTGCCAGAATAGCCTGAGCTGGTCACTGGGGAGAGAAACAATGGAATAAAAGAGAAGAGGAACAACTGAGTTTTGCATAGCACTTATATGTACTCGGCAGTGTTCCAAGCACTCTGTATAAATTAATTCATCTAGTCCTCACCAAAGCTCTATGAGAAAGACACTATCATTGCCACCACTGAATGGATGAGAACATTTAGACACAAAGAGAGGTCAACATACAATGCCCAAGGCCAAACATCTACAATGGCAAAGCCAGGGTGAGAAGCCAGGCAGGCAGACCAGAAAACATACTGGTAACCCTCACACTATCCTGCAGCACAAGAACTCAAAAGCAAGATTCAATATGTATCATTCGTTTCAATTCCTCTACAAGAACCATTAGCTGTGCTGAGAAACCTACTCAACATCCTTGTTAAGGCTGCCACACTGGGCTGGATTCCAAGAAGCCAATAATAACCGCTAAGTGGAAGCACACTTAAGGTTAGGTTAAAGAAAAGGGCTTCTGAGAGTGCAAACACAAAGCCACAGAGTGGCCTGAGAATTCCCTCCAAGCCTCTGGAGCTTCCTGCCCCCGAGGCCATGCTGGCCTCCTAGGCCACCCACACTGGGTTTACCTGCCTGTCTCTATACAGCTTTCAAGTTACAGGAACCTGCCAAACACAGAAAGAGAAATGGAAGAGTCCTTAGCATATGAAAAAGCCAACAAGGTGAAATGATTTTAAAAGGGTACACAACTGAGTGGGAGAAAAGGGGCCATGACTCAGTGGAATTCTTGGCCCTGCATTTACTAGCAGGGGCACAAGAAGCAAGAGACTTGTCCCACCGTGTGTGTGTTTCTTCACTTGTATCAACCAACTGCTCCTTAGGGCTCCTGTGAGGTATCAGTACGTGTATTTAGGAAATGCTAATTGTAATCCTACAAATTAAAGTTCCTTTAATATGTTACAATAGCATATTTAATTTAAACAGGAGAAACGTCACATAAATATTATAGCTGACATTTATTAAGCATTATCTATGTTCTAGGCAACATCTTATGTAATGTATTTGGGTTGCTTAATTTAATCCTCAAATTCTTCATAAAGACAGGACAAGTATCAAGCCCATTTTACAGTCAAGGAAACAGAACCAGAGAGATTTAAAGACTTGTCAAAGGGACATAATGATGATGAAGTGGCAGACCCCAGATCTGAACTCAGCCAGGTGATTCCAGAGGACACATGCCCAAACACAGAGGCACCAGCCTATGAAAAATATGAGAGTAGGGCATGCTTGCCCCTGAATGTGTATGTAAATACACCTGTGTATAAAAGTGCAGTCCTTGGCCCTGAGTAACATAGATTCTCCCAGGTCCAGTCTCAGGTCTCCAGAATGTCCTCTTGCCCAGGTCCTCTGGTATCTAGGTAGGGAACCCAGAGTGGCCTGTCTGATGAGTTCCTTCCATGCCTGTGACCAGCCAGCACTATTATCACTCTGCCAAGGTCACTGACAACCCCAGCTGTCCAGAAGGAGCACCTGCAGGCCTGGAACAGGCCCACCAGCAGGGAGCCTTTCCAGTGGGGGGCTGTTATAAGTTGGAACCAACACACCAGCACCTGCATTCTCTTGATTTAGTATTATGTAGTAGAAGGGATGGTGAATAAATGATTTACAGGTGCATAAATATTTCCTCCATGAATTTTTTCAATCAAACTTTTTCTAACCGCAGGAAGAGATATAGGCATCGGTTGCAGCACTACCCTGGGTTTCCATATGCTTTACCTGCAGGTAGCAATAGGTCCCCTGGGTTGCCTCCTCTGCCAGTGTGAGATGGTAAATGGAGATACCACTGTGGGTGGACTTAATAGAGCCCTGTAGCAGGAACAGAGACAGTAGAAGAGGTGGCAATGTGACTCACGGACAAAAGACAGGGGTCAGGAACCAATATTTACTGAGCACATGTGATGTGCTGGGCCCTGTGCTAGATGCTTCTGGGGTGCTGGAGGGTTAAATAAGAGGATGCATGTAAAGTCTCAGCCCTGGGCCTGCTCTGCTCATGCTCCACCAATGCTACTTGTGGTTCCTGTGAGTTACTATTGCCACTGATTCTTATTTTTAATTATTATCATACCCTATGAGTCCACAATCCTACATGGTTTACAATCAGAGCACAGCTCATTTATTTATCAACTTAAAAAAAAAAAAAAAAAGAAATTTCATCCTTTACTGTCCCTGGAAGGCATTTTAAAAGGTTCTAAACATACAGTCCCCAGCAACATTAATCAAAATCCCTCCCTCTCCCATTCTTCTCCCTCACACCCACAAAGAGCCAGCCTCACTATGTGCACTCCCAAAATAATCCCAATGTAAATGTATTTTTTTCTTTGCCCCCAATTATTTTGACTGACTTAACCTCTCTCCCAACCATTTTTTTTTCTATTTATGAATAGAAGGAAAGAAAAACAAGAAAAGGCTGGCAATTATAGGATTCTCTTTGTTGGACGGCAGAGCAGGGAGCTCTGTGGATATGCCCACCTCAGTAGCTTTTGCCCCATAATTATTATAATATGGATGACTGTGTGAACTTGAGGATGTTGTCCTTGTTTTTACAGATGAGGAGATGAAGCCTGAGAGGTGTTAATAAAGGCCACACAACTCATAGATAGGAGAAAGACTGAATTCTGCTTCCCAAAGAGACCATGCCATCCAAAACACCGTTTCATATCTGAAATTCAGTGGATTGGATAAAGAAAATGTGGTACATATACACCGTGAAATACTATGCAGCTCTTAAAAAGAATGAAATCACATATTTTGCAGCAACATGGATGCAGCTGGAGGCCATTATCCGAAGCAAATTAATGCACGAAGAGAAAACCAAATACTGCAAGTTCTCACTTATAAGTGGGGGCTAAACAGTGGGTACTCATGGATACAAAGATGGCAACAATAGACAGTGGAGACAGCTACGGGGGGGAGGGAGGAAGTGGGGCAAGGACCCATAAACAAAATATTGGATACTATACTCAGTACCTGGGTGATGGGATCAAGTGTACCCCAAACCTCAGCATCACACACTATATCCAGGTAACAAACCTGCATATGTACCCCCTGATTCTAAAATAAAAGTTGAAATTATTTTAAAAAAATAAAACCAAGCAGAATTCTAGTTTTATGGAGTAAAGGAAGGAGCATAGGATGTGGAGTTAGCTCTGTCTGACTGTAAAACCCAGTTACATTCCTTCTTGATGAAACAATCACCAAACAGCAAGTCTCCTAGCCCCTTTTGACCTCCATTTCGTCATTTGTAGAACTGGGATAATTAAGTGCTTGTTTTATAGAAGTGTTGTAAGAATTCAAAGAAAATGTAACACTCAACAAATGTTATTTCTACCCTTCAACCTAATGAGACATCTTTAAAAAAAAAAAAAAAAAAGTTCTATATGTAGCCTCTTGAATGTGGCAGCAACAATCTTTTTCCCTTTCAATATCAAATCCCACACCATGGTAGGAATTACTCACAAAGACTGTTTTTACTATTTCCTATCTCCAAAATATATTTTCTGTTGGGTAATTCGAAGCTTTAAGGCTGCCAAAACCCTAAACAACCAGGCCACGTCAGAGCCAGCATTGCATGACCTGCATGCTATAAATGAATTGCTTCTAAATGCAAGTAGATGTGGAGGTAGTTTGATTTTGCTCTGATATGACTCAAACTAATAGAAACACCGTAAATATCCTTCCCAAAGTTGGATACAGGCAACATTACCATTGGCAGTAAATGTGAAACCATTTTCATAATAATTTGTTGAGCCAAGAACCTCGAGAGTGGCTTCTGTGACAGATGAGAAGTCACTGGGCTTGACTGAATCAGACTAACCACATATTGCTAGACTGCACTCTGCCTCCATTATGGCCCTCCTGAGAATTCCATCTCAGTGTCAGTCAAATTAGGACAAAACAAGAAGCCAACCCTTTCACCTAACAATGGCCAGGAAAGTTACATTATATTAGAAGGTAGAAAATTGATTCATACAGTTGATTAGCATGTGGTTACTGGGATCAAGTTTTAAAAGAGGCACACGATACACTTGGTATACAAATATAAAACCACAGGAAGTACAGAGAAATATAAACTTTCTCAAACACCAAAGATAATAAATCCATATTTATGCTCTTGGGCATTAAGACCCAAGTACTTTCAGTGCTCTCAATGTTCCACTATAGTCTCTTCAAACTTGTGTATTTGCCAACACAACTAGATTTGATATTGATTTTTTGTTACAAAGCCAGAACTGCAAGATCTTGGGACCAAACATAAGATCCAGAGTGGTCCCTTCTTCTCCTTGTATTTCCAATTCTATAAAATTTCAGGGTGACACTTCACCCTGTTATACATAGGACGATTGAGCAAAATGATGAGGAGATGTCGGTTGTATAATATCAGCTAAATGAGTTTCAATTTCATTCCATGCTCTGTCAGTTTCCCTTCTTCTTATACACCCTCCTTCCTTAGAACAGGAAAAAGAAACCAGGCCAAGTTTTATATGAATTTATCTCAAAGAAACACTTAAAATGCCAACTAAAGAAGCAGAGAACTTCCTTGCTTTCTTAATATTTCCCAGGCTAGAACTGGATACATTATTTATCTAGGGAACCCTTAAGGCGATATCACGTCTTAGTCTTTGGAGAACTGAGAATGAATACACAAAAACATGTGCATTTGTTTTTGAAATGCTTTAGAATAATCGGTTTTATTTAAGAGTCATTTCATTCCATTATTTAAAAGCCTCCTACCAATCTTTTTCATTAACTCACGAAGGTTCAGGAGGGACATAATAATAAAAGGCATATTTGTAATACAGGTCAGATACATGGTCTGGGACTAGGGGGCATCTGAAGAGGTGAAGGTGAGCCTTTACCAGTAAGCCATCATTGTGAGTCCCAGAGCTGTCATTCTCTATATAACCCAGTCACCAGGCAAGGCACACAGGGGCAGCTGGGATGGAGGGGAAGGTTTGCCCAGTGCTCCACTGCACTGCTCTCATCTTCTAATTCTGTTATGTGTATTCTCCCCAGTCCAGCTTTATGCCAGTTAGGGAAGAGAGATATCTAGACCCAAAATTGTCAGTAAACTTGGCCGCATGACATCACTGGAGTCCATGGGCTCAATTCTAAGGTTGTTCATTCCCCCAGTACTCTGTCCAAAAGCCAATCAGCTATAATTCTCTGTAATGAGCCAAAACAATATGGAAACACAGTTGTCATTCTCAGCAGCCAACACACCAGCAGCAGGGAGACGAGCTGGGGTCAGAACTCAGCCCCTCGTATACCTGATGCCCACAGAGCAAGAAGACGGAGAATGATAGTTGTAAGAGAAACCTCCAAAGCCCCCATCTAATGCTGTTTCTTTGAAGATGAAGAAACAGAGGTCCAGGGAGGTAAAGAAACACAGTTCCACACTTTAGCCCCTACTATCCTGGATCCCATTGGTGCATAGAAGTTAAGAGCAGGATCTTCAGAGTCAAACAGATCTCAGATTTCTACCGCAGCTACCCGCTAGCTGTATGACCTTGAGCAAGTCTTTAAGTACCTGTGAGGCTTAGGTCCTACAACTACAAAATACAGGGCACCTATTTCAATAGGGATGTTACTGTGATATGGTGATATAAGAAGTAGTACATATTTGGTCTCTGCTCTGGTTTCTGAGACAAAGCTCCTAAAACTCTTACAGATAAGGGTATAGAAAGATTCTATAGATATGGAATGTTTTGTTCTACTATTTGGTCTTTGACCCTGGCTTCTAGCAGGCAGTTCCTAAAACCCTTGGAATCTCTGGAGTGATGAGTGTCTTTCTATGCTAATGAGTTGACTGGCATTTGGAGGCCCCAAGATAGCTTCAAGATGGGGACTGGTCACCAGAAAGACCAAGGTATGAATAGAGGGTTGGGACTTTCAGTTCTACCCCAACCTCTCGGCTGGGGAGAAGGGCTGCAGGTTGAGTTGATCACCAATGGCCAATGATGTAATCAATCACGCCTACGTAATGAAGCTTCCATAAAACCCACAAAAGCAGGGTTCAGAGAACTTTTGGATTGTTGACACAATCCAAAAGGGTGGTGCACCCCAAGAGGACATGGAAGCCCTGCCCCCTTCCACACAGCTTGTCCTACGCATTTCCTTACCTGGCTGTTCATCTGTACCCTTTGTAATAGCCTGTATAATAAATGGGTAAATGATAGTAAAGTGGTTCCCTGAGTTCCATGAGCAGGTCTAGCAAATTAATCAAAGCTGAGAAGATGTTATGGGAACCCCAATTTATAGCCAATCAGTCAGAAGCACAGGTCACAACCTGGGGTTTATGACTGGCATCCAAAGGGGGGTCCATCTTGTGGGAGTGAGCCATTAACCTGTGGGATCCGATGGCAACTCCAGGTAGACAGTATCAGAGTTAAGTTAAACATAGGACATCCAGTTAGTGTCTGCTGGAGAATCAGGTGTTGGTGGGGAGAAATCTTCACATATTGTGGTGACTAAAGGTGAAGTATTCTGTATTGAGTGTGCTGAGTGTGTGAGAGAGAAAAAACAGTTTTTTTTTTTAATGTTTCAGACTAAAAATCAGGGACAATCAGAAAGTGTTTCGCCCAGTGCCTGGCACATAAGTATGCAATATATTGTAACTAATACATGAATGATGGTGCAATTTCTTAGAATCCCTTTAAAGCATAATTCTTTCAGGATTACTTTTATTCATTCAACAAATATAAGCTGAACATATACTATGGGGCAGCCACTATGGATTCTGCTGGACAGAAGCAGACAGCAGGAATTGTGCACCAACCTTGGCCTGATTTGCCTGCATAGTACCTGATTAACAATCTTATCTTGGTCAGGTGAAAAGCCCTATGGTTACTTTTTCACTCCATGACTGACCTAGATGCCCTGCGCCAAAGGCAAGGAGCCTTAGTCCTTTCAAACTGCATTTCCAGAATTTCCTCAATTTGTATTTTGTGTGTTGCCAGATTGCTTCATTCACCCTGAAGCTGAGCTTCCTTGCAGTAGACAGTGTCAGAGGCTCACTTCTTTTTTTTGTTTTGTTTTGGTTTGTTTTTTTGAGACAGAATCTCACTCTGTTATCCAGGCTGGAGTGTAGTGGCGCTATCTCGGCTCGCTGCAACCTCCGCCTCCCGGGTTCACGCCATTCTCCTGCCTCAGCCTCATGAGTAGCTGGGACTACAGGCGCCCACCACCACACCTGGCTAATTTTTTGTCTTTTTAGTAGAGACGGGGTTTCACCATGTTAGCCAGGATGGTCTTGATCTCTTGACCTCGTGATCCATCCACCTCGGCCTCCCAAAGTGCTGGGATTACAGCCGTGAGCCACCGCGCCCGGCAAAAGGCTCACTTCTTGCACGTGGATAACAACCTCAAGTGGTTGGCTGGACAAAGATGCTGCACAGTCTGTTGAAATAGAAATGTGGGGAGAGTGGGGTAAACACAACCCCAAGCTCAGCCTCTGACCTCCCAGACTCAAGCTGCTGCTGACTAGGGGGTAGGTGCTCAGCCAGGTCTAGGGGAGGTCAAGGCAATGAGTCTTGGTTTCAATGCACTGCAGAGGCCTATGCAAATCACTGTGGATCCTTTCAGGAAGGAGAAAGGCCACTGCAGCAGCTGGAGACCATAAGTGGTGATAATCCGGGGCAAAGTCATGGGTTTCATTCTTGAAGAGGGGAAAAAGAGTGGAGAAATCAAGTGAAATCATCCACCCCAGCACCATCGTAGTGATAACTACCCTTTACTGTGCACTTGCTATTTACTGAGCACGTGTTCATTACAACTATCCCCATTTACTCATGAGGAATCTGAGGCTTAGAGAGGATAAGCAACTAACCCAAGGTCACATAACAAGTAAGTGCAGAAACAGACCTCACACCCAGAGAGTCTCATAGATTCTGCACACTGACTATACTGACAACAACACTATCCAGGATTCATATTTTTAGACTTGATGAGCCAAGCTCTGTGCAGAGCAATTATATTCTCTTTTTGTGCTATCAAACCTCCCTCGAGTAAGTGCCATTGTTATCCTCATTTTACAGAAGAAACAAACTCAAGTCACATTACACAAGTGGGTGACAAGGCTAGGGTCTGTCTCTAACCACCATGCTCACAAGAGCACTAGATTAGGAATCTGGAGACCTGGTTCCAGTCCTATCTTCACCACTCAATGATGACATGCTCCAAGCTAATTCAGTATCTTAATGAGCCTCTAGTTTCCCATCTGTGAAATAGAGGAACAATACTTCCTTCTTGGAGTTTGAGTGAGACTCCAATAGAAGGGCGCAGCACGCACACACCTGGGAGAATGGTTATTACTGTGTTGATAATGACCTTCCTGCCATCTGGGGTTGCTGTTGTATACAGCAAGGCCCTGGAACCAAATCTTGCCCTGGTCTCGTCATTTTAATTCATTGTGTTCTTGAAGCAAGAACAGTGTCAACAGAAGTTCTGCCAACAACAACAACAACAAAACCAATGTGCATCTGTTCATGTCTGCATTTAATTTATACCAACACTAGGAAACTTAGACCAAAGAAAACTACAACCAAAACTCAAGTGCAATGACCTTTGTCATCATAATATTCCTTAATATTTAGCATAATACCTAGTCCAGGACCAAACACATAATAAGAGTGAAAATATTTCCAAATGACAGTAAATAGTTAACAAAATTACTGTTACTTATTGCTATGAACTAGACATTGTACTATCTCAACTTACCTCCCCAACCTATAAAAAAGAGATTATTTTAATTTCTATTTTGCAAATGAAAAAAACTGAAGCTTGGAGGAGAGATATATGTTGGCCAAAGTCACAGAGTTGGCAAGTGGTGCAGCCAGAATTGAAACCCAAGTTTGTCTGAATCAAATACACAGCCCACCTCCCGAGAGTACCATTGCCGAGGCACAATAAAAAAACATCCCGAAACCAGAAAGTGATGTTACTTCTACAGGGCTGAATCCGCCCTTGCAGAAGCATGTGGCTCCATCATTCATTTAGAAAGAAAGGATCATGTTTATCTGCTTCACCAGTATTTCTCTACAGCCAAGCAGACTTGTGGCACATTGCAATCACTCAACAACAACAACGATGTCAGATGACTGATTGAATAAGCATGTATTAGTAGCTGTGGTCTATACCTTCAAACCAATTGGGATAAATAATAAGACACAGGCATGAAAAGATAAACAGAAACAATACCTCACATACCATGTGCCAGTGTCAGGATACAAATGAGAAGCGATAAGGGGGAATGAGCAAGAGATAGTGGGGCCTCACGTGGTCAGGAAACTATATTTGAGCTGAATTTTAAAGAAAGTACCTGAATGAGTAGAGATGACATGAGGCAGAATTTAGAGTATATTACATCATGATCAGTTTGTTGTAGAAATATTCCACTCCTATGCAAATTTTTTAATTCACAAGTCCTACCCCCAATTTTTTTAAGCAAAAGCTCAATGTAACCATTACAAGGGAAAAGTTAATATTTACTCCTTAATTAGGTGCAGACCAAAGGCATACCATGTCCTAAGCACACACACACACTGTGACTCAATAAATGAAAGATAAAGTCTTGCCCACAAAAGATACTGGATAAATATTGGCTAGTGTGGGTGGGTAGGTGGCAGGGTCTATAATTTCAATTGGAGAAAACAATACTTCTGAACGCTTACTATGTGCCAAGAACCAAACTTTCTGTAGGTTTTCACATCTAAGAAATACGAGAAGGATGTTTTTTACCTCTATAGAAAACAGGTATATTCCTTCCAAATTAATGTTAAGAATCTGGTTTGCACCCGGGCAATGAGGTAAAATGTCTTCTAGGCAGCCTCGCCCACTTGGTGAAATCACCCTTTACACAGGTCTGGCCTTCAGACCAGGAAAGGAAGAACTGTGCTCTGCCGGGTCCTTATCGTCAGATTCTGCCCTCCCACCTAGAGAAGACTTACATCAACTAAGCTTTGAGGGACAAGAGGAAAAGCCACGGCACTAAAATGTCTCGTCTTCAGTGAGAATTAGAACAGTTGTGATGACAGCACCTTCCTGGAATGTAAATTTTACTGGATGATAATTTTACACATTTTTCATACCAAAATAAACACAGATATGTTAAGAAGTAGAATTCAAAATGTGTATGAGTTTTTAAGATGAAACCTAAGACTTCAAAGAAATTTAAGGTTTATGAAAGATTGCTTCAGGCCATACCCCAAACCTCCCAGCAATAGGGTTCGTGTTCCCCCACTGTGAGCAGTTTGTGGTAGAAAGTTTTGGTAAAGCTCTGAGTTTGCCAATTTTTGTAGATTCAGGAACCACAAGGTATCTTTAGGATAACTGCACATTTTTGATCTGATGCATAAGGGTTCATTTCAGAGGTTAATCCTCAGATTCTATGCTAAAGTTCTTAGGACCATGTAACTACCTATTCTAGAGATAAAGAAACTAGGGTTTAAAGAGATTAGTGGCTGGCCCAAGGTCAAACTGTGGCAGAACTACGGTTCCATCCAGGTTCAAAGTCAAAGCCTGGCCCCTCTTTTATACAGCAAATGATCCAGGGGGCTTACCAAATGTACAATGAAAGGATGGCTCATCATGTAATGCTCCCTATGACATGAGTTCTGGAGTGAGTGAGGATGACCAGGCAATCCATGGCATGGCAGGGAAAGGGGGCACTGAGGTAGACCCTAAATGACAGGAGGGACTCAGACAGAATGGGCGACATATTCAGCAGGTGAAGGCTATCTTAAGCAGGGGTCTCAAGATAATCAAATGAGATGCTTGTATATGGCCCTGCAGAGCACTGGGCCCATAGAAAGCATGCAACAAACAGTTGTTACGGCTCAACATCCAAACATTTATAAAATACTCACCCAGGGCAGCTATTATGCTAGTGATAGCAAATAAAAATTGTATAACATAGCAATATTTCTTTCAAGGATCATGCAATAAGGCCAGGAGCGGTGGCTCGTGCCTCTAGTCCCAGCACTTTGGGAGGCCAAGGCGGGTGGATCACTTGAGGTCACAAGTTCGAGACCAGCCTGGCCAACATGGTAAAACCCCATCTCTACTGAAAATATAAAAATTAGCCAGGTGTGGTGGTGCATGCCTGTAGTCCCAGATACTCAGGAGTCTGAGGTGGGGGAATCGTTTGAACCCGGGAGGCAGAGACCGCAGTAAGCCAAAATCACACCACTGCACTCTAGCCTGGGCGAAAGAAGGAGACTTTGTCAGGGGAAAAAAAAAAAGAAAGGCTCATGCAATATGTTAGTAAAATAAGCAAGTATGAAATGAGAGAATGAGAGCAGGGGAGAATAAAACACCACCCAACTCTACCTGGAGGAATCAGAGGTCGGGGGGTGTGTGGTGAAACTATCACGGGGAAAGGCGTAAAAGAGGTGATCTTTTGGCTGACTTTCAGGATAACTAGGAAATCACAATGGAAAGAAGTGGGCAAAAGTCATGCTTTAAAACAGGCATAAGGTAGGCATTAGGAGGATTGAGGACAAGGAGAGGATCCCAGAGGCAGGAGGTGGGTTAGGAGACAATTTTCTGAAGGCCTAGGTCAGGAGAAGGGAGTAGAGAGCTCAGACTTGACACTGGGAACAGAGAACAAGACAGGGAGGCCCATGAGAAGCCACAAGGAATCAAGATAAACCAACAAAGACAACAAAACTCAGTTGACTGAAGAATTTCTTTCCTGTACTGGAGTCTCTTTTCAAACATAATGAATAAATAAACATGCTCCTCGTGACAAAGTAGCATTTTACCTCTATCTAAATCACTCCCCAGAGCCCATCGTTGTAGAAGCACTGAGAGAGCACCATCTCATCCAGCAGCAACTCCTCTCCTTGCAGAGGCCCCTGGGCTGGGCAGCACAAAGCCAAGGGGAAAGAGACAGAGCTCAAGAATGTGCTGGAGTCTGAGAACAGGCCCCACTTTGCCTTGCCTCCACCCAGGGACACTGGACTAGAGCCTTCCCCACCACAGCCTCTGTTTCTGATCTGTAAAACATGGACTCTGCGATTGCTTCCAGCTCAAATGCTCTGATTCTAAACATGGGATTTCCTCTTCAGGGATGGGACATAATATGCCTCTGTGCTGCTTAGAGGTTGCTATCCACATCCAAATGTCCGTACCACACTGTGGTTTGAAGTAAAAAACTGCTTGGCAAAGTCAGCCACTGTTACAGAAGGAAGTATTCACTGCACTTCTTATATTAGTAAGAACAGCTTGATAACATTTTTACTGATCATCTACTATGCAAAGTACTTAAAACGCCTGACTCAGTCATAGCAATCTTTTGTGGTAAGATGTAACATTCTCCTTTTACTGATGAGGAAATTATAGCTCTGAGAACCTAAGCAATATATCCAAGGTATCACGGTTAATAAGTGATAAGCTGAAATAGAAATCAGGCTGTGTGGCTCCAACCCTACTCCTATCCATTATACTGCACTATCTTACTTACCCAACCTCACCGCATCTATATTACTACATAGGTATAGATGGTCAGAAGGTGAAGGAGATTCGGCAAGACCCAGCTCAAGATTGCCAGCACTCACCCTTTCCTCCCCAAAGGCAGACATGGCTAATCAATTACAGAATTCTTCCCCATTAACTTGTGACCACTAATCCATTTCTAACTAATCAGAGTTCAAGATGAAGCTCGATCCTTGATCTTCATCTCTGGGATAACAGAATCCCATCAGAGGGGTGTAATTTGTTTAAGGAAACACAGCTTGTTAGTGACAGGGTTGGAACTAGAATCTTGGTCTCTTGACTTTCAGTCTAATGGGTTGATGGTAAGATCTCCCTATGCAAAGGACAGTGCCTTTTCTAACTGACCAGAGAGAAATAATATAAGATATACCAAAGATGACCACATTATCAGGTGCCAGAGGAGACTGCTCTAAATCCAGCCCTAACACGTGAGTCTTGGACATTACAAGTTATCCAATTAATGGCCATTGTAAAACAGCATTCCTGCTTTGTTCTGATTGAAGTGAACAATTTGTAAAGCTGAGAAATTAACTTTGTTTCAAGGTAACAAATATTTGAAGTTGGAATCCCAGAAAACTTGTGAATTAAGCAAAAGAACAATGATGCCACTTATTTAATCCTTCTGGAAAGACTAGATTTTATTCAAGCTTTGCTGGGAAAATTGACAAGTTGTATGACTCAGCTACATCAAACAAATGAGCCACTGGTCTCATTCCTGAGACACAGCAGAAGCAACTTGCCAGAATTCAGTCCTATAGTAGCCAGTGAGATTCTTCCCCTACATGTAAGGTGTACAACAAGCACAGGTGGTCCCAAACCTGCCCAAGGAGGAGCTCCTTCTCATCAGACCACCATACCAGACAATACCACCAAAGGTAACTAGCTGCCAGGTGCCTGGGCAGAGGCGGCATGGTGATATGAAAGAAAATAATCAACAAGGAAAAATACAGTGCCCAGGCTGGCTCCAAGCAGGCCGAAGTGGGACAGACAAAATGCAGGGTCCCCACCAAGGCATTCTTTTATTGTAAGCCCTGCAAGGGGGAACCTTAAGGAGGTATATGAGAAGAAACCTGTTTTACACAAATCTCTCTTCCCTAGGATCTCACCTGGAATCTCTCCAAATAGACAACGGCTGCCAAGTCTGCACACAGGAAATGCTAGCATCACCCTCTTAATTTGTCCAGTGGCCTGTTTACACAAATATACTGTGTTCTTTGTGTGAACCTGAATTAATGATGCTAAGATGACAAAAATCACTCATCTAAAAGTATTTGCAGAGTGGTAAGTAATCAGGATTCTGGCAGTGGGTGTCAAAGGGACCTTTCATTAAATGTTAACTCTTCCTTGTGAGAGGTGGAATTCAGTGGAGGCAGAGGGGTTGGAAAATGTAAGAGTGTCCCAACACTTAGCAGGGTCTGCCCCAGGGAAAGCCAGACATCTCTGCCGCTAAAACGGGCCTAATGAGCCAGGAATTGGCATTGCTGCAAATATGTTTCTTTCTAAAAGGGGATTCACTATTCCAGGACTCACATTTCTGAATTCATGAAGGTAAAATTACAGCAATTAAGAATCATGGGTTTTTTCCTCCAAATGAATAGCAGCTCAAAATACCACCAAACAAAACTCCAGGTCAAATTTCATGAGAAAGTATACCTTATTGCCAGAAAACACACAGATGTGTGGAGAAGCAATAAATGGCACAGTGCCTTTGCCCAGTGTTCTAGAGCTCATCGTGATCAAAGTATTCATTGAACGTATGTCTGTCCAGGCTGTGTTGAGTGCTTAGGAAACTGAGGTCTTGGCCCTGGCTGGGTCCCTAGTCTACTTCACTGAAGATAACCTAGGTGACCATTTTTCCTGGAGAGACATGATGATGTTATAGAGCCTCCATGGTGTCTTTTAGAGCTGCTTTGCCTCCTTAGAGTGAGCAGGTCCTGAAGAAGTAATTAGAAAATGTGAACCTGTCTAGAGCCATGGCCTTCAGAATTCTCTTGGTCTGGACTCTAAGCCCTGGGCAACCCACCCAGTACTCCATCTGCCCCAGAAGCAGATTCTGAAAGGATAGCCCAGGGTATCTAGACACCACGCCCTCCATCTAGTGGGGTCAGTTGCACCTCCTGACCCAGGAAGGTGGTGTTTCTAGATAGAGCAGCAAGAACCCATGTTTGAGAGGAAGGAAGACGGAGAGCACAGAGACAGAGCAGTGCAGAACAAAACCAAACGACCTCAAAATCATGTCCTCCACGTCCCATATTGACAACTTCTCATTTCCAAAAGCACTGTTTCAATTAAATCTGTGGAAAAAGAGAACGACCTTCTCTCATTTTGGGGGACATGCACATAACCAATCCTTTTACTTGAGTTGCCCTGACTGGCAGTGCCCCCCAGGATGCGTTTTGAGTCACTCTCTATAGCACTGGCTGTGAAGCCATGAATGGATCATCATTTTCTAAGTATTATCACATGCAAGGCACTGTACTTTACATGGATTTAGATTACTTAATCCTCAAGAAGCCCTGTGAGGTTGTTTGTATTTTAACCCCACTTTACAGAGGAACAAACCACATCACATAGTATGTAATAATTTGGCCAACATCACCCAGGTCTGAGTAACCACTGTGAACTCCACTGCCCTCTAGTGTAATTGTTGGGCTTCCCTAAACAGCGAGGACACGAAGGGCAAGGACTGAGTCACAGTCATCTGTTTCACCTTAGAGAGGAATCACTGCTCGGCAGGCACTGAGCAAATGGTCACTAAGAGGATATGTCAGCGAATAGGTAGGTAAGAGAGTGCATAAGTGAAGTTTGCTAGTCTCCATATTGAATCCTCAGCCTCTCTTGGGCACACACACAGTTCCAGAGCAGAAAATGTTAACATTCAAAAGAAAGTCTAGTGAAAAAGTCCCCCAACTTTTATTAAGATGTTTGACTTTATACCCATGTTTTCAAAGCATCTTTGCAATTATTCTTAGAATCACTCATTTAACACTCCACCACAGTAAGCCAATAGCCACAGAAACATGGCCAGCAGAAATACATCTGCTTAAACAGGTGTGTCTCACTTTGAGAAAAACTGGAATATAAAAACCCAAATATCTATGTAGAAACATAAATGAGGGAGGCATTCCAATTTTAAAAGGATTCACAAGTTTCCTCTAAATAGCCTGTTGCCTTGGAAATTTCCATTTTAAATGTCTGATTTCAGCACCTCCCAAAAATCCCATCTTTTAAATGTCTGTCCATCCTAAGGTAAATGACCAATGAGTTATAGTTACTAAGAAAAGCACATGGCTTCATGTTATAAAAGTCCAGGCCCATATCAGAAACTGACACGTGCATCCAGCTGTAAAAAAGCGCTAGAAGATGCAGCATGCCTAACCCCCCTAAAATGAAAATTATTACAAGGCAATATATATGACACACAAAGGTCTTGTTTCAAGGAATCTGTACCAACAAAGCAAATAAAAACTTCAACAAATATATATGTTATAAGGAAGGTTGCCTCATCTCCGGGTGTTGACAACAGCATGAAATTCCTAATAACCAACACTTTTATACATCTTCGATGAGATATTTTCAGTTTCAGTCAATGACTGAGATGACAATAGATTCCAATTTTAGGAACTTAACTGTATTATTACAGCCATGAGGATACAACTATCAGAACCATTCATTATGATATCTGTTTAGACTGTAACTAAATTCATTTTCTTGGCATGAATATTCATTATTTTTCTTTAATTGTTGAAATAAAAGTAAGTGTGAATGTCAATCTTCTCTTCCAAGAAAATTAACATCTGAAATATTTCTATGGAGAAACAAGGCAATGATGAAAATGATGAATGAATACTTCTCCTTCTGGGAATGTATACAACCAGTTATTCTGCCCACGGCATCTCAGGGAAGCAGCACCCACCCTCCACAAGGCTCAGGCATTGGGTTTGTTTCTGTCTGATGAGAAAGCCTCGATCAGACTCCATCTGAAAAGGTCTTCCTGGTGTCTGGCTTCTTTAACACACCAATTGTCATGCTTTTATTAATATTCCCATCACACAGGACAGCATGAAGCCTTGAGTTTTCTTGTTTTATTTAATGTACTAAAAACTCTGGCTTTTATCATGTCACATACACAGGCCATCAAGAGAGAGGACAAAGTAGCTCCAGAGTATCAAGGGATCTAAAAACACGCAGGCTGCCTGGGCAAATCCAGAGCATACTAAGAATATCTGTTTAAGTGCTTCTATTTGATTCCCACCCCTACTTCAGAGTAGGTGGGGGGAACCTCTCTTTGGGTAGGGCCATTACTGGGGCCAAGCAAAATACTGTCAGGGGCTCCGTCACCAAACAGTTCAGGTTCAGTATCAGATCTTAAGTGGGAACAAAGGCTAACACTAGTAGCTAATAGGAACATTTAGTAAATTTGTGCATTGGCTTTCTGTGTATACATAGATCATCAGGGATAATTATCTATAGATTTAAATAAGACCCTCAATTAAAGCATTATCTCTCCTGGATAATCACCGACTCTTAAAAGAAGAGCACGGATTTAATACAACTGTAAGAGGGAGATCCCCTTCACATATCTGTCAAGTGGTTAGTCAACATTTGTTTGGCCTCTACTGAAAAAAGAAAAAAAAAAAGATAATGAAGTTCTAAAAATAGATGCTTGAAAACTGCAAGCACATCATTTATGTGTGGGTTTAACCATTTTCATGAAGACAGACATCCTGGGTAAGTCAAATTAATTCAACACAAATTAATTGAGCACCTACTGTGCTCCATGTACTCCTGATACTAGGTCTAGAATGTACTTTCTCAAAGGGGGCCACACTGTCCCTCAAGGGAGTGAAAACTGGTTTTTGAGGGATGAAAACAAAATCTTTCACTTCTTTTTACATATAAGGCATAGATATACAAATAACATCTAAACAGATACATGGTATATTAATGGCTTTAAATTTCAGAAAGGGGAGAGGCAATTAGGAAAAAGAAAATCTAAAGTCTTCTTAGGGTAGTGATAATGAAAACAACTGTTGAGACTCGCTGATCTAGAATGACAAAACTCCCTACTCTTATGGAGCTAAGAGTCTACTGATGGCATACAGATGATAAACAACAAGTGTCCATGCTGTGGCAAAAATAAAGCAGGGAAAGGAGATAACAACTGGGCAGGAAGAGACTGAGGATGGAAACAGGAACAGACCACCATTTCCATCAATTAATTTGTCACTTTTCTCACAATCATGATGTGAGAAAAATGAACTTCTGATGACAAATTAAAGGGGTAGCCCCTATAACCCAAGGCATCCTGTACATAATGTGCTCTAACATGCAAAAAAAAAAAAAAAAAAAAAGTAAAGTAAAAAGCATGACAATGAAACAACAGGTCTATCTATGGGGGATTGTCTGTTCCCTGTCTGTTCCCTACGTATTAAAACAGCATGAAATACCTAATAACTCAGCTTTTGAAATATCATCTTTGATGACACATTTTCAGCATTTCATTTGTGCCCTTTATTTTCCTCTTTCCTCACAATTGAATACATAGTTGACTGTCTTAATTCCAGGGTCCATCCATTTGAGACTAATGATTCGCCATTTGGGGCATGCTTAATGACTCCCAATGTTATCTCCACATTTATGAGACCCAGGTTTCAACACATGTTTTCAACAGTGAGATGAAATTATTCTCATTTGACCACATGTTGATAAAATAATGAGCAAAAACACATTCTAAAAGTTCAAAAACTAGCTCAAACATGTAAGTTTGTACAAGCTAAGGTAATGATCTTGCCAAAAACATGAACTGTTAGCTGACATGCCCTGCTAGGGTCCCTGTCTACTCAGGAACATCTGAAAAAAATATAAGCTAGAGAACAAAAGGGTCACTTGTGGGCATCAGTTCATAACGCACAAAATAAAGTTCATGAAAAAGTTACATCTGAAAAAGTGGGAATCACTTTAGTGCACGCACCTACTAAATAATAAGAGAATGGTTAAGAGTCATTTCATGAAGTTTACTTCTGAGGTGTTTTTCCCCTAACTAATGATGCCACGGAGATTCCAACTTCCTGCAACACTCTAACATTATAAAAGATGCTAAACAAACTTACTCTCCAAGGGAGAGGCTGATTCTTTGCAAAGAAGAACAGCATAGCTCAGCACTGTTTGTTAAGTTCAGCCTCCCTGTGGCTTTGCCACAACTTTTCTACAGGGAAATTAACAAGAAAAGCTCTCAGCTTAATATATTATTGGAACTTGTCTACAAGCTTATTAGGAAGGAGAAATCATAGGGAAATACAGTCCGTCACTGGATGTCTCCAATATAAATCTGGAAAATGGTAAGACACTCAACAGACAAAGGATTGCTTGCCATGTAGGCAGGGTATACACATACGTTGTGACTTAATTTACATTTAGCCAAGTTCTTCCTTGGAGTAAGTGACATGCTTTCAAGGTACAGACTCCAAAGTTGGGGTCCATAAGGAGAAAACAGCCAAACAGAAATCCTTAAAGAATGTTAGCTGGGAAAGGAAACTGCTGTGAAATCAAAATGCCAGTTCATACCTGATTCCCAAAGTACCTACCTACATGCAGATTTCACAACCAGGGAGGAACTTGAAAAAGCATCACCGACCAACCTAAAAGTAGCAAGCTGAAATTCAGAAGCTAACTCTATTGAACTTAATAAAACAGAAACCTCATACACATGGCTTCATGAAGGTGTCTAAGCCTCTGCCAGATTCCTCTTCCCAGTTAAAAAAAAAAAATTGTTACTTCTAACTGTTTAGTAACAAGAAGAAAATCCCCAGGGAGACTCGCAGGGAGCATGGGAGCCTTGTCCTTCTCACAGGCTGCTACAATGACCTGGGAAGACAATTAGCCAGGCTTCCTCCCGCACTCCAGGTCTATGTTTTAATGGCTTCAATCACAGGGGGCTGGAAGCACAGGTCCAGCCCAATTTAATAGGCAGTCATTCACTTGTGGTACATTTCAAGTATAAAATAGCTCACTTCATTTTCTTGGTTCCTGTTTATGCTTCTAAAGTTACTCTTGGAGAGAAGATTAAGCACCATTCTCCCCGAGAGCATGAAAGCCCTTCATGCTCATCTCTTTGCAGGACTATATATTGAAATACATCCACCAAGCCAGCCCAAGAGCTGTACACAGGAAACCCAGGTGCTCCTGAAATGGGCCATCCCCAGAAAAGCCAGTACATGAGCAGAGCATGACAAGAGTTAGACTTCAATGGCCAAGTGCAGACCTGGGCTCAGGTTCCATCTCTACCATTTTCTGGTTGGATGATCTTGAACAAATTAACTGCTCTGAGCCTCACTTTTAGTCATTATAAAATGGAGACAGTAAATGCAACTACCTCATAGAGGTTTCTGTAGAAATAAAATAGGATAATGTCTACAAAGCTCGACAAAGTAACTGTCACGCAGTACACACGAAAAATTGTTAGCTATTGTCATCAAAGTCTTCATTAGGTACTAATGAGTATTAAAGAACTTTCAAGTTTCACTCAACCCCTACTCAGGTGTTACCTACAACTACTTCCCCACACAGAACCTTCCCTAAATGGGTCCAACATGTTCACTCATACTCAAACACTCTCAAATGCTAGGGCATGCCACACGATGCCTCAACATACACATTTGATGTAGCAGTGGTTCTTCACTTGAGCATCCTTTAGAATCACCTGGAAGGCTTGTGAAAACACAGGTTTCTGACTCTGTCATCAGAGGTGCTGATTCAGTATGTCTGAGGTGGAGCCGCAAAATTGACATGTCTAATACTGTTGGTACAGGAATCACATTTTGAGGACCACTGTGCTAAAGAAAGGAGAAAAAGAAGCCAATTTCAAGAACTGAGAAAGGAATATGTGGAAACAAAAGCTTCTTGTGAGATGCTCAGAACCAGAAGGAGTCCAGTCCCCGAGGATACTAGGAGGTCTCACCTCAGTGAAGTCTCCTGGTGCAAGCAGCCTTCTTTCCACTTGGAGCCAGCCTTACCAGGCTCCTGGATCTTGGACTGTTGGGCTGACCCAAGGGACATCCAAGCCAAACAGGGACATCCATACCCAAACTAAACCCTGAAAATAGGTGGGGTTTTTGAAACAATACTATCAGTGGACTGCATACCCTCCTGCTCAATTATCATCTCTTCCTCCTCTGTGTTAAAGCAATTCTGCAGCACAATGATTCTTCACAGGGAGATTGATGGGCATCTTTCATGCTAATTTATTCTGGAGTTGGGAAGCCTTTATTTCCTCATGTCATGAAGAAAATGATGGCAGACATTTCCAGTAGAAATGCCACTGCATTCTTTATAATGTCATTCAGCTGCTGCCAGAATTAAACTATTGACCAAATTAATCTGTTTACCACACACGTCGTGGCTTGATCTCCTTGCCCTGAGGGCTGAAGCATCATGCTGCAAAGGCATCCACATTTATTCTCAGTAAATGATGCTAGATTGCAAAGTGCTATGCACGCAGGCTGGGTCTTTAATGCCATGGAAGCCCCCAGAGGCCACCTCATCCTCCACTGTGATTTACCCCCTTCAAACCACCCCCTACCTCCTTCAGGGTTAAGTCCAAACCCCTCAACATGGCTGATGAACCCCATATGATCAGACTCTCATTTTCACAGCTTCCAATCTCCTCTGGTCTCACCCTCTACACCCTAGGGAACCCTTACCCACAGGCTCAGGACGTGCCCATCTCTGGGCCTTTGCACAGGTTGTTCCCTCTGCCTGGAAGATGGCCCTCCCCTGCTTTCTCTGGATGTTTATTTTCTACTTGTCCTTCATTTAGTTTAAGTATAACTACTGTGTGCCCTGTAGTATCTTATACCTCACATGTTACAGCGATCATGTTGCTGATAATTATTCGTATTCAGATTATAAGCTTTGTGAGGCCAAGAGCCATATCTAATAAAGCACCTAATAAAAGACGTGATGTAACAGGTGCTCAACAAATATTTATAAATGAATGCATGGGTAGTTAGCTCTGACAACTCCCTCTTTCAACTCCCTCCGTGATCCATCTGCAAAATAAGGAATTTTGACTAACAATTTCTAACAAGGTTTGTGACAAGGGAACAAAACAGGGGCTCCAGAGAAGCTGCAAGAAATGAAGTTCAAAGCATGCAGGGAATCAGAAGACCCTACTCCAGGACCTTTCTGTCTTTTGTGAACTACAGTACTTTTCCCTCAGTTTTAAGGCAGTGGAGAAGGATGCTTAACGGCAACACTCCTCAAAGCATGGACCCCGAAATCCTGAGGTTCCAAGGAAGTGCCTCAACATCTATTGTAGAAAGCAAGGGGTAGGCCAGTCTTAGAAACTGTACCTTAATCCATTTTATGTACTATGTTTTAGGTGAGAGTTCATTTGGAAGAAAAGTAGATTTTGCTGCTTATGAAAAAGAAATTTGAAAGCATGAGCTGAACTGGTCACTGAACTAGGATTTAAAGCACATCATGATCAGAGGGTCATGAAATCCTGATAATCCTCTGGCTCTGGTATGCTCAAAAGAGATAAGAGTCTTTGAGAATTTGGCATCTCTTGCCCAACTCACTACTAGGCATTGAGAATTGCAAAGGAGCCTAAAAGTCTTCTACTCTGGTGAAAAGAACAAAGCTTCTTACACAGCAAGGTCTATACAGCAAGGAAATACAGGGAATAACGCATATTCAATAATTCTCTTCGAAGAAAGGTCATAGCTTCGGATCAGACCCTGGGGCTTTGCAAACAAAGATGAGGGCAAGTTATCATAGGAGCAAAGGGAACAGCCAACAGTGCCAGTAACTCTGCCTACAGACCACCAAAGCAGATTTGTGCCATAAGCTTGTGCCTCTTAGACCCTTCCCTCCTCTGAATCTTTCTTGTCCTACTCCTTGGGGCCTCATGTGAGGCAGATACATCTGTGAAGAAGAACCACAAAACTCTGTGATCTGGACATTTCCTCATCCATATCCAATGCAGAAAAAGTGTAAATACCCTTTCTTTAATAAAGCTAATGAGCCCAAATATGCAATGATGAGCAAACCAAACCTGTTTCTTTTTCTTTTCATTTTCTCCTCTTCATTTATCTGTAAACAGGAATACATGACTTTCTGACCAATGCCAGTTGACTTGAGCATCCCTGAATGACTTAAGCCCCAGTACTCATACATGATACATGGCTGGTACAACTACAGAGAGGGCTTCAGCCAACATGTGACCAAGGAGGCTGTCACTGTACACAGTTTGTAAAGATGGCTCCCAAGCCACAGGGTAAGCCTTAACCAACCAAGTGAGACTTCAGACTGAACACAGAAGTGAATCACAAAAGGACTTCTTTCCAAGACCCACCCAATATGAGACTTAAAAAACTAGTCATCAGCCAGATGCAGTGGCTCATGCCTGTAATGCCAGCACTTTGGGAGGCTGAAGTGGGTGGATCACTTGAGGCCAGGAATTTGAGACCAGCCTGGCCAACATGGTGAAACTCCATCTCTACTAAAAATACAAAAAAATTTAGCTGGGTGTGGTGGTGTGTGCCTATAGTCCCAGTTACTTGGGAGGCTGAGGCATGAGAATCACTTGAACCCAGAAGGCAAAGGTTGCAGTGAGCAGAGATCCGGCCACTGCACTCCAGCCTGGGTGACACAGAATCTGTCTCAAAACAAACAAAAAAAAAAAAGAAAGAAAGAAAAAAAAAAAAACTTAATCATCTTCTCAAAATATTGCTTGAATGTTACTTAGGTGAAATTGCAGTACAAAATTGCAAAATTTTAAAAATCACCTCCAAGAACATTTTAAATATGTTTTGCTGAGGGGCAGAAAGCATGTACAAATATAATATTTTCAGTTTAATTACTACATAGTAGCTCTCACCCAAATAATGAATTTACCTTGGAGCATGTCAGAATTTAGGAACAATCTAAATATACTTCTGCAATCCCGCATTGGTCTTGATTCATGAATTTGTTAGAACTTACCCTGGGTGGCTTTCAGTAACCAGATGAGCTCATGCACTGCAAACACAGGTGCTGGGAGCAACCTGGGCTGCCCACGCCAGGCCTTCTTAAATTCTGATTGGGGGAATTTGTGGTCAGACTGGAGCGGTTCCTGGAAAAGCATCATCCCCGCTAGACATACAATAGGAATCTTAAACCCACCTTGTCTGGGATACAGCAGGAAACTTACAGACAGAATCAAATGATGAACTGATTTTTGCCTTTCCATTTATAGTTAAGAACAGTAAGATAAAGGGGAGAAAAAAAGAAAATAATGTATGTTGATCCTGGCGAAAGTGTGAATTGGGACATGTGAATGCATGTGAAGCAAACTCAATGTGAACTAGCTCAGCCAAGGAACACACCTCCCTAGCTCATCAAAACAAAGAGCTAAAAGCAGGGCTGGTCTCAAGGATGACTGGTATCAGGGGCCAGTCCAGTACCAGGTCCTAGAGACACCTCTGGTAGCTCTCAGGCCCCCAGTCACGCCTCTTGATCAGGAGACAGACTCTATGGGAAGATGACACTCTCACTTGAATCACAAGATTAGGCAAGAGGAGAGACACATCTGCGAGAAAGGTGGATGGCTAAAGTCTGGTCAGACCAAACAACAGATGTCCGTAACAGGGGACTCAGACAAGAGATGTATTAAGCTAAGAGCAGCCTTGTCACTGTGCTGTAGAGTGCAGTCCCCAGCCTTTTTGGCACCAGGGACTAGTTTCGTGGAAGCAAATTTTTCCACAGACCAGGAGGTGGGGTGGGGGAAATGGGGTGCACAGAGATGGTTTCAGGATGAAACTGTTCCACCTCAGATCATCAGGCATTAGATTCTCATAAGGAGTGCACAACCTAGGTCCCTCACATGTACAGCTCACAATAGGGTTCGTACTCCTATGAGAATCTAATGCCGCAGCTGATCTGACAGGAGGCAGAACTCAGGCAGTAAGGCTCACTTGCCCGGCTGGCTGCTCACCTCCTGCTGTGTAGCCCATGGGTAGGGGACCCCTGCTGTAGAGCAGTAGACAATGAAGGCAGCCTTTGACCTCTGAAGGAAAGGCAATGCAAGACTCGCCCATGCTCCACTCTTAACAAAAGGGGCCAGTCAGAGACAAGATTGGATACTCTGGAAACTAAGCTCTCCCCATCTTTCTTTATATGTAAACATCTATTGGCAACCACCTAATATCAACTCAGAGCCACTGAGCACACATAAGATGCATGTTTTGTTATAGTCTCTTGGGTAGCTAACTTCTTAAACTTTGCGCAAGAGCCTTGTCTCAAACCAATAGCATCCCTGCAGAAAGAAAGACCCAGCAAGTCAGACAAAGACATTCACACCCAAGGACTTGAGGATTCTCCTTGGAAAGAAAAATCATCCCGTCAGCTTCCTGCAAAATGAATGACAGAAGGAAAAAGTGAGAGCAAAACAAAACACCACAGCCTGGGCTGTCTATTAAAAAGCAAATACTCATAGGTAATGTTTATTTTATTCTTTGTACTTATTTGGAAATTTTAAACACAATGAATCTTTACTACTTCTTTAAGAAGAAAAGTAAAACTTCATTTTAAAAAATATATAGCATCAGAATTAAGCTGATATGTATTAAATTATTTCCTATGTATCTACCAACTTTGGGGATAGGAATTTCAGATGTCACATTGTTTAGTCCTTTTCTATATCCTTTTCTGAAAATATTATAGTAGGACCAGTTTGATCATTTTTAATACTTTCAAAATATATTAAGCCTGATCACATCATATTTTTATTGAATTTTTTATTGAGATCATTGTGGATTCATATGCAGTTGTAAGAAACAGTTCAGAGACATCCCATTTTCCTTTACCCAACCTACTCAGAAAGTGACTCCTTGTAAAACTAAGTACAATATCACAATCAGGATATTGATGGATAAAATTCCATTTTATTCAGATTTTCTCAACTGTACTCACACTATTTGCGTGTGTGTGTATGTATGCCTAGTTCTACATAATCCCATCACATGTATACCTTCCTGTATCCACTACCATGGTCAAATACAAAACAGTTCCATCAGCACAAGGATCCCTGGTGTCACCCTCTTTTTTTTTTTTTTTTTTTTTTTTTTTTTTTTTGAGATGGAGTCTCACTCTTATCCCCCAGGATGGAGTACAATGATGTGATCTCAGCTCACTGTAACCTCCACCTTCCCAGGTTCAAGTGATTCTCCTGCCTCAGCCTCCTGAGTAGCTGAGATTACAGGCATGCGCCACCACAACCAGCTAATTTTTGTATTTTTAGTAGAGATAGGGTGTCACCATCTTGGCCAGGCTGGTCTCAAACTCCTGTCCTCAGGTGATCAAGACTTGCCTCAGCCTCCCAAATGCTGGGATTAAGGCGTGAGCCACTGCACCTGGCTAGTGTCACCCTTTTATAACACACCCACCCTTCCTGCTGACCGTGTCCCCTTGATCCCCTACTATCCCTAACCCCTGGCAACTACCAATCTTTTCTCCATTTCTAAAATGTGGGCATTTCAAAAATATTATATAACTACACAGTCTATAACATTTTGGGGACTGACTTTTTCACTCAGCAAAATTTCCTGGAGATTCACCCAGGATGTTGCATGTATCAGCAGTGCATTCCTTTATTATTGCAAAGTACTATTCCATGGTTTGAGTATGCTACAGTTGGTTTAGCCACTCACTCACTGAAGGACCTCTGGCCTGATTCCAGATTGTAGCTATTATAAATGAAGCTACTATAAACATTCATGTGCAGGTTCTTACATGAACATACGTCTTCATTTCTCTGGGATAAACGCCTAAGAGTACAATTGCTGTACTCTATGGTACTAGCATTCCACAGTGACTGTGTCAGTTTACATTCCCACCAGGTACATAAGAGTGATTCAGTTTCTCCACAACCTTGCCAGCACTGGGTGTTGCCACTATTTTTCACTTTAGCCATTCTGATAGGTGTCTAGTGGTATACCATTGTTATACTTTAACTTGCATTTCCCTCATGATGGTGAACATCATTTCATGTTCTTATATGCCATCTGTATATTCTCCTTGGTGAACGTCTCTCTTCATGTCTTTTACTCATCTCAAATTGGCTTGGTTTTTCACTCTTGAGTTTTAAGAGTTCTTTACGTATTCTCAACACTCGCCTTCTGTAAGATATGTGATTTGCAAATATTTTCCAGTCCAGTTTGTCTTTTCACTTAACAGAGTTTTTCACCCAGCACAAGTTTTTTTAAATTTTTAAATAAGAACAGTTTACCAAACTTTCCTTTTATGAATCAGCTTTTTGGTGTCAAGTCTGAATTCTTTGTCTAGTCCTAAATTCTGAAGATTTTTTAATGTTTTTTTCCTAAAAGTTGTATAGTTTTAAATTTTACATTTAAGTTCATGACGCATTTTGAGTGAATTTCTGTCTATGGATGAGGCTTCAGTCCAGATTCGTTTCTTTGCCTATGAATGTCCAGCTGCTCCAGCACCACTTATTCGAAAGGCTGTCTTTTCTCCCTTGAATGGCACCTTTGTCAAAAAGCAGTTGAGCATATTTACCTGGCTCTATTTCTGGGTTATCTATTCTGTTCCACGAATCCATGTGTCTATACCCCTGCCAGTAGCACACTGTCTTGATTACTGTAGCTATACAGTAAGCCTTAAAATCAGGTAGAGTGATTCTTCCTACTTTATTCTTCTTTGTCAAAATCGCTTTAGCTATTCTAAGGTCTGTGCCTTTCCATATAAATTTTCAGAATAACCTTATCCATGTTTACAAAAAGCCTTGCTGCAATTTTGATAGGAATTTCATTGAACCTGTATATCAATTTGGAGAAAATGAACATCTTTACCACGTTAAGTCTCCAAATCCATAAACAACGTATGTCTTTCTATTCATTCAGGTCTTCCTTGATTTCTATCATCAGTGATTTTTATACTGTAAGCATAATACAATTTGTATTTGTCAATTGAAATAGATGTGCTATTCTGCACTATCATGGGTGGAGGGAAGATCTTTGTCTTAGGCTACATGGAACATACTGTGGCAGATCCCAGTCCTGCTCATCATATTTGCCCACTTGGACACCGTTCTAGACTTGCATCAGTGTTTGATAATATTCAGAATACCGATCCTAAATATCAGCAGTCCTCAACCTGTTTGGCACCAGGGACTGGTTTCATGGGAGACAGTTTTTCCAGGGACCAGGGGAGGGACAGGCAGGGATGGTTTCAGGATGATTCAAGTACATTATATTTATTGTATACTTTATTTCTATTATTACATATGTATGAAACTATTATACAACTCACCATAATGTAGAATCAGTGAGAGCCCTGAGCTTACTTTCCTGAATCTAGATGGTTCCATCTGGGGGTGATGGGAGACAGTGACAGATCATCAGGCATTAGATCCTCATAAGGAGCACACAACCTAGATCCCTCACATGTGCAGTTCACAACTGTGTTCAACCTCCTTTGAGAATCTAATGCTGCTGCTGATCTGACAGGAGGTGGAGCTCAGGTGGTAATGCAAGCAATGGGGAGCGACTGTAAATACAGATAAAGCTTTGCTTGCTCACCTGCTGCTCACCCCCTGCTGTGTAGTCCAGTTCCTAATAGACCATGGACCACTATTAGTCCATGACCTGGGGATTGTCTTAAGTGTGCATCTAAATATTTCTTTTTCTTTGGAGTAATTATAAATGATATTAACTTCAATTTTCACATATTCACTGTCAGTATGAGCATATTCACTTTTTTTTTTCTTTTTTGTTATTGATCTCGTATCCTGTGACTTTGCTGATCTCACTTACTGATTCTAGGAGGATTTATTTCCTATTAAAAAAAATTCCTTGGGATTTACTACACAACCATGTCATCTGCCAATAGGCATAGCTTTATTTCTTCTGGTGCCTTTTATTTTGTTTTCTTGCCTCACTGCAGTGACCACAATTTCCAGTACTATGATGAATAAGAGTGGTGAGAGCAGACATTCTTGCCTCATTCTTCAAGGCAAAGGGTTTCCTCCGACCAGGCCATCTGGTGTCACCTGGCTGGAAAGGACAGTCTGAGGCCCATGAGGATGAGAAGACATCCTGAGTGTCCTCTGCCAGTGTCCCCAGCTGCCCAGGTGTCTCTGGGTAGGGAAAAGGAGTCTTGGGCTCACAGGGATAAAGAGGCTTCCCATACCAGGCCACTCATTGTGGGTCCTGTTCTGCTGATGGCCCCCAGACACTGTGGTCTCTCTCAGTAGGATTCTCAGGCCCAGCAGGAGGCCAGTATTTCCCTTAGCCTCTTACCCAGGTGCTGGGTTCAGCCTCTTACCCTGCTGGGGCTGCTTTCTTCTGCTGGGTAGTAGGTCAGGAAACACCATGCCTGGGCCACCTTCTCCTGCTGGGCAAGGGGAGTACAAAGACGCCCTGCTGCTGCATTGCCTCTCCAGCACTGGACTCCCAAACCATCTCACCTTCTTCTTGCCACTTTCATCATTATCTTTTGGTTGCCTCTTGTGCTATTTCCAGCATTTATCATCATATTTAACAGAGAAGAACAGAAAGAAACAAGTCTATACCATCTTGTCCAGGCCATAAATCACATCAAATCCCATTATATCTTTTTAAAAGTTAGGGTAAGTGAAAGATTTCTTTCAATACAATTCTAAATAATATATGTAGATGCTGGTCCCTACAGGAAACAGACCTTAATTCCTACCCTCCTCCCCTTGAGGCTGGGCTAGGTTTAGTGACTTGCCCCCAAAGAAGAGTAGGGAAACGGGAAATCATGGATTTACAGAGAGGCAGCCTGAAAAACACCATGTTCACCAACTGACCGAAGTCTAGAGTTTAATTAATTAGTGATGTACTAATGTGTTTCTTAGGTTTGACAATTACTAAATACCAAACATTCTTCCAACAAAAATCGCTCATCAGAGAGATGAATATCTTACAACACTGACATTAAAGCATTTTTGCCTAAATATTGCTGACCTGGAAGTGCCTCACTGAGCACATATTATTTCATCTCAGAGACAGTACTGCTACCAAAATGACCAAACCAAGTACATGCTTTGTGCCTGCTCCTTCTAGTGGGCAATGACCTGGGTACCAGACATTTGGGGCTGAATCACTGGCAAAGTGGGAGCTGAAGCTCCCAGGAAGATCTAGCATCACTTAGTCTTTCCTGCATGGGTTTTTTGATGTAGGATGTTGTAAGGAATGCTGAATACTGCTCCTAAAATATCCAGGCCAGGGAGCCATGGCCAAGTCCTCTGACCCGTTGGATGGCAAGTGTAAACCTTGAGAGGGATGTGTGTCACCTAGAGAGAAAGGGTAAATGGGTGTTTATGTTCAGATTACCTTATGGTCATCAGGAAAAGCAACGTGGCTGGTATTTATTACCCACTCATGAGCCATAAGTAGAACCTCTGTAAAATAACTGCATCCAAAACCTTCACGCCTTATTTCAACCACTAGTTTCAACCTGACTCCTGGTAATACCAATGATCACAGGTGCTGATAAGAAAAACATGCCCAGATAAAGTGTGGCTACATGTTAGAGAAATGAGTATGGGCAGAAAGATGCCTACATTTGGAGGCATGAATACAAGTGAAGTGCTGGTGGGTATACATACCTGTGTGAACAGGTAGATGCATATGTCTGTGTGAAAACACTGCTCTGTGTGAAGATTTACAACAGGTATCTGGGTGTGGGTGCCACAGTATGACAGACAAGTGAGAACTACAAAGTGTGTGTGTTTATACATAAGAGTAGTACAGCTATGACCACTAGGAGTACAGAGAAATGAAACTATGCTAACATTTCGCAAGTCCATCATCATGCTCAGACACAGGCAGAAAGAGCCTCCACTCTGTGCCTCATCTGACTGTGTCCCTCCCAGGGTGGTGGGGATTCTGTAGGGCTTAGAAAAAAAGTCCAGGCAGAGCTCATGCTTTGCCTTTCCAGCCCACGTCCTTGGTCCCTGAGATCCCAGAATTTTCTGGCCAAATGGCCCTGAGCCACCTTCCACGGCTATCTGGCCTATCCTCCAGGTCTATCCTTTTGAGGTGGCCTGAGCTGCCAGTGAGGGCCCTCTAGGCCCAGGAGAGGCCACAGGGCAGTGGTTTGCAGTGAGGAGGGGGTTATGATCAGCGCCTTGCTGGCTGCCTGCCAGCATGCACACCAGGCCCTTCATGGAGTAGGATGAAGCCAATGGTGGTCAGCGAACGGGAGCTCTTTTTACACAGCCACACCCCAAGCATTATCATGGTTAACTTGCCAAGGAAGGAGGAAAGAACACATGTTACTGTTTAACAGTGGGTTAGCCTGAATTATAATTTAGTTATTTAGACAGGAGGTATGTGAGCCTCTGCTTAAATTCTCCCTGTAGGCCCCACAAATGTTAGAGGCAGGCTGTGCATAGATATGTACATGAGTATGCTTGCCCAGGCTTCTTTGAGTTCTACCAAACCTAGTCTCCAGCCCTTAGGTCCCGAGGCACAGAGATGTAGACTGGGGCTGTGGTCATATCTGACCTGGATTGGGGAGGGAATCGTTTAGAATCAGCTCATACAAGTACACACCCTGCAGACCCTAAAAACTGGTTCCTTTCCCTTATCGATTCCCCACTGGTCACACACATAGATGCACAGCAGGAAAACATCTACTGAGCACAGAAATATGTCAGGCCTGGGAGTTTCCTGAACTGGACAAGATACCTTAATATAATGAAGAGCTCGTTTCAGCAAACTATACTTGGTCACTGGTAATCCCATAGCACCCTCACAGCCCCCAACCAACACCATTCAGATCTAATTACTCTGGGGTGAGGACCAATGCAGGGATGAGAGGCATGTTATCAAAAACCACTTTAGCACTGCTCCAGCTCACAGCCACACTGCCCTCTATAATGACTTCACCCAATTAGCTTGCTAGCAGTCTGCCTTTTATAAATCAGCGATGCCAATGGAATGAATTCTGCACCGGAAGGGAAGGGCAAGTAACTGGCAATTGCATGGAAATCATTAATTGCCTTTCAGGTTAAGTGAATTATCGTTATTTCCTCCATTTGGTGGCACTGTGTGCAGATGAGGTCAAGCGGGCAGCCCAGCATGAGCTCCCACTCCCAGCACTCGCTCATTCAGTGAATTGAACAGTGGCAGTGTGTGCCTCTCTGGGAGGCAGAGGACTAAGGGTGCTAGGCCCTCCCCTCAGAGCCCCCCATCTACTTAGTCCCAGGAAGGAACATTCCACAGACAGGCCATACATGGAAAAGGTACACATCTGTGAACTGCTTTCACTCCTAAAATGAAGTCTAATCAGTTTGTTTAAGACCTCTGCCTGGACTGAGGCTCTGAGTAAATGATGCTTTAGTGACATTACTCACAGGAACGTTTAATTCTCACAAGTTTCACAGGGAGCTAAGCTCAGCAAATACTCCCTTTTGTGAACAAGATGTATGGTGTTAAACAAATAATTAGCCTTTATTTCTGGAAAGAAGAAAGAATATTTTGCCCTTATTCAAAGAGTCAACATGTTAATAACTCCTACAATTCAGACAGCAGAAGGGAAGAAGAGGATGCAGTCTCTAAGGCACTGGTTCTTGAGCTTTAGTGTATGTGAGGATCACCTGCAGGGTTTATTAAAACACAGATTGTTGGCCCTCATTCCCTGAGTTCCTGCTGCAGTAGATCTGGTTGGGTTGTGGGAATCTAACAAGGTTCCAGGGGATGCAGATGCTGCTGGTCTGGGGGTTACACTTGAAGGCACTGCTTCAGGAAACAGGTTTTTGTAACCTCAAATTACCTACAAAAACTCAAATTTATTTTGAAAGCAATACATCATGGTGGTTGAGAATATGGACACTGGGATGAAGGAGATCTAGCTTTAAAGTGTGATTCCTCCCTTTACAGCTGTGTGATCTTGGGCAAGACTGGTTCACCTCTTCAAAATAAGCTTTCTCTTCTATGAGTTGAAATCAATTCCTTGCAGGGCTGTAGAGAGAATTAAAATGAACTAATATATGTAAACCCAAGCTACTTAGATTAAACTAAACAATTACTTCAATTAACTAATGACTGTTATCAGTAGGTCTTATTAGCACTAATGAAGTGTTAACAAATTATTTTCCATAATATGCCTCCCCAAAGAGACAAACCCTATTTTCACTACTGGCTGAAATTTGCACTCACATACATGAACACACTGCAGTCCTTGAAACCACTTGTTCCTTTATGCTAAACATGCTCCTTACAATCTTGCTCACAATGTGAAATTATTTAGAAAACACTCTTTCACAGAAAAACTAAATGTAAGTAGTTTAAAAGGCAACTCAAAATGAATCTCATTTATGAAAAGCAAAGCAAAAAAAATTACCACATAGAATCAAGAAGAACAATAAAAGAATAGTATGTCATGACCAAATAGAGTTTATACAAGAAAGGCAAATGTTGAACAATATCAGTAAATCCATCAAACCAGTGAATATTAATAGAGCTCGAGTAAAATCATGTAACCATTCCAAAGATGCTGAAGAAGTACTGAGCAAAATTCAACCACTCTTGATAACAACAAAAATACTCAATAAAATAGGAACAAATATATACTTGCTTAACATGATAAAATATATTTTTCTCAACTACAAAGCTAAGATCACATTTAATGGGGCAACATTAAAATACCTGTGTGATAGTGAGATATACACTTGATCTTAGCAAAAAGGCTAAAAAGTGATTGATAGTGGGATATAGTAAGAAATATACATTTGGTCTTCATTCCTGGTTTGTGGCACAGAGCTCCTAAAACCCTTGGAATGTGAGTAATACATGGGAGAGAAGCATCTTTTGGTATTCACAGTAAGACCCTTTTAACCCCATATGAGTTTATGCTAATGAGGTGACTCCTGAAGGATGGGGGCTGGTTTCCAGAGGAACCAACCATGTGATTCAAGGATTTTAACTTGCAGCCCTAATCCCCAATTTTCAGGGAGAGGAGAGGGGCTAGAGATTGACCTAATCACCAATGACCATTAATTTGATCAACGATGCCAACAAAACACAGCCTCTATAAAAAGCCTAAACAACAGGATTTGATGAGGTTCTGAGTTGTTGAATGCATCCACATGCTAGGAAGGTGACGCACCCCAACTCCACAGGGAGAGAAACTCCTGTACCCGAGATCATTCTAGACCCTTGCCCTATGTACCTCTTCATCTGGACTTTCATTTATATCCTTTATAACAAACCAGTAATAAATAAGCAAAGTATTTACCTGTGTTTTAAGTATTTACCTGGCACTGTGACCCATTATATGTATTAAACATGAGATGGGAGTTGTGGGAACTCTTGAATGTATAGTCAGTCATCGGAAGTATGTGGTTTGTGACTGGCATCTGAAGTGGGGGGCAGTCTTGTAGGACTGAGTCCTTTAACTTGTGGGATCTGACACCAACTCCAAGTGGATAGTGTCAGAATTGAACTGAATTGGAGGACACCCAGTTAATGTCCACAGAGAATCAGAGGATTGCTTGGTGTGGGAAAAAAAAAAAATTCAGACATTTTGTATTAAAAGTGTTATGTCTATAGACAAAAAGTTTTTCCCTTTAACAGCCAAGAAAAATCAAGATCAAAATAAGACAAGGGAGTTCACTACCATCATTGTTATCTTACATTGAATAAGGGAAACTAGGAAAAACCTAAAAAGGTATAAAAATGGTAAGGAGTACTTAAATCTAGGACTTTTTAAAAACAAGTTGATTATATACTTAGAAAGTCTAAAAGAACAAGCTAAAAAACTATAATAAACCCAACATAGCTCAGAAAGCTAGCAAAATACAAAACTGACTTGCAAATATCCATAGCTTCCTATGCAAACTTCCATCAAGTAGCAGACCGATGTGAAGAAAAAATTCCATGTAATATAGCACATATGAAATAAAATACCAAGGAATTGACTAAATAAGCCAGACCTGTAAGAATAAAACTTTAAAGCTCTTCTGAAGGACACAGGAGAAAACTTGAACAAATTAGAAGACATACCATGTTCTTGGAAAGTGTATTAAACCATTCTTACATTGCTATAAAGCAATATCTGAGACTGTGGTAATTTATAAGAAAAGAGACTGGATTCGCTCAAGGTTCTGCAGGCTATCTGGGAAGCATAGTGGCATCTGCTTCTGGGGAAGCTTCAGGAAACTTCCAATCATGACAGAAAGCAAAGGGGAGCAGGCACATGACACGGCAAGAATGGAGCAAGGTGGGAGGAGATGCCACACATTTTTAAATGACCAGATCTTACCAGAACTCAGAGTGAGAGCTCACTTATCATCAAGAGAATAGACTAAGCCATTCATGAGGGCTATGCCCCAGTGATCCCAATACCTCCCATCAGATGCCACCTCCAACGCTGAGGATTACAATTCAACATGAGATCTGGGTGGGGATATCTATACAAATCATATCAGACAGGAAGACAAACTCACAGAGCTGTCAACACTCCTTAAGGAAATTCGTAAATGTAATGCTCTCCTAATGATAACCTTGTTATTAGTTTGGAGATTATACAAGTTTATCCTTAAGTACATTTAGAAAAATATAGGATTATCAAAAAAAAAAAAAAAAAAAAAAGAGGAGACTCTGAAAGAGAAAAGTCATGAGGAAGGACAAGCCTATCAGACAGTGTAACATTATTGAACAATAATTAAATAGTGTGGTACTGGTACTGGAATGTGACTATAAGACAAACAAATAGATCTAAATACAAAGTCCAGAAACTAATCCAAATACAAATGGAAATGCTTCAGTGTGTAGTAAAGATGGCATCTCAAATCAGTGGACAAAAAAAAAATCTATATTCAACTAGTGACGTAAGGACAACTCGATAGCATCTAAAGAATAAAGTTGTTTCTATATCCGACGTCACATACCAAAATAAATTCCAAATGAATAATGATGGGAAAATCCCATGAAAGCGGCGGGGTATGGGGGGGGGGCAAAGTTAAATTTTAAAAATAATGGGAGAAAAACTAGAAAAATCTCTTATTAACCTCAAAGTGGAAAAGGCCTTTAAGACATACCTGAAAATCCAGAAGCCATAAAATTCAAGGTTAATAAATATGAACACAAAACAATGAAACTCTTACTTAGTAGTATACATAAGCAAAGTCAAAAGACAAATACAACCACAGGAAATTGATTCAACTATAGTTAAGAGGCTAATATCTCTCTATATAAAGAGCTTCCAGAAGTTAACAAGTAAAAGACCAAGGACCCATCTGAAAGATGGGCAAAGGCTATGAATAGACATACTTACTGCCAAGGCTGGTTAGAAACAATTATTCCCAAATACTGACTGCATGGTTTGGATGTGTCCCCCAGAAATCGTGTATTGGAAATTTAATCCCCAGTGCAACAGGGTTGGGAGGTGGGGCCCAGTGGAAGATGTTTAGGTCATGAGAGTTCCACCCTCATGAATGATGAATGTCAATTATAAAAGGATTCCAGTCTTTAAGTTTGATCTCTTGCTCTCTGTCACCCCTTTTGCCCTTCAGCCACGGGATGGCACAGCAAGAAGGCCTCACTAGATGCTAACCCGTGATCTTGAACTTCCCTGCCTATAGAACCATGAGCCAATAAATTTCTGTTCATTATATATTACCCAGTCTGTTGTATTCTGTTATAAGAGCACAAACAGACTAAGACATTGACCATTATGGAGTGGGGACAATTTGCCAATAGCCATCAAAATTAAAAATGCATACATCTTCTGACCAAACAGCTCCTCTTCTGGGAATTTAGCATCTTGAAGAACTGGCACATGATGTTATGAAATGACATATATACAAAATTATTCATTCCAGAACTGCTTATGATAGTAAAATACTGGAAACAATTCAAAGACTCATTAGCAGAGGATAGGTTGAATCAATTATGGTCTATTTAAACACTAAAAAACCATACAGGCCAGCATGGTGGCTCCCACCTGTAATCCCAGCACTTCAGGAGTCCAAGGCAGGCAGACTTCTTCAGCTCCTGAGTTCAAGACCAGTCTGGGGGACGTGGCAAAACCCCATTAATATGGTTTGGCTATGTACTCACCCAAATCTCATCTTGAATTGTAGCTCCCATAATCCCCACGTCATGGGAGGGACCCTGCGGGAGGTAATTGAATTATGAGGGTGGGGTTTTTCCTGTGCTGTTCTCATGATGGTGAATAAGTCTCATGAGACCTGATGGTTTTTTAAAGAACAGTTCCCTAGCACACACTCTGGTGCCTGCCACCATGTAAGACTTGCCTTTGTTCCCCCTTCACCTTCTGCCATGATCGTGAGGCCTCCCTAGCCATGTGAAACTGTAAGTCCCTAAGACCTCTTTTTCTTTATAAATTACCTAGTCTCAGGCATTTCTTCATAGCAGTATGAAAATGGACTAATACACTTGTCTCTACCAAAAAAATTTTAAAAATTAGCCAGACATCGTGATGCAAGCCTGCAGTCCCAGCTACGCAGAAGGCTAAGGTGGGAGAATCACGTGAGCCCAGGAGGTCGAGGCTGTAGTGAGCTGTGATTTCACCACTGCACTCCAGTCTGGGTGACAGGGTAAAACCCTGTCCCCCCAACTCCCAAAAAACTGTAGAGTTGTAGAAGAATAAAAAAGTTAATAATTATCTCTATGCACAAACACAGAAAGATCTCTAAGACATATTATTTGCAAAAAGCAGAGTGGAGAACATTGTATATAACATGTTCATATGTCTTGGAGAAAGAGGATATACCTACACATGCTTAACTACTGTGTGTATTAAAATTCCTCTGGAAGAATACACAAGAAACTAATAACAGTGGTTACAGGATGAGAAAATTATGCACAAAGAGAATTTTTACTGTACTTCTTTCTATTTTCATTCCTGAACCAACTACATTTATTCCTTATTTAAAAACTACATTCAATAAAAAAATTAAAAACTGAAAGGAATGTGATCTTTTCCGGGATGATTTTTAAGAAAATGTTATCCAAACGTGTCCTGGGAAGTGCCTCGTCCCACCTACAACTGAGCCACTGATTTTTCCTTAGCTCGTTCTGGAGTCCCATGTTTCCTTTCTCTTAACAGCTGATACCTGGGGAAAAGCACGCTGAGGTCCTAAGATGCCACATAATCAGCGGCTATTTTTTAATCTCTTAAAATTACAATGAAACTCACCCAAACGTCAAAGGCAGGCTAGTATTTTAAATTTTAAATTCAGTATCAGAGTCTTTCTATTTTTCATGTGTTTTCAGTTTCACTTTCCAAGACCAAAGACATCATCAAGAAGATGATTTTCTGAAATTGATAGAAAAAAAGGTGAGTATTTAAATGCGAACTGCTGTATTCACATATGGGTACCATCCAGAACAAACTGATTTAAAGTCTCTAAGATAATGGAAGACTTATTCATGTAGAAAACCTCCTACCTCTCTGTGTTACCAAAAGACCCTAAACTAATCCACGTAAAAAAATGATTCTGTCCAAATCTACTATTACATTTCACAGAATTCTGCAGGAAAAATGCCATAATTTAAGACACTGATGGTGCTGCTGATTCAATTTTCTGCTTGCATAAATATCTGCTAAATCCCTTATTATGAATGAACACGGCTAGCCTCAGGTATGAGACCTCCAGTTCTAATCACTGCAGCCACCAGAACTAATGATTCCATAATGACTCGAAACTGATAAACTAGCAGGCCAATCTCACCCACCACACTGTTCTGCAGGCTTGCATTAACAGCACTGGCAAGGAGAGTCAGGATCTATGGCAATGAACAGGGATTAAAGGATTACTTAACCAGATAAAAGCAACGAGGATGAAACTATTTCTAATAATAAGGTGGCAACAGCCCTCTTTCCCAACAGTGGTGGCAATCTCAGTAAATATTCCAGACAAGAGTGTTACAGCTTAGGTTATTATTGATGAAAGATATAACTCTAATAAAAATTCAGTGAGTGTAAAAAATGTCAGAGATGGTTTTGTATCATGTGTAATAAAGAAAGGCACATAAAAATAACATGTTGCCTATAAAGAGACTATATTACATTTGATACAGGTACTCAAAAACACAAAGTCAGGGACTTAAAGAGTCTGCTAGTGGCACAGGGATCCACAAAAATCAAACCTCCAAAATTCAGTGTGTAGAAAATTCAGATTTATGCTGGGACTTGGAGAGACCGCTCTGGGAAACACACTGTCTTTCAGGTAACTGTGAGCCTGTGGCTTCCACTATGCCATTTTCAAAATGAAGATATTTAGAAAGAAAAACACATAACAGAGTTTGAAGGGGGAAAAAAACCATTTTTGAGGCAACTAAAAAGAAACTGCATACATTGAAGCTGAATCCTAGATGCTTCCAAAAAACCATAATACCAATGTGGAAAATTAATTTCCAACAGAAGAACTATAAAACACAGTAATCAATTTTGAATTTGAAGTCAGGAGAATGTGAAATCTGTGGGCCTTAATTTAGTAGCATCCCGCCAGACGAGAGTCCCACTTGACACTGACCATCAAGATTTTGTTCCACCCTCAATGGAAAGAGCTCACACCCAGAAGAAAAGGAGCTGGGGCTACCAACCCTATCCATGACTGCAAATAACTCCATAAGGCAAGGTGCTGGGCGCCTGCTGGTACCTGGGTGCCCTTTTTCCCACCCAATGCGCTCCATCATGCCAGTTTCTGTCACCTTGGCCTAGTGCCCTCCAACAGAAGAACCAAAGATCAAAACCCCCACAGAGTGGGGAGGGCAGACTGAAGATCTTTGTTGGTTTTTAAATACTAATTTTATTATGTCCAGGACAAAGTTTACCTCTACCTAATAAGAGAAAATTGCTCATAGAAATGGATGAAAATTTCAAAGGTTGATTTTAAACTCTGAGTAATACAAAATAATCCTCTACAGATTTGAATAAAAAAGATAATGACTCTCTCCCTCCCACCCCGATCCTCCACAAAATTAAGAAGGTATTAGTGAACATGACCACGTGTCCCACTAAAAGGAGAAAATAAATATTACTGGCATTAAGCTGCCAGGTGAGAGCTAACATAATTAATAGTAAACACATCATATTTCACTAGGATTCTCCTTGATGCCAGTATTAAAAAAAAAATCAATCATCTTTTCAACTTAATAGCCAATCCGAAAAGTAATTTTAGAAAAATAATTGGTTTTAGAAACACATAGATGTAAGTGTATCTTTCTATGACTTTCTGGAACTTTACAAGGCCATTTCCTAGTACTCATATAACATTTATAAGAAATAATTATACCTCAAATGATTATTATGCCAATTGTTGGTTCTAATCAATAGTTAAGGACATAGTAGAGGAGGGAATTCATTAAACATTCAATATTGCTCCTTAAAAATGAAAGCAAAATTGAGGGCAATAAAAGCATCAAGAACTTAGTAGGAGTCAGAAAAGCACAAATTCCAGATGAAAGTGCCCAGGCATGGAGGGCTCCTGCTTTGCAAAAGTGCACAGAGCGTTCTGGAATTGAATCACAGAGACATCCACAACCTCAAATCTCAAGGGATGTATGGTTAGATGGCCCAATCATGAATTCTCTGCAGCATGAATTTTCTCACAGCTGCATTTGTTTAAAAAAAAAAAAAAAACTGGTCTTGAGATATTATTTAAGAATGGGATCCATGATTAAATAAGTTTGGGAATCACTGTATATGCTGCCTATTAACATATAAAAGGCTTTGTGAAGTCCAGCAAGAAAGATGTCCAATTAATGTTTAAACTAATGTTGACCCACCTTCTCTGACCAGCATGCATGCATATAATAACTATTAACACCTATTAACGGGACTAGGAGCATCTTTGGGAAAAGTTTCTCCCTGGATTTCTTAGTTGTCCTCTATGTCCTACTTGAACAGTTAGTGATGGGACATCAATCCCCCTATAAGCAGCCCATCATTATAGTCAACTCTACTTACTGAAACAGCAGAGTGGATACACTTCAAGTTTTAAAGTGAATCTGACCAATATTTGAATTGTCACTACCCACTTAATCACTGTGTACCCTTAGCAACCTTTTTAATTACCTCTGAGACTCGGTTCCATCATCTGTAAAGCTGGGGTAATAGTAACCATTTACAGTGATGCTGTAAATCTTAGAGACACTATCTATAATGTGACCAGTAAACTGCCTGCCATCTATTGCTATTGTCATTATGATATGACATTTCCTTCTATCAAGATAAAGTTGACCTCCCTATAACCTACATCCATTAAGACTAGTTCTACCTCCTGGAATCAAATAGAACATATTTTCTCCTACTCACCCTTACTACATTGGCTTTTTCCTAAATTAAACATCCTCAGTTCAATTTTCCATCAAGGCTTCCAGAGCTTCCACTGCCATCTCCACATTTCACTGCTTCTCATATCGCCAACTTTGCTATTCACTTTGTAATGATGGACTCTAAATTTGATGGCCCTGACATGGGTAAGGACAGTGTGACCTGAGGGGGTCTTCACCCTTGGAATCTGCCATGAATGACCACTTCCACCCACTACTCTAGATCTCATTCTGTCACACATTCAACCTAAAATTGTCCAAGCAACCTTGCCCAACATGTGGCCGTGGCACATGAAGGGTAGAAGAACCCCAAAACAAGCTGAAAATCACAGAGTGAGTTTCTGGCAGCTGCACTGAGTCACATGCCTGGAGCTTCTACTACACTTGCTCTTCAGGTGGGTCTTTAGATCACCTAAATCAGAAGCCCCATCCCAGACCTGCTGAATCTAATCTCCGTGGGTGGAGCCCAGGATCAGCACTACAGCACATATCCTCACATGACTTCAGGACACTACTGTACCACAACCCTGCAGTTTGGAGGACATCTAAAGTTGAAGTTCACTCAACCTGCAAAACTGTCTGAAGGATGAAGAGACATCAACCAGGATAAAGAAGAAACCATGGAGGGAAGGCAGAACATGGCAGGCAGAGGCTATGAACAAGGCACAGAGAAAAGGCCCATGTGCCAGAGTGATGAAAGGGCAGAGGAGGGCACTGTGAAAGGAAGTTGGAGATGAAAATGGGTGCCTCACCCAGGGCCTGGCAAGTAGCAAGCTCAGTTCTTGCACCGAGAGCTGGAGGAGCTCCTCTAGGTTACTCAGTCCTGGTGCAGGTCAGTGGCAAACATACAAGGTTTAGACTCCCCCTTGATTCAGGTACTACCAGCCATGCAGAAATGATGGCCTTGCTATGGTGAGTACCCATATCATCCTACGATTATGGAATTAATGCAAATTGTGTAATTTCTTTGCAATCTCTCTTCTGCTTATGTATCCATAATCAACCATAGTGCAGAAAACACAACATACACCTCTTCTGGACCCCAGCTACACAACCAATTATCACCAAATAGATTTGCAGAGCACTTAAAAAAAAACCTGCTTATCTTGTAGTCTATTTGGTGTTGCTATAAAAGAATACCTAAGACTGGGTAATTTATAAAGCAAAGTTTATTGAGTTCAGGGTTCTACAGGCTTAGTTCAAGGGCATGGCCCTAGAGTCTGGTGAGGGCTTTCCTGCTGCATCATGACATGGCAGAGGGGGTCAAAGGGGAAGAGAGGAAAACCTGAGGGGGTGGCCTGGCTTCGTAACAACCCACTGTTGCAGGAACTAATCCATTTCCATGAGAACTAATCAGTCTCACAAGAACTCACTACCTGGGTAAAAGCACCAAGATACTCATGAGGGATCTGCCCCCAAAACCCAAACACCTCTCATTAGGCCCCACCTCCCAACATCGAAACATTGGGGATCAAATTTCAACAGGAGCTTTGGTTGAGACAAACAAACTTCTCTAAAATACAGCAGTTTTGGATAAAAGTTTAGATGCAAAAGACTTTGGGTTAACTGTTCTTACCTATTTCCCTACACATAACTTAGAGGTGAAGGATTAGCTACCAACAAACTTTTAACATATTAAAAATAAAATTTACTATTCTTTTGATCTCATTACTAAGTGAGGGAATATAGAGAAGAATATACTTTCTAAGCCCTCTTTTCCCTTAAAAATCTATAGCATCTTAATCTTTATACCCTACTACTTAGCCCCTGATATTATAAAGCCTTAATATATCTTCTATTTTATGTGTATGTGTCAAATTCATTCATTGATTTGTTCAGTTAGTCCACATTTGTTGAGCACCTTTCTGTACTTGGGTCATATAAGTGTAAGTGACCCACTATCCTGTCCTCAAAACTCAGTCTGACAGAAACACCTGTTTTTTCTATGTCTAGCTGTGAAGCAGAAAGCAGAAGCAACAGCTACTTCTGTGGCTCCCTCAGAACCATTCATTGATCTCTATCATGCAGTAAATTAATACTTATAAAATTTTGAGATGACTAGTGATCAAAAACAGAGTTTTGAAGTCAGCTGTGTTTGAAGCCTAGCCCTACCATTTCCTCGTTCTCTGACCCTGGGCCTCTCTGAACCTCAGTTTCCCTATCCACACAGATAGGGAGAGAATAGTACCAGTCTTACATGTTTATCATGCACATTCAAAGAGATGATTCATATAAAGGGCTTAGTGGAGAAGCTGGAATATAGTCAGTGGTCAAAATCAGTAGATATCAATTCATATATAGGCTATTTACAATCCTCCCTTAGGCTTTGAGGATCATTTACAGAGATTATGGTTTTCACAAAGCATTGTTGCTTCCCCATCTAAGAATCTTGGCCAAGGAGGCCCAGAAAACATTTCTGATGTTATCAAAGAGAAGGTGACTTTTTCTTTAAACAGATGTCAAATATCATGATGAGATCTGGAGCCCAAAACCTTAGTGTCACCATGTACTAATTCTCTACAAACCCTTTTGAAGATGAAACACAATCTATTTTCTCACCAAACAGAAAACAACAGACAACTGGAAGCATTAAAGGATGCAGGAAGGAGTCAGTCTTCCCACCAGCAATGCTATTCTTTGTGGACATTCATGGCTCAGGCAAATAATTTGCTTGAGATTTAACGTAAGAAAAACATTAATTATCAAAAATGCACATTTCCTTTGATGCAGTGGCTTCACTTCTAGGAACTTACAGAATTTTTATAGACGCATGATAGATTTAATTACAGCATACTGAATGAACTATTTTTGGTTATAACCAAAAACTAGAAATAAATCCCACAATGGAATCATGGTTAAATAAATAACAGTATTTCAGAAGTACACCACACAGAATACTACATTATAAAAATTATGTATTGATGGAGAAATTTTTATGGAGCACTAAAGCAGAGATTAAAACCTGGTTCAGGAGACACACTTGGATTGGAACCTTGATTCCAGGTGACCATAAGTCACGGGTCAATAATCTATGGCCCACAGCTAAATCTGGACTGCCACCTGTTTTATATAACCTGTGAGTTAAGAATGATTTTCACATTTTAAGGTAGGTGAAAATCTTAAAACAATATTTCATAACACATGAAAATTTTATGAAATTCAAATTTCAGTTTCCACAGATAAAATTTTATTAAAATACAGCCACACCCACTCATTAGCATATTATAATGGCAGCTTCCCTCTGTGAGGCCAAATTGGGTTGTTGCAACACATATGGACCCCAGAGGCCAAAAATATTTATTATCTGACCTTTCACAAAAATAAATTTGCTGATTTCTGCCCTATACACTGACTTAATTGAGCCACCATTTCCTTACCTGTAAGACAGGCAACCTCCCTAGAGGAGGGCTGCTCAGCCTCTGCCTGCTGACATGAGGTCACTGCTGTGGGGCTGTCCTATGCAGTGGAGGGTGTTGAGCAGCATCCCTGGCCTCTGCTCTCCAGAAGCCAGTAACAGCCCCCGCTCTCCAAATTATGACAACCAAAAATGTTTAGACTTTGCCAAGTATCCCCTGACAGGCAAAATCTCCCCAGCTGAGAACCACTGTCCTAGATACATAAAGGGGGTCAAGAACAGAACACAACCTTCAGAGCCAGATGGACCAGGGTTCAAATCCCTCTTGGCCCCCACACCAACTGGTTAAGCTTGGCCCAGACTCCTTTTTTCCCCCTTTGCTTCTTATTTAAAGAGTAAGAGAGCTCACAGTAAAATGTTTAGATAGACAGCATAAAAAAATTATGAAGCAAGAAGTAAATGCAGCATACCCCTCTCAGCCCATTCCTCAGTGATAGTACATTACAATTTGGTACTGATTCAGGTATTTTATATGCAAATACAAGCATTTGTCAGATATATACATACATAAACACTTTGACATAATTAGAATCATATTAGACATATTATTTGATTTTTTTTTTCTTCGAGACAGAATCCTGCTCTGTTGCCCAGGCTGGAGTGCAGTGGCGCAATCTCGGCTCACTGCAACCTTCACCTCCTGGGTTCAAGCAATTCTCCTGCCTCAGCCTCCCAAGTAGCTGGGGTTACAGGCGCTCGCCACCGCATCCAGCTAATTTTTGTGTTTTTAGTAGAGATATGGTTTTACCATATTGGCCAGGCTGGTCTTGACCTCCTGACCTCACGATCTGCCTGTCTAGGGCTCCCAAAGTGCTGGGATTATAGGCATGAGCCACTGTGCCTGGCCTATTCGTTTTTCTATACTTATCATATCAAAGATACTTTTCCAGATGACCACATATGAATTTTTTGACGCCTTTTAAAAGCTGCTGAGGGATCTCAGGATTTGAACCTAGTTTCTCAGTGGTAAAATTGGTACAATCATGCTTTCTTTATAGAGTGATCAGCACTCAAGATTGTGTACACGTGCACACACACAAACATTGTCAAGAGGAGTAGCAGTACAGCCATGCAGCAGGTGCTCAATAAGTGGTAATTATTATTTATTCAACAGCTATTAACTCAGCATTTACTTTGCATCCAGTCCTATGCTGGACCCTGGAAATACAGCAGGGCACAAGATAGATATAAAGATGTAAGCCTGGTCCCAGGGAAAGCACAGTCTAACCAAGGACGAGTAGCAAATAATTCTTTAAAATTATTAAATTACAATTGTGTAACAACACAAAGCATGGCGTATTAGGAGAGGGTGGTCTAATCTAGTCTATGGTTAATCAGAGAAAGCTTCCTGAGTTAGTAACATACAAACCAACACCTCAAGAATGAGTTGGAGAGGACACAGGAAGGGGCCAAAAATATGCTAAGCCGGGGAAAGAGAATGTGTGCAGACCCTTGTGGGGCGAACTGTGTGCTAATTGTTATAATATAGTGAGCTCTTAAAGGAACAGCTAAAAAACCAAGAGGAGAGCTCTAATTCTTTTTTTTTTTTTTTTTTTTTTTTTTTTTTTCCTTGAGACGGAGTCTTACTCTGTCACCCAGGCTGGAGTGCAGTTGCACGATCTCAGCTCACTGCACCCTTTGCCTTCCGGGTTCAAGTAATTCTCCTGCCTCAGCCTCCTGAGTAGCTGGGATTACAGGTGCCTGCCACCACACCCAGCTAATTTCTGTATTTTTAAGAGAGATGGGGTTTCACCATGTTGTCCAGGCTGGTCTCACACTCCTGACCTCAGGTGATCCACCCGCCTCGGCCTCCCAAAGTGCTGTGATTACAAGCATGAGCCACCGCACCTGGCCTAATTCACTTTCTTAATTAAAATTCTCCCACCTCCCCCCATGCTATCTGGAAATATATACCAGCAGGATAATTTTCCATTTGGCACATTTGAAGAATCAAACTCATGGAGGAAAGCATGGTTCTAAGAAAAATGGTAGACATATAGAGCAATACAGAGCAAAGGAGAAAAATGTGGATGATAGTCATGATCACACAGCAGCCACTGAGAATATTGTACACAAAAGTTCCTAGAGCATGAGTTACCTAATGTCAGGCATTATCTTTCCTGACTGATCCCTGCCCTGTCATACTTCAGCCTGAACATCCCTGGAGACAGAAACAGTTCTTCCCCTTTCTCTTCCAGAGCAGGCCAGCTCAGTGTTGACCAGATAGAAACACTAGTCACATAGTTTCTGAACACATCATAATGCCTCTTCATCTGAGAGTGGTAGGGCCTTTTTCTTTGGTGTCTGAGATAGCATAACGTTCTAAAAATGTAAGGAGTCATTACTTCCTACACTAACAAAACTACAATTAATCTGGCATGCACTTCAATTCTCAAACAACATGAGCTAAGTCAGAAGGGCAGGAATTCCTAAGAGCAAGCCCTCTGGGGCTGTGGCATGGGATCTGTGGATACGGCTCCACGCTTCGAAGCTGGACAACAGCACACTGGTAGGGACACAGGTAGGGACTTGTAGGGATCTAACCTACCCCTCCAGGTCCTCAGTGGTTGCTCTGTAAAGACAATGACTTCCTATGCCATTCTTTACTCACCTGCTACTTGCCTCCCCAAGCACCTGAATGTCAGGCAAAAGCACTTCCTTTTCTAGAGGACAACAATCCCTCTTCATGAGCCTCACAGTGAGAAGTCACACTGCATTTGGAAATGTATGCCTGCATCTATAGCTCTGAATAGACGAAATGGGGTACCAACGTCATTTATTCCCCTGCTTTTCTTACCAAAGACAATAGAATCCACTCAGAGCAATAGGTTAGTTCTAAATTCATGAAACTGAAGCTCTACAATGAGTGGGCAGGTTACCTTACTAGGAACATCCAGTAATTCTGCCACTTTTCTTTCTTACTCCCTTGTATTTGCAATGAATGAAGCTTCAATTGTAAAACACTGACCTAATTTACTTATTAGATATTCTTGCAAAGCTGCATAGACATAACTTTGGTAAACTGAATCTACCTCAGACATATCAATTAGACAGGCTATTTGAGGAAATTTTATGGGGAGTCATTGTATAAAATAAATTATCACCTCTTAACAGACCTGCCTTATCACAGAACTGCCTAAACTCAAGGTCAGAAACAATCTCAATAGTGTCTCCGTCCTTGTCCAATGTTTAATTCCCCCTACATCAAACCAGCCATGTGGCTCTCTACTCTTACATGTACACATCCAGGAATGGTGGCTCAGTCTCTACCATAGCAGCCTACCTTATCCTCACACAGCTTGGGATATGAAAATGCCATACTTGGATTGAGCCAAAGCCATCCCTTTGCAACTCCCACCCACTAATTCCAGGGCTACCCTTTGGAACCAAATAGAATCCTCAACTCCCTATGAGCAGCCTACAAATATCCAGGTATGGCTATTACGTCCGAAGGAGTTCAAATGTCCACACACTGCGCCAGCTTATGTTGAGGCTGCCCCCAGTTCTAGGTGTCTCACCATGCTACCCCCGCTTTTAAAACTATTCATAAAGTGCTCAAAACAATTTCTGGGTGAAGGAATCTGTGTCTTGCTATGAGAACAGAATGATGGATGCTCACTCTTAATCTGACGGTATAATTTTATCATTACAAACTGGGAATTTCTTCTCCTGCCTAATCACTGATAGAACAACTCAGGATCGACCTCGCTAAAAGCAAAAATCATAATTATTAGATGCCTGTCAACATTTACATAGCTTATATCCAAAAATTATATTTTTCCCAAGGGTATATTTTTCTCCTACAAATAATTTTATCTTAGCAGGGTCACCGCAAAGAGATGTGGCTTAAAATTAGGCATTCTGTCGGTTTCTATTGGTATTTTTTATGACTGTTTCATAATACCTGCTTAAAAACATTACAAAATGAAACTCCTGCATGTATGCACTGTAGTAATGTGCCCAAATTCTTCCACCATGAGGAACCCTTTCCACTGTCAAAAAAAAAATGTATAAACTCCACCTCCCCTTGACTCCTCCAAAGATAGCTATCATGCTAATCGTTCTGTTAGTTGCTGAGAATTGTATAATGACAAGATCTAATATGGATTTGCTAATGTCTTTAAATAAGATGTGGATTTTATTGATCACATCAGCATCCACACACATTTGAGAAATAGATGTAAATATGAGCGTATGTGTGCAAGGAAAGCATTTCCACCCACGTAAAGTCCACACTACACTGCAAAGCTCCACCTAACACTGCCCTTGGTCCTGGTGGCCTATAGGGAAGAATGCTGACATTCTTAATCCCTCATTTGCCTGTGGGGTCAAACTAATCTACAGTGTTACCATGGAGGAAGGTAACTATGCAGTCAGGCATCAAAGCTCTGGTTTCGATTCTGAATGTCTAACCAACAAGACTGACTCTGCCTCCCACTTGGCTGAAGAGAGAAGAACCATATGCTTCCATTAATTGGCAGCACAGATCATCTGAACTCCTTGTTCCTGCCAGGAAAAGCCCAGAACTCTCTGTTCCCAATGCTAATCAGTTACCAGCAACAAAACAATCAGAGTATTCCCTGATGGTGATGCAGGCCAACCATTCTTCCTGATATTGTCAATTTCATCCATGTATTAAGCCAGCCCTATAGAATTCAGTGCACTCTGAATTATTGAGTTGATTTATAGGACTGTACTTTGGCACTAAGCATCATTGTATACTGAAAGATCTTGGATGAAGTAATCATAAAAGCTTACTGGGGTATTCACTGCCAGATACTGGCGGGAATACGGTCCACCCTGATAAACTCCTTTCTGAGAACCCACAGGAGGAAAGCATCTCTGGCCTCACTACTATAAATACCTGTAATTCTCCTGAATATCTGCCTTATTTACACATCGTGGAAACACAGTGCTCTGTGTGTCCTTCTTTGCTTTGTTAGGAAGCTCTGAGCCCAGTTACAGAAGTGTACAGAAACTGACTGGGCATGTGATGGAGTAACAGCATACATAGCATGGCTTTGCTATGCCTTTAATTTACTTACACTCAAGTTTTTTTTCTTATACTCAAACATTTTCATCTATTCGTGTTATCACTTGACACATACATGCCTACAAGTTGCTTTTTGGTGAATGAGGCAAAGACAAAAACAAAAAGACATAACAGGTTATCATGTATTTGGTTACAGATCCAAGGACCACTGGGTGACAGTTCAAGTAAGTTCCTGCAGGGAAAGTGAGCATTCATGGATGTGAAGTGAAGGCAGCAGGAGAACTCGAGTGCACTGATCACCATGTATTGAAGTTAGGAAGGGAGAGGGGGAGCTAGAGCAGAGTTGAGGGCAAGGGCCTGAGAGTGGTACAACCCTGGGCAAATTTAGGACCTAAATGTCACAGTAGCTCCAGTGGGCTCGGAGGACAATTTTTCACCTAATTAGGGATTGTCTTGACTTGGCAATGACAACAACTGACATTTTCCACCTTCTATAGCCCTTTCTACCATGAATTTTGGAGCCAAAGAAAAAGACGAGCAGTGCAGGACCATCTACTGTACACAGCACCCATCCTCTGCTAAGCAGTTCCTCCTGGCCAGGCTGCCAGTGCCCATGGAACTACCCACACCCTCCTGACAGCAAGGAAACTCAGCACCTCACATCATCACTCTTGAGATCACATGGGTTCCACTTTTGTTCTTTGGGAACTGGCATGTTTCTAAATCATGATGGCACCATATTCTGTATGGATTTTTGAGTATGAGACTTGTACATGTGTGCATATATGAGGGCATGGGCTGTGTTTCCCTCTTTTAAAGGCTAAACCAGTCCATCTCCAGGTGATAGAGGCCACACAGAAGTAGCAATTCAGGCTCTCATGCTTATTACAAGTGGCTTTAGGCCTTGTACTGGTCCATTGTGTGCTGCTATAATAGAGTATCACAGACTGGGTAATTTACAACAAACAGAAATGTATTTGGCTTATGGTTCTGGAGTCTGAGAAGTTCAAGATCAAGGGTCTGCATCTGGTGAAGGCCGTCTTGTTGCCTCAGGACATGTTGGCAGGTGTCACATGGTGACAGAGGGCAAGAGGTCAGACTCACAGCCTCAAGTCCTTTTATAATAGATAGGCACGGCTCTATTCGTGAGGGTGGAGCCCTCATGACCTAAACAGCTCCCCTACGCCCCACCTCTCAACACTGTTGTATTGGGGATTAGATTTCCAACACAGGCTTGTGGGGGGACACATTCAAACCACTGCAGGCCTCCTGTGGTCTCTGAGCACAGTCCCAACAAAGACAACTTCCGCTCAGGCAGACTGTCCCCAGCTCTGCGAGGCACTGCCTCCACTCCAAGGGCCATGCAGCTGCACCAAGTCAGAGGGACCCCAAGGACGGATCAACCTCCATCGCAAGCATGCCACAAGCAAAAGACAAGAAGAGAAGCCACAAACAGCCCAAAGGCACATCTACCCTCTTGCTGTATTTTTTTAATAATTGATTTTCCAGGACTGAAGAATTTAGTTTCACACACAAAAACAAATCTTCATTTCCAGCTCTTTTTGAGCAATCTGTAGTCCTTACAATGCTGACCCAAGCCCTCATAACCATCATCAGCTAGAGCTGGGTCAGGGCTGCTCTCTGCCGGTGGCATGGGTGCTAGTTTGTCCCAGTCTCACCACTCCCAGGGTTACTGCATCAGGCCCACCTTGCTATCTACAGTCCTGCTCTGGGTGTTTCAAGGTGCCCAGCAGAATGAGACTCAAGACAAAGGGAAAAAGTGAAACAGCCTACTAAAGTAATGGTTGACATTTCCTTCATATCTCTTAACAAAAGTATTTTTAAAAGCAGCATCCTATCTGCAATGAACTGAATATTTGTGTCCCCCCAAAATTTATATGTTGAAATCCTTTCTCCAATGTGGTGGCATTAGAGGTAGGGCCTGTGGGTGGTGATTAGGTCATGAGGGTGAACCCTCTTGAATGTGATTAGTGCCGTTATCAAAGGAACCCCAGAGAGTTCTTGAGCTCTCTTCCCCCCAACATGAGGACACAAGAAGATGGCCATCCACAACCTGGAAGAGGGCCCTCACCAGCACCCAACCATGCTGGCACCCTCCTCTCCAACGTCTCGTCTCCAGAACTGTAGTTTCTACTGTTTTAGAAAACAGTAGATGGTATTAATTTATACTGTTTTGGATTTTTGAGTATGAGACTTGTGCATGTGTGCATGTATGAGGGCATGGGCTCTGTTTCCCTCTTTTAAAGGTATAAATTTCTACTGTTTTAGAAAACAGGCCTATGGTATTAGAACAGAAGCCCCAAAGGACCAAAGCATGATCAGATTTCACTTCTGCAGCACTGAGCAATCAGCTATCAGAAAATATTTCTCCCCACCAGATGCTACCCCTCCTCTCTACCTCTAAACGCCTGCCCATCGTCAGAAAGGACCCCAGGTCACCTCTTCTAGGATCCTTTTCCTAACCTTCAACCAGGAAGGACTAATCCCTGGCCTGAGCCCCAACTCTGCCAGCTTCCATCAGGGCACCTCAAACACATCTTCTGAGTGACTTTATTTCATGTGTGTCTCTTGGCTCTGTAGACCACAAGCCCCCTGAGGAGAGCACTGTCACACTCCCCTCCACAGTTCTGCCTGTGACCAACACATACCTCCTAGGGGATCTGTGAGTTCTTGATTCAGTGATTAACTGATCAGTGAGGTCACATCCTGGTGGAATAGGCAGAGACATCAAAAACCGCTAAGATCCTTCCCAATATGAAACACTAGACGAAGATAGCAGTACTCTATCTCCTGCCAGAGCTTCCTTGCCTTGCTCATGTTCATTATGAGATTGAATCAGGAGTTTTACGCCTCATGCCACATGTGTAATAAATGTCATAATTTCTATGTTACAGATAAGAAAACTGAGGCACCCACTTAGGTACATACAGCTATTAGAGGGAAGAGCTAGGAAATGAACCCATTCTCTGAGACTGCAAAGCCCCAGGGCCTTTCCACTATACCACATTGCCTTTCATCAGGCATGGTTTCTGGGGCAGAATGAACATTTAGCAGGTTTCCAGCAGTTAATTGCTACACAGTACAATTGAGGAGTTTAAAAAAACAAAACCCCCATCTCGGGCCTGAAAGGTATAGAGAAACGTTTTTCTCCAAGCAGCCATCACCTGATTGGGAAAATGCAATAATCTGTTCTATGTTCTCAAATGAGAAAAATTTAACAGCATTATTGATTGATTTTAAAATTCAGCTGACATTTTTTTCCCTATTGAGAATTTTCCCAAACCAAGGCTGGTTCATTAGGACTCAATAAATACAATATAATTAATTCAGGGACCGTTGTTCTAGCAGGTGGATTGACAGGAAGGTTTTTTTTCCCCTTTTATAAAACTAACACCACATTTTATGAGTTTGGGGAAAGGTAATAAACATGTCTTTAAAATGGATTCGTTCATGCTGAAAGAACCTCTTCAACACAGTATTAGAAAGCTGTAGTGCCCCATAATTGCAGGGAGAATTTTACCACCCTTCATCATTCACTACGATTCCTTCCAAAGGGTGGAACACAACCCAGAATGGCTTTTGCTCCTTGGTTCTAGGGGCACAGAGTCCTGAGAGCTCTTTATGAAGTCAAAGTGAAGCCAGAACACAAACTCATAGCTGACCCCAGCACCCAGTAAGGAAATGGAACCTACACAGTTCCTGGCAGAACTGACTGAGCAGGAAGAAACGCTCTTTGTAGAGAATATACCACATACCCACTCCTTGGCCCTTTGAAAATATGATCTCTCCACAAATGGCCTACCAGACAGCTATGATTAGACCCACTCTACAGAGAAGAAAACAAAGGCTTATAAATCATTCTACTATAAAGACACATGCACACATGTTTATTGTGACACTGTTCACAGTAGCAAAGACGTGGAATCAACCCAAATGCCCGTCAATGATATATTGGACAAAGAAAATGTGGCACATGTACACCATGGAATACCATACAGCCATAAAAAGGATGAGCTCATGTCCTTTGCAGGGACACGGATAAAGCTGGAAACCATCATTCTCAGCAAACTAACACAGGAACAGAAAACCAAACACTGCATGTTCTCACTCATAAGTGGGAGTTGAACAATAAGAACATATGAACACAGGGAGGGGAACATCACACACTGGAGACTGTTGGGGGATGGAGAGCTAGGGGAGGGATAGCATTAGGAGAAATACCTAATGTAGATGACAGGCTGATGGTTGCAGCAAACCACCATGGCACACGTTTACCTATGTAACAAACCTGCATGTTCTGCACATGTACCTCAGAACTTAAATTATAATAATAATAAAACACTGAAAAGAGATGAAAAATAAAGACATATGAAAGAAAAGAAAAGAAAACAAAGGCTAGATAAGTCAAATTACTCAAATGTATACAGTAAGCTTATGGGAGAGGCAAGATTTGATTTCAGCGCTTTCAACTCTTGATCTTTCCTCCACAACTCAGTGTCCTATAGGATTCTGCAGGAAGAGACTTCTTTGGCTTTTTTTGCTTTTTATTCTGAGCCCTCTTCACCCCTGATGGTTAAAAGGCCCATTTAATTCCATTAGTTTTATTTTGGTTACAGAATATTCATAACTCATTAGCTAAACTGTAACCTTTGAAATAAGAGCATCATGCTTCAAATTTTTCATTTTTCCTTTATGAGAAAACATATATAGAAAACTATTCTGCCTGAACTTAACTACCATAGCTCCCAAGGACTTCAGCAACTATCTCATCTACCCACTTTATTTCAGAGATGGGTGAACTAAAGTCCAGAAAGGACATGTGATTTGCCCAAAGTTGCATATTTTAACAGTGGCAGAGCCATGTCCCACCTCAGCCCTCCTCCTGGCATCCCACATTCTTCAGGCCAAGAAATTTGCATTTAAAAATACTAAGAAAAAGCAGCCTCAATAGCAAAACAGATTGAGTCAAGAGAAACATCCATCAGTGGGGGAATAATTTAATTAATTGTGATACATTAATACAATAGAATAATACAACATAAAAGAATTCATTATATCTACAACTATCAAAAAAGGTATCTCAAAAGCAATGTTAAGTGGAATAAACAGATTAGAGAGGGAAACATTAATTTCTACTGCAAAACATATAATGTAACATTGCCTGTATATATTTACATGACATAAAAACATGAGGACATGAACAGAAAAGCAAATTAATGATATGGTCACCGTTAGAGAAAAGAAAATGGGAAAGAAGGGGCACCCATGAGATTCAAATTTTGTAGCTGATGTTTTATTCTCTAAAATAAGCAAACAGGCAAAAGCAGACAAAGGCAAAAGAGAAAACATTCAATTTCATCAAACATCAAGGCAGAGAGACTGGGTTAAAGTAGGAGCACACTAATATTTGAATTAATAGCTTTCTGTTTCTTCCCTGGAGTACTGAATTAGAATGTTTAAAAATCAATACTCCAAAAACATTTTTAAAAATAGAACTATCTTATTGTCACAATCAAGAAACAGAAAAAAAGATGGCAGTGGGAAGAGGCTAATTAGGCTGGAGCTGAGTGTGCACGTCTGGGGCAGAGAGTAGGTTAATGTGAATAAGATGAGTAGTTGCCGTTGGGGAAAGCATATTCCTAATTATGTGGAAAAGGCAACGGTGAGAGGGAGAAACCAACCAGACCAAACATGAGGGAGCCAGGAGAAAAGTATTAAGATGCTTCCCACAAACGAGGCCAGCTGCCTCTGAAAATTCACAGCTCCAGGGATCAGATAAGGTGAACAAATTCTTAAAAAAAACTGAAAAACTTTCAAGGCCCTGTAAATGCTAATCTGAGGTTCTTTTGGGGTGAGGCTAAACTCCACATTAAGAAGAAAGCTATGGGGACTTAAGATTTCTATTAAGCCTATTATGTAAATTTTCAGATTAATCTAGAGAAGGAAAACTCCCCTTCTATAGAAGATTTTTAGAAATAAGCAATCTTGACTCCCCAGGCACCCTTTAAGACCTTGGCGAAACACAAATGCTGTGATAATCCACTGGGCTGCGGTTCCAGAAACAGCTGGAACACGAGAAGAACTCCCTCCTTTTGAGTTTTAGAATTTTTGCCTCAAAATAGTTCAGGGCTTTGGTCAGGATTTGAGTTTGTCCGGATCTTGGTATAATAGACTGGAAGTCAAAGGGCGAGGTCTTTCTTTTCTTCTATTCACGAGAACAGCATGAGTGAAAGGGGCCCCTGACTCTCTGAGTTTTATTTTTATCTGGAGATCAATTTCTACAAGTTCACATGCTGCTTTGAAGATCACCAGCAACATCTGAGGTTTATCTACAGCCAGTCTGCTCTGGAAGAATGATTAGTATTCACTCCAGAATAAAAAGCATCATCTTTAAAACCAATGTCTATACACTTTATCTAAAACGTTCATTTATTCCACTTTAAAGGAACCCACTTGTCTCAGGAAAGTTCCATGCTAAATCTCTTCAGCCATTTGTCCGACAGTGGCTTGTCTCCTCAAGTGGAACTTCATAGCCAAATAAATTGGGGGGTTCTTTCCTGAGTGCACCGTGGCTCCAGCAGAGAACCTGTTAGTGTTTCATCACTTTGAGACATCTTCATGCAATCAGAATTTTATTCCAAAGTAGTACAGTGGTTATATACATAAATTGCCTTCCCAACCCTCCAGTGCACAAAAAATCCTTTTGTTCAACAAAAGTACTATAAAGAAGTTTCCATTTTCTTCTTCTAAAAGAACTACTCAGGAAGCTTTGAAACATCTTGTTAGAATTCACTTTGCTGTATGTTCACGCCCTATTCAATGAATCCCCAAAGCATTACCTTTATTTTATTTTTACAACAGCTTTGTGGTTCAATAAATTCTATCTTTCATTCCCCTCCAGACCCTCATCAAGCCATCTCACTTAAAGGCAAAAGAGACAATCTTTGTGACAATACCTTTATTATTTGCATTGAAGGTAACTGTTACCAGCAAGTGTTGGTTGTACAGCATCAGGGAGCCTGGTCCACATACCAAAGGTACAGACTGCATAAGGCCAGGGCGTAGCAAAAAGCATCACCTCAGCTAAAACTGGCCTATGTCACCTGTATAAACACTTGACATATTAAGCATTTCCCTGTCACCTAGATCGACCCTCCCCACTTCCCTACCCCCCGTAGGACCTTGGATGGGTGTCTCTTAGGATTGATAACTGGGAGTGTCCTCCAAGAGAGGTCTTCCTTAGTGTCATCCCTATTATCCAGTTCAGTGTGTTAAACATCAGGCATTTGGTAACTGCTTATGGAATGAAGGAAGGAAGGAACACATTAAGAGCCTGAACCTCTTCAGCTCCAATAATGGGGATCTGAAGTGTACCAGTAGGATGACCCACCACTAGTTAAGACGAGTCACTGTGTAGCTCCGAGAGCTTCAGAGCATCACAACTTGGAAGGCCACCAGACAGGAACAAAAGGAGAAGGGAATAAAACCAGAATGGAGTGGGAAGAAAGCCACTAGGAGAGGCTGCTAAATAGGAAGAGAATGAAAATAATCGATGACTTGCTGATCACTTGTCAAGCACTCCCTATATGCCAGGCATATTAATTCACTTCATCTTCTCAGTGCTATCATTGAAAGTACTTATCATTATTGCCATTTCCAGGTAGGAAGGTTTAGAATCAGAAAAGTTAAGCTACTTGCCCAGGATCACACAGCTAGTAACCGACAGAGTCAAATTCTAAACTTGGAGAATCTGACTCCTAACCCTAGGACCCTAGACTGCACTTACCAAAGTGTATCATGCCAAATACATTACCTCCTCTGAGAATCCGATAGGTGTGTAGTGGAAAAAATTGAAAATATGGTCACAGGCAAATTTGGAAAATGATACGTTAAATGGTCTTCTTTACTGAAAGATGCCTCCGAGTTTTTAAGTTGATAATGAGCACTGTGAATCTCCAAGAGATGAGGGTATATGTGTGTCCCTTATTTGACCATCAGTGGTTTTCCTGGGGAAGCATCTTGCTGACCCAGATCCCCACTGAGAAGTACTAACCTCATATGCAGTCTCGAGTTTGTCAGGGGCCAGTTAAGGGAAGGTGCCGGCAGGGCAAAGTGGCAGAGGCAACCAAAAGCTCTGGAATCACCCTAGAGCTCTGCAGCCTCGGTCAGCTCTCTGAAGGTCCATCCAGGGGCCTTCATTTCTCCTGACTACGCAAGATAAGAAATCCATTTGCATTGGCCCATGGCTCTCTCAAACTGTGCAGCCTGCCCAACTCTGTCTGCAGGGCGTCTGTCTTTGCGGACTTCACAAGGGAAATTTCTCACCTGAGTTAATCATTGCCGTCAATTCTGAACTCCTGTCCATCCTTTCTATGAGGAGATTTGGCATTAAATCATTACAAGACAAAAGGATATGCTACTTATGACACTTTACCCTAATCTCAGGAAGAATTCTTAGAAAAGTCTGAAGTTGATGGCCATTATACTCCACTGACAGAGCATTAATGATTCACTTAAAGATAAGTTAAAGACATCCTGAGTCTCATTATTGGAGAGCACCAGGTGAGATACTTTTCTTCTAACTACCTTAGAGTCAATTACATGATGATAGCACTTGCTCCATGAAGCCCTGTTGTTCAAAGTTTAGTAAATATCTTTAAGCAGAGAGAGCAATTACAGCTAAGTAACTATTTCTTGAATACTTTGAGTCTTCTAACTATTCACCACACCAACATGACAATCAGAAGCTGCATGGGCATTTCAGAGGTCAAGCTGGAGAGCTGAATTAATAAGGCTGACCACTGGTGACAGCCAGAGCCCAGGGCTCCAAGGCAATGAATGATGCCATGAAGAAGTTACCCGAGTCTTAGAGGAGTGACATCATTTAGCAAGTATGTTTTGGGTTCCTAATGATAGCTGTTGAGTCACCAAACCAAATCCTCTAAAATACTGCCCTCATCATGTCACTAGCCTGCCCAAAGACTTTCTATGGCACCCCACTGCCAAGAAAACAAAGTTCAAACTTGGCAGATTGGTATGGAATGTCCCCTCAACACATTTCAAATCCACCTTTCTGACTACACTATTACCAGAATTCCCTGTGCTGGGCCTTCCTTCCCCTCCTGTCCCTCTACATTCCAAGCCTACTCTATACCCACCTCTGTCATGAAGCCCCTTCCATCCTCATCCTAAACCATATTTGTCATCTGAAATTCTGAAGACACACTTCAACAAGTCTATTTCTACAAACTAAAACTTTCCCCCAACCACAAACCCATTTTAACTATGTTTGATTCTTTTTTTCAGCTCAGGAGAGGAAATGACTCCTCTTTCGCTGTCATCTTCCACTGGAGTTCAGTAATTCTCCTATTTTCTGAGAAGATGAAATGCTCTACATCTTCCATGCCTGTGGTTTATATTTCACCGAGTGGTGTCAGCACTGTTAGAGTAACCTCCCATTTTTATTGAGCCGCACACAATGTAATTGATGACATCTGCTGGGGCTGATATTTTAAGTGAAGGCTATTCTCGGCTCTGCCTGTGCTCCTCATGGTTCTGTATATAAATAGCCAACAGCAGCTACCCCTGAGGTACAAAGTGGGGCTACTCAGTTAAGGTCCTTGATTATATCCCATAAAGTCATAAGGTTTTCTGGGAGGGTTAATCTGAGCAGACCCAGTTTTCAAACCTGCAGAACTAGAAAAAGAGAACAGGATGGGGCTCTGCTGGATATAGCTGCCATCACTTCTAGGAGACAAAAATCCTTGTTTGGACTGTTTATACACTGAGGGTTAAAGACAGTGATTTTGTGGTTCTCAAAATTTCTGTGTTAACTCCCAAACCAAGGGAAGGTATCATTTATATCCCAAGTGGCAAATGACACCTACCTTGATGTATTCCTTCTCCAACGTGCATTAGTAAAAGCAAAAATGTCTTCCCTCAGGAGTGTTTGCATTCATGTGCAAGCTTCAGCAAAGAGTAATTTTTGCAGTTATTTAGGCAACATTTGATCCTTATAGCACAAGAACCTATTTCTAGTTCTTAGCTAAAAAGAACCAGTTCACAGCGACTGTCAGTTGAGTTACCTTTGCAAGCAAAAGCCTGGTAGGGTTGTTTGCAGAAGGGCTTGTTTATCAGGCACAGACAGGGAATTTGTTGGTCTTTAACTACAAATATTCTTCATAAAGTTTTATCCTATTAAAAAGTTTTAAAATTTTTGATCACTTTTAATAAAACATTTCTAAGCTAAATTACAAATGCCTTCATATGCTTTTGGGTGAATCATTGTGATGATTCAGTCATTGTTAGAATTGTAAAGGAGTAATTCTGTTACCACTCTAAGGCTGCTAAGACGTGTACAGTCCAGACAAAGCCTCCAAAGGAAGGTTTTGCTGGACACCTTGCCCTTTACATAAACACATACAGTTCTCCATTTGTAGATTCACATGCTTCCCTGAACACACCTGCATCACAGCCATTAACAGATCCCACCACAATTGTTGACTGATTTATTTCCCTACTCCCCACTCTGAGCTCCTGTAGGGTAGGCAACACAGCATTTTTGCTCTATCCCTAGTACCTGGCTTGGTGCTTGTGCATACAGCGAAAGCTCAATAAATGTTTGAGAATGCAAGCATGCATGAATGAAAAAAATGTTACACTACTTCAAGGCATATGATAAATGTATATATGGAAATTTTAATACTAATTTTGCTTATGAGAAAACCAGAATCCAGAGGTAGTGACCCATTAAACTGACAAAGCAGAGGGCAGAAAGGAGCACCTTCCTCCACGTTACATATCAATGCCTCCCTCGATTTCTTCGTGTCAAGTTGACCATCATGATCACATCAAATACTCATGTTACAGAACTGAAGCTGATTCTCAGAAGCATGAACACTTTGAGATGTGGTAGGTAATACCGTTTCATTGTGTTCTGGCATTAATTGCATATAAACATATGAAGTGCAATCTAACATCATTTTCAACAGCACCACACACGGAACAACAGGGGAAGGGATGTGATTCATGGCAGGTCCTCACTGTGTCTTAAATAACTCACAGGAGGACACTGTTAGTGATTTACAACAGCTATCATGAGAGACTGGTTTGCTGCTTGCTGGGGGGATGGGGGTGCAGAAAGCCTTCTGTGGGCCATGCTTAAACCCAAGCTGACACTGAAACAGGCTTCTATTTAGAAACCATGAAGAAGTTATTTAACAAATAAAATCGCAGTACCCTTGAAAGTCTCCCAGGATTAACCTTTTTCTAGAAAGAAAGTTTCATTTTTATGGTTTGTGTGAATTAGGGAAGCATCTCCAGGTACAGTCTGTTTCATGAATGAAAGCACTGCATTCGGCCCCACAGTTCACCATGTTAATTTGATAATCAAATTTCACTTTTTTTTTTTTTTTAACAAAACCAATCAATGATTACACTGGTCAAGCCAATTAAAAGAAATTGTTTAAATCAGCCCTAGACATAACCTCAGACAAATAACCAATTTGATAAAATAATTTCTATCACCCCAGTCAATTCAGTCCCTGAAGTCAATAAAATAACACAGCTAGCTGGCCTTTGTGGGAACATTAACTCAGCATGCAAGGAAGGAAAAATGAAACCACATTTACCACAGACTATACAGCAAGAAGTATTGCATCCATTACCTTGGTCAAAGGGCTTGTTGGGATTCCAGTTTCTGAAATAATCATCCTATATAAGGAAAAAATAGAAAACAAAAGTTAGAGTTCAAAAAGCTTCTCACATAACTGCATAAAAAACCTGCCTTCCTTTTCACCTCCCAAAACACAAAGGAAAACACTGAAAGCTTAGAAATTTTTCCCAAAACATGCATTAATGTGTAATAAAAAATATCAATTTCCTTTTCAAATTCCTGTCTTTCAAACTGTGTGTATTAAATACTTGGAACAGTAAAAACATTTCAGCCCAGTGTGGAAACAGCGCTGCTCTTCTTAGTTTGACATATAAACCCAGACACCTTCTAAGTGCAAGGTGTATTTGCTATCAATTATACTATAGGTGATGCCTTGCTGCTCTCAGTTATGATTAAGCCTCTGTGTTTGTAACAGCTGATAATTCAACTGTCAACATTTCTTTTACATAGAGACATGCATCTTGTGGTGCACAGTTCCAGTTTTTCAATACTCACAAAACCTAAAAAGAGACGGCCTTCCAAATGTTAGAATTAACCAAAGGTGTACATTTAGCTTAATACCATTTGTTCTGGGTATAGAAAGATGAAAAAACAAAGGCTGGCCAATCTGGTCTCTTCATAACCATGTCTTTCTTGCATTTTGTTTGCATCAATTTATGCTCTGAGGCTAGGCAATTCACTACTTTAAAATTGCAAGGATCTCAATCCCTCAACTCTTCATAGCTATGTTAACTTCTTCCCCACTCCTAATAACCCTTTCCTTGCTAACAGCCACCATGTACTCCCTTTATTCTCCCTGTCAGCACCCTTTGACCCCATTGTTTCCCAGCACACCCACTGTATCAGCAAAACTGAACAGCTTGCAAGTTGAAGAGGTGTCACCCATGCGCATTATCCCCATACAATCTTTAAGGATTTGTCCCTTTGTAGTTAATACTCAATTGCTTTGCTATATGTGTTTTTGGCAGGCAGTCTGCACGCTGCAGTTTCAGAAAGCTGTCCAAAACGAAGCCTCAGTATCTCTTCTGGAAAAGCTAATTTACATCGAAGTGCACAATTAGTTTAAATTATTGTCCATGCTGTGTTCTGATGCAGTTTATCTCTGACACGATCGCCTGTGAATTTTATCAGCCTCAGTGTCATTCAATTATATAGCTTTACAAAATCCTTGTTGAGTTCACCTAAGCCCTTAAATAGGTTTTAGGAAACTAGATTTAGAGTAAAATCAGAACATATTGTTTCTTGGCCAGTGATTCCATCTTCCAAAGCATTAAGAAATAAACAGCTTCCTCTGGATCCAGAGGAATCAGCACTAAATTATTTTTAGCTTCAAAGAATTGCCCACTTTGCTCTGGCTTTAATTTTATAGAATAACTGGCCTTCTCACCCATCTGGTTAGGGAGTCTTTGAGCTCTTTACCATGAAGTATCACTGAGAAAATTTAAAACAATCACGGCAATATCTTTCCCCATTTATAATTTTAAATACAATCCCAAACTTCTGGAATTGTGCTGTCAGAAATTTGGCAGCCACTGTTAAATGATTTTAAGTTAAAGGTCGGATGGTAGATAGGAAATTTAGCACCCAATTTCTCGGTTTGATGACCAAAGTGTTCTTAGCCTTAGACAACTATGTTACCAACATTTTCTGCTATTCTCAAGGGCAGGAGAAGAGATAACCCAAGATGAACTCATTCTCACCAGTGGAGGAAAAAAGGATCAAACCGTTCATCTTTCCAACTGTGTTTTATCAATCCTCTCTCCACATACAGAGGATGGCATCATATCTAATGGCAATGTGGAATCTTGTGAAATGTTTTCTACTTGAACATGCTGTTCTAATAGATAAAGCCCTTGGAAGCTTAGGCTGTGTGTCCAATAGGGAAGGGCTGAAACGAAAGACTAGTTCCTTTAACTTTAATTTCACAGGCCACATTCTCTTTGATGTCAAAGAAAGGTTTGAGCAAGTCTCAAGAACTGGATAGTCCCTAATGATTTCAACATACTTTATAACATGGATGGAATTTGAAGCACTCTTCTGGACCTTGCCACTTTTTCAGGTTAACTATAATTACCATTTTTACGTATTTCTTGGGGAAAATCACAGTTTTAAGTATAAGGCCTCCAAAAGTAGCTATCTGCATTAGAATATTTAAAACCCATTGCAAATGTAACAATACTGCCTAATTGCTGCCAAAATGTGAAAGTACACCTTGAGTGAAAACTCATTATGCAAAATGAGTCCTTCAAACAACCCCTTGCCCAGCCAGGCCAAGCAGGGAAGAAAAATGATTCTCTGCATCTGATTACTTTTGCCCTGCCTCAGGAAAGTGGATTGCCAAAGCAAAAACCAATGAGCCAGAGCTGATAAAACCTTGGGTGTCACTGCTTTGGCTGCAGCTGAGAGAGGAAACCTCAAATCAGGGGCCAAGATCATGAACACATGTGAAGGACTCTAGGCACCAGAGCCCACTTAGGGGATGGTCACTGAGCATGGGGGAGGGGTCTCTTAGCAGCCACTGCTGCAGTCTGTGTCAGGGAATAAGTGCTGCAGCATCCGTGATCACTGTCGCACACTGTCCTAGCTAGGTTCGAGGGCTTCCACACACGGTGAGTACAAGCAGGCTGGGCTGTATCGATTAAGTCACTCTGCACCTGAGAGAATTCTGGTAAGGCACAGTCCAAACTCAAGTGGAGAAAGTCAAAGACAAAAGACAAAAAAGAATGGCTCTTCTAGAGCTTCACCTCCTGAAAATTTGTTCATCCCTAAGACCCACTTAACGATTAGGGTGCTCAAAGGACATCAGGATAGCTGTCAGTGGTCCTGAACCAACACCCCACCAATACCAAGGCTTGGCATTTCTCCAGGGCCTAAGACCCAGGTGGCAGAGCCAGGCTTTTAAAAAACAATCTTATTTTATATCTAAATAAAAACATATCGTATCTATTTTACATTGTCCTGAAATGAAGAGACCCATGACTTGCTATGCTGTCGATAATTCTACCACTTCTACCCTGGCAAGTAGTGTGTCTGCCCCAGCACTACCCCGGTGCTGTGTAGGCCCCAGACTTAAGCCCTGAAGCTGATAACGTGCATTAACAACCCTTGCCTCTGACCTTCCCTCTGGCCCCATAAAGTTACGGCTTGTTAAAATTCAAACTGTGGTGAAAGACATACTGGATAGATCAAACTTGTCAGGTAAGGCATATCTATCTGAGTTAGCCTCTTAAGTGGCAATTTTGTCATCTAATGATAAAGCTTTTATAAAGACTTGCAAGGAGCCCAGCAACAGTTAATTTTTAAAACATAAACCCAAATAGAAAGATGCATATCTAAATACGGTCATTTATTAAGTTCAATAGCTCCCATTAATGCATTTCACAAGTTGAGGAATGAAGGATGGCAGTGTTACTACACGTGTATTTTATGGGCTACACTGAAGAATGTAATTATATCAGGCATCTTCTGGACAGGACAGAGAACAGTCTTGCTGTAAATTCTGACTAACCCATATGAGGAAAGACTGATGCCACTTCACTGTAACATTTCATAAATGAATATTATTCACCCCTTTTTTAGGGATTGTTAAAACCTGAAAGAACCTATAAATGTAAACAGAGGCCCAAACTTAAGCATATTGACTTAGGTCTAGAATCACGCAGTATTCCAGGGCAGCAGGAACTCTCACGAAAAGTTGACATGGCCAGGTGCAGTGGCTCACACCTGTAATCCCAGCACTTTGGGAGGCAGAGGTGGGTGGATTACCTGACGTCAGGAGTTTGTGACCAGCCTGGTCAACATGGTGAAACCATATCTCTACTAAAAATACAAAATTAGCTAGGTGTGGTGGCATATGCCTGTAGTCCCAGCTACCCGAGAGGCTGAGACAGGAGAACCGCTTGAACCAGGGAAGCAGAGGCTGCAGTGAGCCAAGATTGTACCATTGCACTCCAGCCTGGGCGAGACAGAGCAAGACTCTGTCTCAAAATTAATTAATTAATTAATTTTTTAAAAGTCACCGTAAAGATCATGGTAAGAAAGTGACAAATAATCTATGTCCAGGATAAAGGAGGAGGGTTGGTGTTAGTGGGAGAGGAGGAAACAGAGACTGGTAGAAAATAAGGCTCCAGTTATTGTTTTATTTTCTACAGCTGATCAACAAAGATAAAACTATATTTCTCCATTTATCTAACTTGGTAAATACTCCACTCACATAGTATTGAAACCTGTGAAATTATTGGCACTCGATGGCTGAGTGCCATCAAGAAATTCTAATATTTCTAACTCAATAGTTAAAAAGGAATTTAACTATTAATGCTTTAGAGATATTCTGTTCTGATAAGCATCAATGAAAAAGAAAATATGTTTTACATATACATATATACACATTTTATATATAATATATACTATTAAAGATATATTTGTCATGATATATTACATGTTTTTCATACACATAAATATGCCAAGAGCATTCCACTCTATAATGCATCTTCCAAAGAAATAATTAAGTTTGCTTAATATGAAATGACAAAATATTCTTGCTATAATTTGGGTGATTAAGTCTCTTCATCGTGGATGATGATAGCCTATGGTTCCAGCCCATTTTGAATAAGAACCTGGATTTTCTTTTACTATACCATAGCCCCAAAATGACTGATGCAATTTAGCTCAAATATTCCCCAGGGATTTGCCTTTCAAGAGGTGCCTGTCTAATCTCCAAGGAATGTCAAAGCTGACTCTGAGGAAAAGATGGGATGGCAGAACCAAATGGAAACCCAATTGCCTTGGCACCCAATTTTGAAGATGATAATGTAATTTATTACATACTACAGCTTCAGATGCTACAGATCAAACACATTTAGTTCTCCTGAAACAGATCATTTCTCCTTCATACATATTTTAGCTAAGCTGTTTGAACCCTGCCGTTTCATCTGATGATTACCTGAGATAATATTAATACAAATTACCAGCCTAGAAAATAAATGGGAGCCTCATTTGTCTTGACCAGGAGGGAGCAATAGAGACATAAACTGAAGGAAGCAAATTAAAAGGAGGGCAGGCAGTCACTTTGGAGTTGTCTGTGGGCCAATTGCAGATACACACAAAATGGAGAAGCACTTCCCTGCAAGGCCAGGTGGATCAGAACTGAGTTTGTAGATCCCAGATGGAGGCAGACCCTGCTTTACCAAAACTGCAACCTTTAGAAAGAGATCAATGAAGGGACTGTAGCCAGTTGCTCTCAAGAGGATTCAGTGAAAACTGGTTCCATTTATCTTCACACTACTTGACTGGGGGGAATAGGAAGAAGGTCTGGTTGGTGGGTGGGAGAAACGTCCCCAAAAATGTTAATAGAAGTTACCAGAAAAGTGAGATTTCCAGACCATTATGTAAACGCATCCGTTATATAATGTGACATTTGCCTGTAATTTTGTGTGCAATGTAAATCTCTGCTAATTCCACTATTATAAGGTACAAAACACTCCATTTATTAAGAAACGAGCTGGCGGCCAGGCACAGTGGCTCACGTCTGTAATCCCAGCACTTTGGGAGGCCCAGGCGGGTGGATCACGAGGTCAGAAGATCGAGACCATCCCGGCTCACACAGTGAAACCCCATCTCTACCAAAAATACAAAAAATCAGCCGGGCATGATGGCGGGCGCCTGTAATCCCAGCTACTCGGGAGGCTGAGCCAGGAGAATGGCGTGAACCTGGGACGCGGAGCTTGCAGTGAGCTGAGATCGAGATCGGGCCACTGCACTCCAGCCTGGGCGACAGAGACAGACTCCGTCTCAAAAAAAAAAAAAAAAAAAAAAAAAAAAGAAGAAGAAGAAGAAAGGAGCTAGCTTCACACATAACTACCCTACCTCTGAGCTGTTTTCATTCACATCTCTGGGCAAATAATTTGCTGTTTGTCTGCTCCCCATCTCTGGTGAGGAGCCTCAGTGAGAATCCTTCTGAATGAACTCACCCAGCTTGGGCAGTGACTTCAGGCTTCTCAGCCTTCCATCCAAAGTTATCACTCGTGAGAACTCTGTACAACAGGGCCTGCGAGTTGTCTGCATTAATACATTTCCCTGTGCACAAATCACCCCCACCATCCCTCCCCCCACCCACCACACACACACACACACACACACACACACACACGGGCCTAGGCTGCTTCTGAGCAGGGATGGGTCTTATTCACCTGCACCATCCCCTAAGGTGTCACTCAACAGCACACAGTAAATCCTTGCTAAATCACATCAAATATAAGAAAGTGGTTCCACTTTTATTAACATCTCTGTATCCCTGTGAAATTCCCATAACTATTACTGGTGTGTGTAAATACAGGTGGGTATATGTTGATGCACATACTCTAAATCACCTTCACCCTGAATAGAGCAATTCTTTGATAAATTGGCCTGACATTTGGTTTAAAGTCCTGCAGGTCTTAGACAAAATGATTCAGAAAATAACAATGTCAGTTGCTCTGCTCTTTCAATAAATAACCCACCAGTAAAACACAGATAATAACTGACAATCATACTTGTACTGTAACTAATGAGAAAAGATAAAGCAGCAAATGGACTGTTTATATGCATTTGATAAATTGCATCCCTTGGATATACCAATGAAAAATAAATGTGTGTGGTACTGGTTCACTGAACTAAAACAAATATTTACTACTGAGATTTCAGATTTAGAATGAAATTTACATTTTATTTGGCAACTACTTTGATGCTATGTCTACACACAGTTGAAAAATCAAAAACCTACCTCAACTTCCTGAGTACGAAAGCATTATAAATGAGAAAAAAATAAAAGAATCATATCAAACAATAGGAAGAAATGTATACATTTTTGATAATTGCATCAAATTTTCAAATTATCATAACATTAGAAAGGTCATCCAGATATGCTCCCTTAAGTCACCTACCATCATTCCTTTGAAAAGGTCCCAACAATTCACTGAGTTCATGGGAAAGGACATGAGGTTATGGGGTAGAATAACTGAAGTGGGAAGAAATCTGAGTGTGCTGTAGTGATCTATGTCATTGCTGCCGAACAGCTAGCAAAATCATGATTAAATCCAAACACTCAGCCATGATTACCATCCACGAGAATTTCAAATGAGTAATTGCCTGTGACATTGGTCCAAAGGGCAAAATTCAATAAAAACCCCAAGATGACATCTGAGACCAAGAGCAGTATACCTTCTACATTTCTGCAAAGAAATTCCTTTGCCTTGCAGTTTCAAAATAGCTTGAGGGGTCCTCAAAACTGAGAAAGATATGGATTTATGTTCCTAGGAAATATGTAAAATGAATAGTATTGTCATTGCTCCTCTAGCTGACTCAAGGATCATCACCAACAGAAAGAGCTCCCTCTTCTTGGGGACTTTCTGTCTGTCTCGGTCAGTCCATTCAAGCTGGGGTAGAGAGAAGTAACCCACTGGCTTGTTCTTTTCCCAAGGGAAAGAACTGAGTCTGAGGTTTCTTCCCCAAAATATGCTCTGTGTTCGGGCTTTTCTTCTGGAGATATGAATGGGCATATGATGCTCCATTTGTACTCTGGCCAAGACATGTGTTGTCTCCTCAGACTCAAAACCATCCACAACCTTGACTTTATTAGCAAAATTAACAAATGGAGCTAACCAAGAGCAGCCTTCTCAGTATCTGGGAAGGAAAGAATAGGTCAGCACAAGGGAGTTAAAGGCAGAAAAGATACTGTAAACAGGGCAGGCTTTGACGCAGATGTGGGTTCAAATTCTGGCTCTAGCACTCACCAGCTATTTGGCCTTGCACAGTCTACTCAGCTTCTACGAGCCAATTTCCTTATCCATAAAACAAGACCACTTGCACCTACCTTGAAGGATGGTCACAATGACTTGCAATAATGATGCAAAGGGCTCTATATCTGGCACATAGAATAAATAAAAGGTACACACTTTCATGTCCATTTCGTGAAGTTTATGGTAGGGGGATATCCCAGGAACATTGAGAGAAGCATTAGTCTTTATGGATATATTTTAAATTTCAATAATGCAATTCTTGCATATTTGAATCTTGCCAATTAGGCCCAAGTGAAGGGAAACCAATTGCAACTGGAAAAAATAATTATGAAATATTTAAATGCATGTAATTTTATTAGTCTCACGTATGACGAGAGATTTTTTAAAAAATCAATGAAATTTGAAAACTTGAGCTACAGGCATATTTTGTGTAAAGAGCAGACTCCTACTATCTAAGATTCAGTCACCCCCATCTATTAAATAGACTCCATCTATTAAAAAAGATAATACTTACACCATTGGGCCTATTTGTACATTGAGTGTGGTATTTTAAACCACTGAAAGGTATTACCTATCATGTAAGTGTACACAAATTAATTAAAGTTTCAATTATGATTAACTATATCCTGATAAGGGACCTGAACCTGCTCTGAACAGGCAAAATTTCTGTGTAATCATTAATTTACATGTAGAAAACAGATGGAGGAACCCTGAAAGGGTATGTCTCCTTGGCACACCAAACAAAGCCATTGCCATCTTATAGCTTATAGCATGTAAACCTTCATTTCCGAGAAAGTACAAATTATACTGGCCTGAGGCCCAGCTTTGTCCGAGTATCACAAATTCCAAATTAATTAGGTCCAGCCATCTTTCTGAGAATGCCTGCACCCTTCTCCCACCATAGCTGGCAGGCCTCCATGAACATCCAGATGCCACCTTCTAGAGAATAAAACACCAGCTATTAACTACCACCTCACCATCCCTCCCCACTTATCCTCTCTGGGAGGTGACAAACACAGGGATTGGCAGGAGCAGTGGTTTCCACCTTGGCTGATGGCTGGGGATGCTGTGGGGCTTTTCAAACACTGATGCCTGGCCCAGCGCAGGAGGTGCTGATTCAGTGGCTGGAGTGTAGCCTCCACACTGGGATTTTTTAAAAGCTCCCCAGGTGATTCTAATGTGCAGCCTCCATAGGAAGCCACACACTAAATCACACTGACTGAGGTGACTGAGGGAAGGCCAGGCCCACCATGGATAACAAACCAGGTACAGAACATCAGGGGCCTTCTCCCCCAGCTTCTGGAGCTTTCCAGAGTTGTATCCACCTACCACTCTCAGGGTCTGCTGCTCTAAGAGTCTCCAGCTCGGTAGAGAGCACCTCTGTCCACCTGCTGCCAAGGCAAGAACCCAGGCCGCCAGCTGGACTCCTCCCTCTTCCTTCTGCTGTTCAGGCAACAACAGAGTCCTCTTCACTTGCACTCCTGGGTCTCTCTCACATCTCCCCTCTCCTCTGCCGCAGGTCAGGCCTCCACAGTTTCTCCTCACAACATGGCCACATGCCCTAACCAGCCTCCCTGCCTCCCTTGAGCCCTGCCCTGGCTGTTCACACTGCCTCAATAGTGACCGTCTAAAGGGATGTTCTGGTCATATCATCCCCCTGCTTAAAATGCTGGAGGGGCTCCCAGGTCAAGGCCAAGCCCACCAGCCCAGCTCACAGGACCTCTGTGCCCCAGCACCTGCTGAGCCTTGTAGTCCCCTTATGGCCACACTCTAGCTTACGTGTTCCATTCGAGCCACCAATGAACTACGTTTTAATCCTTCAGCAGCCCATGCTCTCTTCGTTCCCTGAAACTCTGTCCATGCTATTCCTTCTGTGCCTGAAACACTCCTCCTCACCCTTCTTTTGCTAACATTTACTCCCCTATCAAATCCCAGTTTAGACACTTCTTCTCATGGGAAGCCTTCCTTGTCTCCAATCCTTCTGCACTTGAGGCATCGCTGCTGTGTGATATGCAGCCCCTGGGCTGCCGCAACAGAGCACTGAACTGCTCACACTATAGAAGCTGGCTACTCCTCTGCAACTCAGCCACACAGATGGCAGTCCCTAGGGCCAGGGGCTGGGTGGCCTCACTGCCAAACCTCAGCACAGCATTCATTTGGTGCCAGGTACTCTAACATCTACTGAACAAATAAGACAATGATCCAACCTCTGCTGGTTTTGTATGCCAGTATCTTGCACTGCAGCTCTGCAACTTCTTCCCCTTTGTCTCAAAACTGATGGTACTGTGACCTGGAGGTTTCTGAGGAGGGTAAAATAGATAACTCCCTTTTAATGACTAACTGGGGCAGTAACAGCAAACTGGAAACCAATGGGGATGACAATGGAAGGTCTCAGAGGGATCAACCAGGTTCCATAGGAAGAGGACAGGTAGACCTCTGCCCAATGGCCCCACCCCACATCCCCTAATGCCCTGAGTCTCCTCAGGGACCAAGAGGACTTCACGATTTGGAACACCACAGCTGAGCCAAAATCTGATACAAGATTTAGGACTTGCATCAAATCAAAGCCCAAATCAAAACATCAAAGTAATAGTAATATTAATAGTAATCGTCGTAGTAATAACAGCAGCTACCACTTTTTTTTTTTTTTAAGAGACAGGGTCTTGCCGTCACTTAAGCTGAAGTGCAGTGGCACAATTGTAGGTCACTGTAACCTGGAACTCCTGAGCTCAAGTGATCCTCCTGCCTCATCCTCCCAAGTAGTTAAGACTACAGGTGTACACCACCATGCCCAGCCAATTTTTAATTTTTTTTTTTAGAGATGGGGTCTTGCTATATTGCCCTGGCTGGTCTTGCACTCCTAGCCTCATGTGGTCCTCCTGCCTCAGTCTCCCAAAGTGCTGGGATTACAGGCATGAGCAACTCTTGCAATAACCATCTGAGACAAGCATCTCAATGTTATAGTTGTGGAAACTGAAGCTTAGAGAGAGAAAATTACTATACAAGTTCCCACAGCTAGTGAGAAGCAGAACCAGGATTTGAACTCCATTTTTGCCTGACTTCAAAGATCATGCTGTAACCACTATGTACTACTGCTTCAATTGTTGCAGAAAGTCAGGGACCCCAGAGGGACCGACTGAAGTCGCGGCATCAGCGGCATCAATGTGAACACCAGAGACCCTGGAGAGAAGGCATGGGGCTGCCTGCCCTGTGGAGATGCACCGTGATATAGGAGATACCAAGAAATGGGAGGTGAGAGCACAGATCAGAGGCCTCTCAAGAGATTCTCACTACTACTACTACCAGGACTCTCATTATGTCTGAAGCCTCAGCTTTCCTATCTGTGAAATGGGGGATGAAAACACCTGCCTCACAAGGTCTCTAAGTAAGTGGACAGCAGGTCTATCTATCGTGTGTCTGCCCCAAGAAAGCAGGCAGGATCCAGCACCCTGGATTCCTGATCCACCCCTACCCTCAGGCCCAGCCTCACTAAGATGGTTTTCTGGGAAGAATCATGGCCTTTGGCCCCAAAGACAGCAGCCTCAAGCGCAGGCTGGCACGAGATGCACAGGAGTCTCCTGCCTTTGTGTGCCCTGAACTCAGCACTCACACCCGTTTACCACCAGCACTCCTGGTGGCCCTGTGCAAAGTGAAATATCCAACACCAACATCAAAGCACCACGCAGAGGATGTAGTGGCTTTAGCATCAATCATCTCTCCGGAAAACTACGGCTGCAGGCTTGGCATGAAGTTTTCTTTAGCTGCAAAGTGAGGGCTGCTACGGCTTCTCCCAGCTCTGCCATTCAGCAGCTTCTCTTCCAAGGAACATCTGGGAAAGAAAGCAATAAAACTCCTTTCACTGTGACCCTAAGACTGTCCTAGCTGCCACCTTGCAGCCCTGTGTCCTGAGGCTCCAGCCTTTGGATCAACTTATACAACAAATACTCCTCACAAAAGTCCCAGAAATAAATTCAGCCCAAGTCTTTGTCTACTCCAAGCCTGTGCCGTCTTGATCTGATAATTCTTCTTTGAAATTTGCAATTTTGGAAGTGACATTTTCCCCATGGTAAGAGGTAACCAGAGTAAGCAAGCCTGCCACAAAGGGACCCACATTCCTGAGCCACAGTTTTCCTGTAAAATCACCAACAAGGCTTCCATGGAGAAGAGCAGGCATCCCCTCTCTGAGCAACAGCCACTGCTGACACCAGGGCCCACCACGTGGGTAGAACAGTCCTCTGAGATTGACTGGAGGCTCTCCACAGAACCCACACTCCCAAAGGCTGCAGGGCCAAGGAGACCTGAGCCACGCTGCCTGTTACCCAACAGGCACTGACGCAACCCTGTAATTGTTTTAACACAATTTCTCCTCCCCAGTACTGACGGAAAGATGCCTGATAGAAACAGATGACCACAAGGCACTTCAGCCAGGCTCCACTCTTCATAACTTGTTCAGCTGGCCCCTTGGACAGAGAGATGATGTACTGATGTCATGTGGACAAGATGGATAGTCCAGAGAACCTACAAGAGAATTGTCTTTAGGACAAGAGTAATGCACATGAGTCCCCAGATAGTAGTCCGGACCCCACTATTGGGGATCCATGTACTAGTCTACGCCATGAACAACTGGCGGTCCTGCTTCCCCCCGGGGGGAATGCTACGATCTGGTCCCGCTTATTTAGGGCCTGGGCACCCACAGAAACAGAGTGAGGCTAAGGCTAGGAAAGAAATGGAGATCAAAGGCTCTAGGATCTCAATGCCCAATGACACATCCAGATTTAACCTATAAGCATTGGGGAGCCCCTGGAGGGCTTATTTGGAAGGTGACCCCACGAAACTCATATTTTCTAAAGCATACTCCACTCTCTCTGTGTGGGACAAATTAGAGGGAGCCCAGCTGAAACTAAGGACACCAGTGAAGACTAACAACTGCCCTTACCCTCATGAAACCCATGGTCTAGCCAGAGGAGAAGTAACAAGAAATGTAAGCAGATTAAGCATATGACCTGGTAACTATCACTTAGAAAAATTAGCTATGGGTACACAGAGGAAGAAGCCACAAATTATTCCAGAGAACCAGGGAAGATTCTACTGAGGAAGGACCACTGAGGCTAGCTCTTGAAGGACAGTTTTCCAGAGGAGGGACACATAGTGGCGCAAGAGAGGACACTGCATTCAGGGGATCTGGCAGGTGCACGAGCATGCAGTCTTTGCCGCAGCAGCTCTAAGCTATGACAAAAGGCCATGAAGCATGAGCCCAGGTGCCATGACAGAGAAGAGACAACGGCAGACACTGGCAGCTCTACTCAGGGTCTCCTGCACCTCTCAGTCTGCCCTTTGCTCTGTCGCTAGGAAACTCTGTAGCTACTGCAGCTGGCTGCCAGGGATAATGCATATGATAATTACAATCCCTCCACTTTAGCTGGAAGGCTGAGCCATGACACTGTGTCTATGCCACCCAAGGGACAAGAAGCAAGCCCACACCCTGACTCTTCCAATCCAGCAGCAAGTTTTGCCACCTGTTATGGACATGTGTGAGTCATTATGAAGCATAATTAAAACCAACTAGTCTTCTGCCTGCCCTCTTTCCCTCCTAAAGACAAATACTGAGAGCTTTCTATACCTTTCCTTTGTTAAATAATTAAACATCTTTCCCTCTGAAGGTGAGCCCATAGGGCCATGCCATGTGCCCATGAAACCAGGACCCTGGAGGTCCACGCCCCCTCCCCCCCCCCCAACAGCCAGGGATCATGATTCCTGGGCTCTGGCTCTCACTCAAACTTTGAAAGGTCCCATTCTAGTTTGCAGGGGACTGGAGAAGGGGAAGAGGAACAACCACGGCCCCCTGATTCCCATCTTTTAAAATAAAAACTCTCCAGGGTAAAATTATCAGGTAAGATCATTTATATGATAAAAAAAAATACACATCAACAAGGACATATTTATTTCTTGTAGGGAGCACTCAGCTGGCAGACACCATGGAATACTTTTATGTTTTCTTTTCATTTATTATTTGGAGAAACAATAGGAATGTTAATAACATTGCAAGTCCCTTCCAGTCCTAACATTCTGTGATTCTAAACATGTCAAATGATAAATCAAATATGCCTAAAAGCTCTGTGTAAATAAAGTAGGAGCAATTTTCAGACTAGCAAGGACTGGAATGCACTGAAAGAATTCAAGGCAGACTAAAGCAATAAGCTGCTTTTGCTTTTCTTTTCATTTTTGCTTCCAAATTGTAAGGACCTAACACGAACACAAACAGTAATGATGTCCTAGATCTTTAAAAACCCCTTTCCTGTTAAATAACTTATGAATATTAAAGAAAGATTCCAGTCGGATTTTTCTCATGATGCCCAGAACTACTAAAACAGAATCTCTTGAACAAATTACCAAGACCAAATCCCTCGGCAAAATTATGTTCTCTTGCAAATTGAAGACTCTTAGGGGAAAGTTACATAGGAAGACATGAGAAGAAAGCAGAAAAACAATAAGAAAGAAGCCTAAAGATGTCACAGTGATTACTTCATCCACCTCATAAACATAGCCCCAGTGCACCAATCCCCTCCTCCCAGGGCTCAGAGGCCTGCAAAGGAAGAACAGCCACCTCCACCAACGTGCTGGAAGCCTCAACCATCCTTACCTAGTGCCCGTGACCCACTGTAAGAAGAAGAGAAGGGAATACAGAAAAGGATTAGAGAAAAATCAAAATGGTAACAATGGTTATGGGAATATGAAGGGTTTCTTCCTGTTTCTACTTTACTACTTTTCACTTAAAACAAAACATGGATTACTTCTTAAATTCATATATTGTCTATATATTCATTCATTTATTATTTCAATCATTGACTCATTCATTTAAAGTCCTCTGGGGTAGGTATAAGAAAGACAGCATCACCCTAACATTATAATCTGGGAAACTGTACCCCAGAAAAGTAAAATCATTTTTACATGAATTCACACAGCACTAAAATCTGCAGTATAAGGTCCATGTACACCAGTGGCATAGACTCTGAGAAAAGTATCTACATCCCAGACGTGAGAAGTAAAAATGAAGGGTTTCTTGGGCCATGATCATGGATAAAGTCCAGGAATGTTTCCAGGCAGCTGAATGGAACCACAAACCCTTATAATTATCCTGTTTCTGGGATGGCAAATAGTGTCACCCATTCATTTATTTCTTTTGTCCTGGCATTTCTGCTACCCTATTAAGAAATGAAAGATCTGAAATAAGCAAGGAGTGACCCTCAGCTCACCCACCAACACAGAGCCCATGGCCCATGCCAGAAATATGCAGGAGAAAACCCCAGAAATCATGTTTACCCACAAGGCAGTGACAGCTCCTGCAAAATATCCAAATTGTGGTTCGATTTATTCAAGCATTCGGGACTCAGCTCTCTCATCTAATTTACCAGCTAGACACACAAGTCACAGTTAGAACTGAAGGCACCTTGTCAGGGCTGCCTGCTGGCATTATTTGGGAACAACGCTGTGTGGGTTATTGTCGAGCTGCCCATCACAGCCTCGGATGTCCGTTTCTCACACCTCTGTTCACAAAACTCAGCTCTCAGCCCAGCCTGGAGCTAAAATCAACAGTTCTGCTTCCTGGTCTAAAACATGAAATACATAAACAGCTATGGCAGTTTTTTAACTGGTAACTTTTCTTGATGTTTCTATAGCCATTGCCTAAGTGACTCTGGACAAACATTTAACCTTCCTAGGCTTCAGTTTCCTCATCTGAAAATGAAGGCAATGGTGCCTACTCTGTCGGGGTTAATGGGAGGATTATTTGAGACTTATATGCCAAACGCCCAGCACATAGGATGCACCAAGAAATGGTAACTATATTTTGTAGTTGACCCCAGTATATCCTCTGTCTTAAGCTGATAACAGAGTTTTCAAACTTTACCATCAGTTTCCTCTGGATTAGTATATTTGTGATGCTGCCATTACGACTCTGAGGAGATTTTTAAAAATCAAATCTGGGTGATAGCTGCATTGGAAAAGCAGCAGCCACTGCTCTGTGCAAAAGTGTAAATAAAATGCCACTTAAGTAATCACATTACTCACAGCTTAACACATGTGGCTCGGAGCTGCAAGCAAACACGCATGTGTGATGGATTTCTCATTATCTATTGACTGCCACTGCAGTCCATCCAGCTGTCTGCAGGCGTCCTGCCTGGGAACGTCTACATCAGCTCCTGATGGGCCCACACTCCTGCTATCAGTGGGAACAGACCCAGCAGGAAGGAGGTGATGCCTTCATAATAAGGTGATAATGCAAACAGAAATGTTTGTTTGGAGAAAAGTTGCCAGGTTCTAAGTCAGCCATTAAAAGTCCCTTCTTTAGCTTCCAAATGATGCTGGGACTCCCCAACATCATTTGGGCCAGAGGAAATCTCTAGTTTCTTCCTCCCATGGAGGAGACTCAGCCATGGAGAGACTCGGCCTCCTCAGAGGCTATGGTATCATCTACTTTTGACTCAGCAGTGCCTAGTCCAGACCAAGCACCAAAGGAGAAAACCCAGAAATACTGCACTAGACTCTAGCTCCTCTCTGAAGCGGGCTCTAAAATCCCAGGGGTTCCCATTTGACTAAAGCCGCCCAGAAAAGTGCCAAGAACTGACCGCAGATGCATTAGGCGCGTAGACCTTTTATGCTCTGGATAGATACAGAACTCGTGAAAAAGCCACTTCACAATCCAACTGCAAGTGTGCAGTTCAGATGTGGGCATCTACAGGGGCACAGGCTGGGATGCCCTCAGGTAAGGATGTGAGGCTCAGTTCCTCATGTTAAATCTGGTCCACTGAGGCACCTGCCACATTTCCTTGGGGACGGGGCTCCCTCCAAGTGGGTGGGTACCTTTTTTTTTTGAGATGGAGTCTCACTCTGTCACCCAAGCTGGAGTGCAGTGACACAATCTTGGCTCACTGCAAGCTCCGCCTCCCAGGTTCATGCCATTCTCCTGCCTCAGCCTCCTGAGTAGCTGGGACTACAGGCGCCCGCCACCACACTCAGCTAATTTGTGTGTGTATGTGTGTTTAGTAGAGACGGGGTTTCACCATGGTAGCCAGGATGGTCTTGATCTCCTGACCTCATGATCCGCCCGCCTCGGCCTCCCAAAGTGCTGGGATTACAGACATGAGCCACCGCACCTGGCCCCCAAGTGGGTATCTTTGATTGGGGTAAGGCTTATCCTTGGAGACTCTACCTGCTTTGCCTCTACCTCCCAGTGGGGCTTCTGTGTCCTCATGATCTTCTTCCCTACCTTTGCTCCTCAACACTTGCTCCTGGATCCTTCCTCAGAGTCCGATAAAGAGACTATAACAGCTCCCAGATCACTCACATGTTACAAGGGATCCAAGCCTAAAGTGACAAACTTCTACCAGAGTGTCTGCCTCCTGAATTTATGGCATGCCTGTCGGCCTCAGTCAGGAAAAGATGAAAGGTGAGACACTTATGAACTAGCAGAGACCAGGCATGGTGGCTCAGGCCTGTAATTCCAGCACTATGGGAGGCCGAGGTGGGCAGATCACTTGAGGCCAGGAGATTGAGACCAGCCTGGCCAACACAGTGAAACCCTGTCTCTACCAAAAAATACAAAAATTAGCCAGGTGTGGTGATGTACACCTGTAGTCCCAGCTTCTTGGGAGGTTGAGACAGGAGAACCACTTGAACCCAGGAGGTGGAGGTTGAAGTGAGCCGAGATCATGCCACTGCACTCCAGTCTGGGTGACAGAGTAAAACCCTGTCTCAAAAACAAAACAAAACAAAACAAAAAGAACTAGTGTAGAGGTAAAAGGGAATGAAAATATTCTGCAAATAGCATTCAAGGAAGAGACAGTGACCAAGAAAACGAGCATAGTCAATGTGAAAATATTTTCTACTACAGACCTGAAATAGACCCAGTGGGCAGCAGAGCAAGGACCAAAGTCCTAGGGGAGGTAATGGTACCTTGCCATTTTCTAAGGGGAAACCAAGAAACTGCAACTTGAGCCTGTGTTCCACCTACAACAGGAAGCAAATGAATGTTTACTGAACATCCATGACCTGCCAAGCACCACACTCTGTGCTTTACATAGATTATTCCACAATATCATCACAATGACTTTGCAAGCATAGTGGTGGCCTCTACATTTTGTAGCTGAGGAAACTATGGCTCAGTTACATAACCTGTTCCAGGTGACACAAGGCAGGAAACACAAGAGCCAGCATTCAAATCTGGTTCTGTCCAACTGCTCCTTCTGCGCACCACGATGGCCTACCACCCCAAATTGGCTACAGGTTCCACCAAGTTCTAGACCATCAGCTCCCAAAGGGTGAACTCTGCTGCACCCGACTCAGACTCATGTAACTAACAGAGACTCAGAACAGGTATTAGTTGAATCAAAGCTGCTACATGGAGAAATTATGACTCCTCTTGGCAACTAACACTCTTTTGAAGGAAAAGGACCACCCTTGATAAAGCCCAGGGAGACTGAGCTTTCTGTGCTGAAATATGAGTGGACACAGAGAGTAGAGAGGGAAGAAGAACTGAAATCCTAAGAGACATCTGGAAGAAAGGGGACGGAAGGACGAGGAAGGTGCTGGGCCTGGCTCTGCACTACAGTAAGATCAGGAGAAAGCCAGTCAATGGGAAGGGCCCTCAGGTGGCGGAGTGACCTCATGAAAGGAGAAAATACATGTTTAATTACAAATTTGGAGAGTGTCTGTTGTGGAGTGTGTGAGGTTAAGACCCATCTCAGCCTCCCAAGTAGCTGGGACTACTGGTACACATCACCACACCTGGCTAATTTTTGTATTTTTTGGTGGAGACAGGGTTTCACTGTTTTGGCCAGGCTGGTCTCAACCTCCTGACCTCAAGTGATCTGCCCACCTTGGCCTCCCATAGTGCTGGAATTACAGGTCTGAGCCACCGTGCCTGGTCTCTGCTAGTTCTTAAGTGTCCTCCCAAAATATTTAGTGAATTCCACTGGGCTCACTAACACCTGTGTGCAAATGATTCCTCTTTGAGAAAGGAGGGGTAGGTTCAAAGAAGTGGCAAGTTCTGTGACTTAAGGGAAGTTCTGGGAACTACAGGATGATGGAACAGCTGGCCCCACACCAACCTCGCTATGACACTGGACCTCTGCATGGCTCCTGGGTAGAGATGGGCAGTGGGCAGAGGATAAAGCAGGAGTCTTGCTGATACAGCATTTGTTTACACAGGTTCCGCGGAGGGCCAGTTTTCAATGTATGGAGACCAACTCGCTAATGTGCATCAGCCCACAGTCCGATATGTGAATTGCCCCAGACTAAAGTGCCTCTGTCCCTAGCAGCAGCACAAGCACAGATAGGACCCAACAGCCAAGCAGGTTACTGGCAGACACAGACACGTTAACAAACCTGGGGCCTGCTTCACTAAAATTAGATGCAAATTTGATTTTGGTCATTGCTTGCCTTCCTGCTGGTCTTTGCATTCTTCTTCCACACAATGATTATACCTGATGACAGAACTGGAGAAAATGTTAAATAAATTATGAACACATGCTCAACCACAGCAACACAGACCTTTTGCGCTTATTAACATTGTCTCTCTGCTCTTTAGAGGACCACATTATTCCTGAATCTTTCACAGCTAAAATCTACCTGGGAACATAAATCTCCCTCACCATAATGTGAACAAGTCCCCTAACAACAGCAGCAGTTCATTACCAAACCATTTTGGGTTATATTTCTCCAAGAAAATAAATAACCAGTTTAAAGACCATCAGAAAAATGGCCCACTCATATTCAGCTTAAACATGGTTATTTACTAGAAATTATCAAAAGCCACTCACATCTGTGGTAACTATGAGCACAGAAGGTCCTCAGTGAGGTTTCCACTTAAAGATCGGAAAAAGACATGAAACAGGGGCAGCCGTGGCATTCCATTTTGAATAGATCTGCATTTCAGGCTCGCTTTGACCTTTGTGTGTGATCTTGGTAATGGAAGCCTTTGCACCAATTCTTCAGGCATGGAAGAGCCCTAGGGAGATATGTGTAAGAGGGGAGAATACCACATGCAGAGCCACTACTCTGTGCCAGCAGGGCTCACCCTCCAAAGTGGGGGTCAGCACAATGCTTTTTTTTTGTTTGTTTGTTTTCTATAAAGGGCCAAATAGTAAATAGTTTAGGTTTTGCAGGCCATATACAGACTCTGTCACACATTCGTCTTCTTTTTAACCCCTCCTTTAAAAATCATTCTAAATAAGATGGTCTCAGCTGGAGCAGGCTGTAGGCTGAGTTTGTCCATCCTGCTCTAAATAGACTACATCTCTTAATGTTCTTCACCACCCTAGGTGGCCGATGCTGTTTTTACCATTTTAAAGATAAAGGGAATGAGGTGCAGAGATGTTAGGGAACCTGCTTGAGTTCACACACTTGGCTAAGTGTCAAAGTACAAAGCCAGGCAGGATCTAAATCTAGGTCCATTCGTTTTTAAAGGTCAGACACTTCCCACTATATCACATGGCCTCAAAAACATTCTAAATTTGGCAAATCTCTTCTCAGAGGAGTGAATTTATACTATGAGTAAGAAGGGATGTAGGGAACGAATGTTTCTTGAACATCTATGTGTTGCCCTTGCCCTGAGTCCACAGGGCTGCCATGGATGGTTGTATAGGTCACTCACTGCACAAGAATGCCAGGTCAGGAAACTAACGAAGGCTGAAATTCCATCTGCACTGCACACAGTAACCAAGCACCCTGGAGCAGGTCTGCACTCACCCAGAGGGGCCCTTCCTTCTATTTCTTACTAGGGCCATGATGGCTGCAGCAGCCCTGTTAGTGTACCTCCCAGGGAGGCAGAATGAGGGAGGACCAGCCTCACCAAAATCCAGGGGAGACTGCAGCCTAGAACAGCAAAGGGAGATAGAATAGAGTCTGAGTGTATCAAATCGCAGAGCAGGTGAGTGGTGGGTGAAGCCAGTGACAGGGACCCAGGTTCCAAGTCTCAGCCACAAAGAGAACCAAGTCCCCCCAACAACCTTAGGATAGAATTTTCCAGTAAGAAGACAAACAGACCACTGTTTCACACACAGTATGAATTAACATACATCATTATCTCAAAAGACAACAGTGGAAAATAGGTACTTTAAAGGAAGAGTTACACAAATTCTATTCAGTTCAACAATTATTGGCTCTCTTAGTGATCACTTTACAAGAGCTTACTAAAAGGCGACAGGAGGTGCTGGAGAATTTCCCTAATTTCTTGATGTTTATATTCTACAAGTGCCATCCTTAACAAAAACACACTGTGAACCTGGAAGAAAAATAGGCAGCACCCAGGGTCACACTGCTCTTCAACTGGTCCTGCAGGCTCCCAGCCCACAGTTCTTCAGACCACGGCCTCCAAGGTCATCACTCAAGCATTATAGGGACATACAAGTCCCCACTTGGCTGCCATGGTGCAAATTGTTTCTGCCCTAAAGCTCCCTGTCAGAAGACAGCCGGGGTCCAGTCCCAAGACCGACCGTATGTCCTGCTCATCACGCCTTTCCTCCTGGACTCAGACCTTCTGGTGCAGGAGGCAAACTAAACCAAACACCACCAGAAGCACCTCCACACAGACCTGCCTCAGGACTCGATGAGACTTCCTTGCAGTGACAGTGCTGGGAAAGGGTCCTTAAGCACCCTTGAGGCTTCTGTTCTCCCCCATCCTACCCAACTGGAAAAAAATATACTCAGAATCATCTCCCTGAGATTGCAGAGGGCAAAAATTTAGTGAAATTGATAGGGACTAGTTAACAAATGGAAGAAATTACACTTTCTGTTTTTAATCTCCAACTTCAAGGACAAGATTTTCTCAGATGTCTCTAAAAGTTTCTGCAATTGTCTCTAGACAGACACTAGTGAAGAGAGAAAGCAAATTGCTCCCCGCAATTACTAAGCTCTGAACTCCCTAAACAGCCAATCTTTATGCTGCCATTGTAGTTGTGTCTATGGACGGCTGGTTCAGGCTAGGGCAATCATTCCCAGAGCCCTTCACTACTGCTAAATGCAATGTGGAAAATTACCCAGAAAACAGCTGTTTGTGCTTTAGGCGGTACCTACATGGGGAGAGAAGCAAAGGGCGGGTAGAAGTCACAAGCCATAAAATTGAGAAAATACTATTTTCAAGTTAAATGCAAAGGGAAGTCCCATTGCAAGAGGTAATCAATAATCAAGAAGAAGCACAATAAGAAAAGACCCTCTGGTTAAAGAGAGAAGGGAAGCAGCAAGAGTTCCCTCCAAATGACAAATAAGTGAGCTGTAACAATCCCAGAGAGACTTAACTTCACCACTGTTATGGTCCCCAGAGCATTGATGGTGCTTCACTCAGCAACAGGGAGCCAGGTGCAGTCCTCAGCTTCTGTGTGATTTTCTCCTTCGATGCACACAACTCCACAATGTAAAGGCAGCTTCTATCTCAATTTTGGTAAAGTCTGTGGCTCAGTGCACACTGCTACTGACTTTTGAAAGAACAACTAATGGCAGCATACCTATTACTCCTTTCCAAACATAAGCCAAGAACCTAAGAGACTTGGAACCCTTGGACATACCCCATCCTGACTGTGTCCCAGATCTTGACAATAAGCTGCCCACAACATAGAAAGACCAACACAGTGTCCTGAATCCTACACAATGCTTCCCCTTCTAAAGGCCCTATCTTCCCAGCCACAGCCAATTCTCACTCTCTACTTTGAATCCCTCTTACTTGTGAACAATTGGCCAGTGGGATATAAAGCCAGGGTCTTTAACCAATGAATACAAAGAGGATCCAGAAGCAGCCAGAGAATCAAATCACTAGCCTCTCCTGAGACCTGGCAGTCATTTGCTGCCAAGCCTGGACACCAGGCTACATTCAGATGGAAAATCTGGACTCACAATGATTTTTACATACAGAATTCTAAGCCAGGTTATCGAAGTCCCTCATGGTTTATCCAGAACCTCCAGGCTCTCCTAACTAACTGTACCAGGGGAATAGGACACAATGTCATCTGGAATGATGTTTTAGTAAACAGCTTGAAAAGCCATTAAGATGACAGTCAACTTCATTGACTTATTCCTGTGATGGAGAACTGGGGAAGGAGAAGCTACCCAATTTTTCCTCAGTACCAAACTATTCATAGCAGAAAGCTTGAAATGTGGTTTGATTAGCTTAATGCAAACTGCAAAAACCAAGGATACATCCTCACCAGCAGAGCAGTGCAGTAGAGTACTGAGCTATGGGGTCCAACAGAACCCAGCTTGAGTCTTGGCTTCAACAAGATTATTGACTACGTAACCTTAGAAACTGAACCTCACTTATCCAATCTATGAAATGAGGTTATTAATGAGGCAAGCTTCATAGAGTTTACCAAATCACAATGAGTTTCTCCATGTCATGTGCTTAGCTAAAGGATTGATGAATGCTCATTACAAGTAATACTGTTGTTTAATAGATGATTATAAATTATATGTATTTTAACCCTTACCTCCTTTTTTTCTTTCCAAGGCCTGCTCATCTTATAACCATTTTTAGGGGAAAATGGTTAAAGGAAATACTTCATTGGCTTGTTGCTTTTCTTTAAAACATGGCACATCTGGTTCCATCGTCTGAAATATGGTCCAACAAGTCAGTGACTTAGAGTCTTTTAAAAAGAGGTCTAACATGTAAGCCAGAGGCAAAGGTGAGAGAAAGTGGTTCTTTTTTATCATAAAGCAGCAGCAATTCAGGGGCGAAAGACAAGTTTCCCAGCTAGAGAAGTGTTGGTTGAAGCTAGAACAAAGCCATGTAGAGCTGTATATCCTGCTCAACAAGAGGAAGAAAACCACATTTTCCCAGATCTTGCTTTAAAATGTGTAAGGGAATGAGCATGCAAAGAATAAAATTCATAAAACATCTCCCACCTCAAAAAAACACCAAAAAGAGAGTGAAAAATCAAGCCACATTGTGAGAGAGAAGATACCTGCATCATTTAAAACCAACAGGCTGGGCGCGGTGGCTCACGCCTGTAATCCCAGCACTTTGGGAGGCTGAGACTGGCATATCATGAGGTTAGGAGATCAAGACCATCCTGGCTAACATGGTGAAACCCCGTCTCCACTAAAAATACAAAAAAAATTAGCCGGGCGTGGTGGTGGGCGCCTGTAGTCCCAGCTACTCGGGAGGCTGAGGCAAGAGAATGGTGTGAAACCGGGAGACGGAGCTTGCAGTGAGCCAAGATTGAGCCACTGCCTTCCAGCCTAGGCAACAGAGCGAGACTCCATCTCAAAAAAAAAAAAAATGACTTGCATATAGAACTTACACGAATCAACAAGAAAAAGACAGATAATCCAATTAAAAATAAGACACAGGAGGTAGGAATAGGTACTTTACAAAATAGGATACCCATAGGACAAAATATACCAGAATGCCTAAAAACTAAAAGATAATGGCCATACCGAGCATAAGAAAAGATGTGGAGCAACTGGAACTCCTGCACACTGCTGGCAGGAGGGCAGCACTAAAGTGGTACAGCCGCTGCAGAAAACTGTTTGGCAATAGGAGCTGAAGATAAGCACATGAACCTCACAGTCCAGCAACTTCAACCCTAGGATTTTACCCAGTGGAAATGAGTACAGGAATACAAAAGGACCTCAACAGGAATGTTCATAAACAGAAATAGTCAACCCTCACTTGAAAAAACTCAAATATCCACCAGGAGTATTAATCCAATGGACATTGTGGCATGTTCACATAATGGAATTTTACACACACAAAAAAAACTGCTATGCATTACCAGAGATAATATTACCTACATAACAATGATTGACAAAAGGCCAGACATAGAAGAATATAAACTGTGTGAGTTAATCTATCCGTCTATATAAAGTTCAAAAAAGGGCAAAACTAACATATGATGAAAAGTTACAACAGAGGATCCTCTGGAAAGAAGGGAGGTGAAAGGAGTCAGGAGAATATGATTAGGCAAGCATGAGCGAGGCTTTTGGAGTAACAGTAATATTCTGTGTCTTGAAATCAGGGATGGTTACATGGGTGTACTCACTTTGTGGTAAGTCAATTCTATTCATGTACTTTGCACACATGCACATCACACTTTAATAAAGGTTTGAGAAATAAGTGAAACAGAAACAGGCTATTCTGATGTCTTGATATGACTGACATGGGCCACTGCTTAGTTGTAAATAAAGAAATACTCTGAGCCAGAAAAAGGTATTTCCAGGGGAACCTTCACATGGCAGAATGGACAGGTTTCCTAATATCAGGTGAACTGCTGAAGGCGCACATCCCACAGTCAGGGAGAAGCGGGGCCCCTGTCTAGTCTCAACCCTGACAGGTGTGGAAAGCCAGAAAGGCGCAAGGGAAGCCTAGCGTTGGCACAAGTAGTAATTAACATATCGATCACGTACTAAGTACTGGTATCATTCCAAGTGCATAAAACATCTCAATTGATGTAATCCTCATTACTCCCTATTTTATTTCTCAAGTGAAGTAACTAAACACAGAAGATTTGGGGGTTGGCCTGAGGACACACAGCTGGTAAGAGCCAGAGCCTAGATTCACCTGGGTAGTCTTGATCCAGAGCCCACATGCTTAACAGTACAACTGACCACCTCCCTGAACTACCCAGCTATCTTTAGAACAGGCAATCCATCCATCTGCCTCAGCAGAAGCATGCATGCCAGCCACTGGAAGAGAGAAGACGGACACTGGAGGAGCAGAGCCACCAGGGATGGGCACTGACCACATGCCAGGCAACAGGCTAAGCAAGCTCTCTGTCCCAAATTTGACTTAATTCTCGCAACAGCCTTCTAATATAGTGAGGATTATTGGCCCTATTTGAAAGATGAAAAATGTGAGGCTCAGAAAAGTTAACTTCACACAGCCAGGGAGGGGCACAGGCAGGTTGCAAGTGTGTAACTCCTTCACCTGAAAGGTCAGTAAGGTCTCCCAGGTCCTACAAATCAGAATCAGAACAGGCCCTGACATCGTGGGGTTTCCATGGCAAATCCAGGAGGCCACCACCACTGATGTCAGGTGTGGGCAGAGGAGTTCACACCTATAAGACTGCTTGATAGACCCACGCTAGAACCAAATGCAGCAAATAAGAACAAAGCTCCCTCCAGCAAGGAGAGGGATAAGCTGAGCTATGAGAACTCCATGCAAACGAAAGCTGATGGGAGGCTTGGACATGCCCTACCTGGAGTGGTGGAGAGGACCTCTGTTTTGTCTGTCCCACAGGCTTCCCCCTTCTTCTAAGCAAACCATTTACCTAAGGTCCAGGCATGGCTGACCACATCCCCAGCCAGGCTGGCCACTGTGAGCTCACCCTCCTTGCCACAGCAATGCATCAAGGAATGGATGCATGACCTTCACAGCTTGGTAAAAACCCTTCCTGTTTGCATGTGGACGCCAGAGAGAAAGGGTTCTCTCTCCACATGGCCCTGTTAGGAAGAGGTTGGCTTGGAACTGCCAGAGAAGATCTTCCCAGTAACGTGATAAAAGCATCTCTGAGGATAAATCCAATGTGCCAAAGGAGCTACAGCCAAGAGAGAAGAGAAAGCGAGGGCAAGCCTGGATGCAGCCATGCCTGAAATCCAACAGTGAACTTTCAAATTACGGGAACAATAACTTGGCTTTGTGTGTAAGCCACCCTGAACTCAATTTCATTCATGTGTAACCATGAGAATCCTAACACAGTAGAGGTCTCTGGATGAGGTATGAGGGAGGAACACTTTCCAAAGCAAGAAACTGCAGACTACAGGGGGGTGAAGCTGAACAGTTTTAATTACCCTTGAGGAGAGTTTCGAATGGGAACTACCCTAAGCTAAACTCCTAAAAGTGTTGCTCAGCATCCAGAAAAGGAAGGAGCTTGGTTTCCTAGGAAAACCCTATGCTGTCCATTCACTGGTATGGTTTAAAAAAAAAAAAAAAAAAAAAAAAAAAAAAAAAAAAAAAAAAAAAAGTTGGAGGAGCCAGACCAAAATGCTGGGGCAGCCACTACGGGGGTGGATGCGATCTGAAAAGACTGAGTCACATCACCCATCACCTTCCAGAGAAAGCAACTGTTAGAACGAAACCCTTCCCAGGACAGAACTAGTGCATAGCCAGCTAGTCTCCTGCACATGAATCTCTGCAGCGTAATGCATTGACGCATCTTTAACAAGATTTTCCTGTGATTTTCATTCCATACAGGATTCAGCCACTGAGAAAGAACAAAATGGTATTTTACTACCTGTAGATACACACCCTAACTTTTAAATTCGTATCTTCAGATAGGAAGGGAGTTGGCAATAAGAGGAAATTAAATCCATAAATCCACTGATTTATCACTGGACAAACAAACAACTGGCACCATGACGGTAAACTCTTTGCAGGCTACATTTCCCTCAGAGTCGCTGCTGCAAACACGGCGGAAAATCCTGATTTGGAATGAGAAATAATTCCATTTTAATCTTGTTTATCTTCTTGGTCTAGTAATCCCCTGTGGCCAGTGCCCATCTGGCACATTCTTTTAAGAAAACTGTGGCCACTGCGGTTTCATTCAATTCTGCGGTTGGTTTGTTGAATTTTTTTTCGAGGTACATTGTAGGCCATTGGGTATTGGGCTTATTTCTTTAAATAAATCTAATAAACCAGCACACAACACCATTTATTTCAGGAATATTTTGAAAGCACAAATAACATGTTGGCAGCTTTTATTAGAGCACATGAAATGTTATCTCCAGGGGAGTTCACAGAGCCCAACAAATTAGTTTAATCTCAAGTGGACCATGATGAAGGGAAGTGATCCACCAAAGCAATACGCAATTAGTACTAATATTCTGCAATTCTGTAGCTTGCATCATCTGAGCATTTTAGGATGGGCTACATGCCTTAATAAATTCTGACAATGCACTCTAGAGCTTCAAATCTCAAACTTTAGCCTGCATCAGAATCACAGAAGAAGTGGTTAAAGAGGCAGATCCCTGGGCCTTGCCCACAGAAATTCCAATTCAGAAAACCTGTCATGGGGCTCTGAAATCCCACCTTGCCACACACTCCCCAATGTGACTGTCCTCCTGGTATGAATCATGAACGCTACCATAAAGAAAGGTAATACCGCTTTCCCTATACACGGACAAGAGCTCGGAATAAGCCAGAAGCTTGGCACTTGCTGTAGGGCAGCACCATCCAATAAAACTTTCAGTGATGCACCGGGTGAAGTGGTCATGCCTGTAATCCCAGCACTTTGGGAGGCTGAGGCGGGCGGATCACGAGGTCAGGAGATCGAGACCATCCTCGCTAACATAGTGAAACCCTGTCTCTACTAAAAATGCAAAAAAATTAGCCAGGTGTGGTGGCGGGCACCTATAGTCCCAGCTACTCAGGAGACTGAGACAGGAGAATGGTGTGAACCTGGGAGGCAGAGCTTGCAGTGAGCCGAGATCACGGCACTGCACTCCAGCCTGGGCAACACAGTGAGACTCCATTTCAAAAAAAAAAAACAGAACTTTCAGTGATGCTGGAAATGGTCTCTGTTCTGCACTGCCCAAAACAGTAGCCACTTGGGCTACTGACCGCTTGAAATATCACTAGTATGACTGAGGAATTGAGCATTTAATTTTATTTAATTTCAATGAATTTAAATTTAAATGGCCACATGTGTTTTTTGGCTTCTTTATCGAACCATATGGTTCTACATGAAACAGCAGCATCTAAGAAAAAATAATTGAGAGTTAGCTGTACTGGACCATATTTCTTTCCATCATGAGAAAAACTACAGCAATTCCCTATATCAATAGATATAGGCAAAATGGCTTGGACTGAGTACATACTATGCATTATAAGTCTTTCAAAAACTCTGTATTAGTTACTTTTTATAGGTGAAGAAACTGAGGCTCCAAGAAGCTAAGTGATCTGCCCAAGGACGCAGGGCTGGCCATGACACAGTCAAGAGCTGAACACAAGTCCTACAATTCCAACACCCACGCTATCTCCATCACCATACACTGCATCCGTGGAGATGAGCTCAACTGAAAACACAAAGGCCAAGGCTGTGGAAGTTGTCACCTCCCTTATCTCCAACTGACATTTTCCATTGTTTTCCACATATCAGCTGGCATTCCTGTGCAGGGCTCTATACATAAATAAAGACAGCATCCCACGGAAAAGGGAAGATGTTCCAGGGGCAGGATTTGACCCTATTGCTTCTCCTACTTTCCAGCTCTCCCCTCTGGTTCACTCTGCTCCAGTCACTCTGATCTGCCGCTGCAGCAACATTTCAGGCACATTCTTGCCTCAGGGCCTTTGCACTTGCTGTTTTCTTATCTGAAATGCTTTTCCTGCAGATATCCACATAGTTTACTCCCTCTTTCTTGAGATCTCTGCCCAACTGCCCTTTACAAATGAATCCTTCCTTCACTAGCTATTAAAAGAAGACCAGACTCCTCTTTCCACCCCCGTGATCTCCTACTTCTGTCACTGCCTTTCTCCCTTTATTCTTCTCTGTAGGATTCATCACTCGTTTATTGCCTGTCTTCCTCCACTCCCTCTAGGACATCAGCTGCATGAGGGCAGGAATTTCATTCTGGTCACTGATGCATCCCAGCACTTGACCCACAGGAGATACTGCACAAATACCCTGAATAAATACCTAGATATACAACCAAAGTTCACCTGCATGGCTGCAATACAGCTGTTTTTTGTTCTTTATGCTTTTCTGTACTTCCCTAACATTCTACAATAAACTATGTCCCCTGCAGTCACAAATTGACATGTCTTTCACATAATGCTACTCAGTGGTCACTGTGTTACCCTAAAAGTCACTGCCTCCACGAAAGGTCACCTTATATCCACCCTACTTGCCACTCTTCCTCTTTAGAGCTCCACCACCAGCGGCACAGAGCTAATATTCCCTGGAAACAGAGATGAGCATGTCTACATTTCATCAAAACTGTTGGATCCAGGAGCTCACCACAGGGCCAGCCAATGAACAATTCTCCACTTATTTCATTTAAGAAAAATAGAACTTTATCATTTCTGACAATTTTACAATTGCATTGAAAGCTACGAATTAAAGGACCCAGTATTTGCTAACATAGCCACGTGATTTTTTCCCCCAATAAAGGCAACTACAGACACTGTTTATAATGCTGGCATCAGGAAGTTAAGGGCACACTCACTTCACTGACCAAGCAAGTTTAGTTAATACTTTGTTACTGAAAAAAAAAAAATATGTATTATCAGGTGTGGTTTCTGATTTATGTAAATCAAATATCAGTGGAGTTATATCATATATTAAAATAATAAATACACATGGTATACTACTTCATTTTACAGTGTTTTCCCTCAGGTATCACCTTACTGAATCTTATGAACAACTCAGTAAGGGGGAGTTTACTCTTATTCCTGTTAAGAAGTTGCCATGGGCTGAATGTTTGTGTCTCCCCCAGATTTTTATGTTGAAACCTAAGCCCCATCGTGAGGTGTCAGGAGGTCGAGTCTTCAGGAGGTGATTAGGTTGTGGGGGCACAGGCCTCATGAATGGAATTAGTGCCCTCATAAAAGAGGCCCTGAAGAGACCCCTCATCCCTTCTGCCACAGAAGGACACAGTGAGAAAACAGCATCTATGAGGAATGGGCCCTCGCCAGATGATGAATCTGCCAGTGCCTGGATCTTGGACTTCCCAGCTTCCAGACCGTGAGAAATAAGTATCTGTTGTTTACAAGCCACCCAACATATGGTATTGTTGTTACCATGGCCTGAACAGACTAAGTCAGAAGCTGAGGAAACTAAAGCACAGAAAGGCAATATGCGTGCCTTTCTCAAATATCACCAAGTCACGCAGGGGGAACCTGCATTCAAACACGGGACTCAGGTTGCATTAAAGGACGTCATTTCTAGTCACGAGTGATGAGCAAAGCAGCAAGGCTGGGCGTCCAAGTAATGGAGAAGCTGGGACGGGTGACTGCAAAGCATGGCATGGCCGACTGAACGTGAACTAAAGGAGCATCCAGGCTGCGAAATTGTGCTCCTGGCTCTGTCTATGAACATTAATGTTGGACAAGTGCTGCCCAGTGAATCAGGGGACGGAAAGGCTTTCCCACTGACCTGGCACTAATGCAGGCCTCATAAGTAAATAGCACTCATCTGTGACAAGTACCGATAAATCGCAGTTTAGGGCTCTCCTCTGGAAGGACTGGTGGAGATGTCCTGACTAGCATAATTCATCATCCCAGAGAAACAGGTTAAAAGGTACATTTAACATTATGCAGAATCTTGACACAGGCTCACACAGGTGGGGGGCTGGGGACTTGGGATTTGAAGAAGCACATGTATGGAATAGCAGAGACCTCCGCAGCAGGCTTCCTGAGACCAGGCTACCCAAGCCCTCTTGCAAAAGGGGGAGAGAGGCACAGCTAACCCCAATGAACTGCAATGTACTTTGCTTAAAGAATTTTAGCTTGAGTGAACCTCAAGAAGAGACAGACAGGAGTATCTATGTGTATATATATGTACAAACACACAACACATACACACACATGCAATAGATACATATGTGTATATGTATATAAACATAATATGTATATTTTCTTTTTGCCTTTTCTTGAAGTTAAGCTTCAATTAAAGATGGATGTATATACACACACATACATGTATGTGTGCATATCTTTATGTGTGTGAATACACACATACATGTATATTTTTATACCAATAAGGGTATATGTGTCTACTTATCCCCCTTTAATTAAGACCATCCTCAGAATGCGTCCCCTTTGGAATAACAGATTATTCATTCACTCAACAGTGTATCATGATACATTAGAAAAGATGCTTCCAAAGAATCTGAAATAGTGAGAAAGTTTAATGAAATTATAACTGAAAAACATTGAGATTTTTGTTAAGCGTGCACAACAAAAACACAGTGGAAGCAAATATATAAAAAAAAAATCTTAAGGGTAGCTGCCTTTTAGTGATAAGAGAGATTTCTTCCTTTATGCTTTTCTATGGCAGGCATGAATTGTTTTAACAATGATAAGTATCAGAGCATGTTTTAAGGAGACTATGAGTTGTGCCTCTATTTTGTGAGAGGAGGGGTCCCTTCCGGCCTAGCAGAGGGCCTGGCCTGCAGTGAGCATTCAAATCCTCGAGGAACAGGGTGGGGAGGTGGGACAAAGGCAGGAAGAAAGTCAGTGAAAGCCTGGGGAGACCTGGTAGGGCACAGACATGAGCAGACCAAGGATGGTCAGAAGTTATCTCCCCAAGATCTAGGAGGTCAGTGAATGTCTTCAGTCAAGGTGCACAGGGCAGACTTCTGTGCACACTTAATTTTAACAGAAGGAGGAAAATGATAGGAGAAAGTACAAATTGGGTAGGAATGGACATATTTTCATCAGAAAGAGTATGGCACAGTTTCAAAATCTCATCAAGATAGGAAATGTGACCATACAAACATGATTCAAAGGCCGTATTTTACTGTGGCCCAGAGAAGTCTGTCTCTGGAATCAGACAGATGTGGCCCCAACCTCAGCTCACCCACCCACTAGCTGTGAAACTGTGGGCAAGTCACTCAAACTTTCTGAGCCTCATTCTCCTCACCTCTCAAACAGGAATAGTGGTATGAAGATTACATGAGTTATTGCATCTAAGGTACTTTTTAACAGTGCTATGTGTGCAGTGAGGACCCAGTGAATGTCGGCTGCTTCTCCTCTGTGATGGGCTGACCATACCCCACCCTCAGGGCAGGTTGTCTTGCGTTGGACACCAGAATGGGGTCTCCTGAGAGCATGTTTAATTTCCATTTATTTAGGAATTTGTTGATATTGTATTGATACAATTTCTAATTCAATTCCAGTGTGGTCGGAAAACAAACTTCGTAACATTTCAATGGTTTGAAATGTGGGGCTTGTTTATGACACAGAATGGTTTCTCTTGGCAAATATTCCGCATGCACTTATTAAAAATAAGTACATTCTTCTTTTGGGTGGACTGTTCTACAAAAATCAATGAGGTCAAGATGGTTGGTTGCGTTTTTAAGATATTCTGTATTCTTACTAATTTTTAATCTGATTGTTTCATCAATTGCTGAGAGACGAGTATTGAAATCTCCAGCTACAAGGGAGAATCTGTTTATTTCTTCCTATACTTGTCTGGTTTTGTTCAAATAATTTGAAGTTCTGTTACTAGGTACATACATATTGATGACTGTTAGGTTTTCTGGGTGAACTGACTCTCTTATTCTTATGAACTGCCTCTCTTTATCTTGGTTAATATGCCTTGTTTTAAGGTCTATTGTCTGATATTACTATTGTCACTCAAGTTTTCTTATTCTTACAGTTTGCATGGTATATATTTCTCCACCTTTTAACTTTCAACCTACCCATTCCTCTATATTTCAAGTAAGCCTCTTGTAGACAACATTTAGGTGTCCTCCCTTTCAATCTAGTCTGACAATCTCTGATTTTTACATGAATGTTTATTTACATCTAATATAATCATTGAGATGGTTGGATTTAGGTCTGATATATTCCTATTTGTTTTCTATTTGTTCCATCTGTTCTAATTCTCATTTCCTTTCTTCATTTAATTGAATATTTTTAGCCTACCATTTTAATTCTTACACTGTCTATTTTGGCTACATCTTTTACTTTCTTTTAGTAATTGATGATGATGATCACCATATGTACCCTTAATTAAAACAGTCTAGGCAGAGTTCCTGTTGCACCACTTAATGTAGGAAACACAATAATTCTATTTATCCCCTCCCCACATCCTGTTCCTACAGGCCGTTGCTGATGTTCATATACATGAATATATATGCACATATTATATAATATATATTGGGTTTATACACTATACCCATTACAAATCCAATAAAGTTTTTAAGTTTTTGTTCCAAATTGCTGTCTTTTAAATAAACCGAGAAGAAAAATATATACATATATAGTCCCATATACATTTATATTTATATATAAATTTATCTTTACATATAAAATACATATATTTCATTCATTCCTGTAGATTCATGTTGCCAACTGGTCCAACTGTCTTTTAGCCTGAAGAATTTCCTTTAGCATATCCTACAGTATAGTTTTGCTGGTGACAAATTTTCTGCTTTTATCTGAAAATATTTTGCCTTCATTTTTGATTAATATTTTTGCTTAATGCAGATTTAAGAGTTGGCAGGTTTTAATGTTCTAAGTAAATTTAAATTTAAAATATTTTGTTCCATTGTTATCCGGTCTCCATTATTTCTAATAAGGAGTCAGGTTTTTAAAATATCATTATTCTCACTACAAATAATGTATCTTTCTGCCCTCTCTGGCTGCTTTAAAAATTTCTCTTTCTTTTGGTTCTTAGCATATTGGTTATGATATATCTAAGTGCAGATTTCTTTGTATATATTCTTTTTTGAGTTTGCTGAGCTTGCTGTATCTATAAATTAACGTTTTCACCAGTTTTAGGAAATGTTAGGTCATTATTTCTTCAAATATTTTTTCTGTCCCACTTTCCTCTTCTTTCTCTGGGATTCCTATTACACATATATTAGACCACTTTATATTGTCCTGCAGGACCCTGATACTCGACATTTTTTCCTATTTTTTTCTCTTTTTCAGATTGGGTAAGTTTTTATTCATGTAAGTCTAGATTCAGTGACTTTTTCTTCTGCCATTTCCAATCTACTCTTGACTCCATCTGATAAAATTTTCATTTCAGAGAGAATTTTCATTTTTAAAATAGTTTCCATTTTTCTGCTTAGAATCTCCAGTTTGTGTATTATGTCTCCTATTTCCTTTAGGTCTTTGAACATATTCATAACATTGTTTTGAAGTACTTGTCTCCTAATTCTCACATCTGGATCATCTCAAGGTCAGTTTCATCTAATTGTCTCATAACCGTGACTTAAACACTCCTGTTTCTTTGCATGCCGAGTGATCTGTATTGTATAGAACATACTGTTGGCCACAGAGTCTAATTTTTATTTTTGTGTTCCTATAGGCAGTTAATGTGGCTAGATTCCAAGTCCAAACTGTCTCCCCTGCATTGAGCCACAGCTGAAACTGCTCAGTTCTTCCAGACTTTTCCTGTTGCTTTTTGCTGGAAACCTTGGAGTTTCACCCATTCATGTGAATTCAGAGGGATACCAATAATATGGATAGAGTTTACAATGATTTTAGTGCTCCCCTTCTGTGGTTCCTCCCTTTCTGAAATGTCTTCCCCTCCCTTTCCAGTTGTTCTAGCAGTTCTTAACTGTGTCCTCCAATTCTGAAACCCAGTTGTAACACAGCTCTCAGCTTGACCTCCAGCAGCTCCATGTCACAGTGAGTGGAGGGCATCCTCACACAGAAAGCCCCATGAACACAGATTGTGCCAAGTGCAGCTCTCTTCTCACAAGGGTCCATTCCCTCCCAGGTTCTGGTGGCCACTGGGTTTGTTCCTCAAAGAGAACAGGCTTCTTTAGGAGTCCAGTCTAAGACCATGAAGTCTTAATAGAGGAAGAGGCTCATCCTTAGCCAAACAGGGAAGAAACAGAGACATCCCTGGGAATCTTCTAGCCTCTTAACTGACCCCTTAGACTCTTTGTCCATGCCTCCATTGGAATTAAGAATTCTTTTACAGCCTTGGAGCTCCCAGTAGGAATGCCCAGGGTCTATAGAGGGGACCTTCTCCCCCTTCCCAGGAAAGGGGGAATGTCTCTGTTCTACTCACACCTGCAGGATCTTCTCCTCCAGCCTGATCAAAAAGCAGATCCCAGCAGATGCCCTTGGCTGTCCTCAACCTATTTGTCATTGATATTACTCAAAGCAGCTTGCCAACTAAGAGGCATCATGACAATAATATTTGTGCACCTGCGGGCAGCCACGAGGAACTATTTTGGGCAGGATGCAGGTAGTACCATTCCCTGCCAACACTAGTTGTGAACTCCTTCAGAAGCATGAACAGCTCCACATAAACCTTCTTTCCATCTCCACCATCAGTTTCCCTTGGTCTCCTCTAGAAGAGTCAGTCAATACTAAAGCAGTATCTTCGCATCTCCTGTTTCTAGGGTATGAACTCTGGTTGTGATCTTCAGGAACTACCAGCAAACATACTCATTAAGCATTTCATCACTATCTTTTTTTTTTGAGTGTGTTCTCATTTTGGGCAAGGACTACTCAGGGCACAGAAGGAAGAACTATGACACAGTCTACTCAACTAATATTGGCAAGATGATTCTACGCCTCACAAAATTTCCTGTACACAAGCAGAGACAATTTAGAGAATAATGAAAAGCCAGCTGATTTCAGGTTTTCTACTATGACAACTCCATATTCACAAATTTTCTCTAAACAGTGCTGCTCCAGAGTCATCAATGAATAATTTAAATACTGGGAGGATGGCAAGAGCTTTGAGTATGATGACTGACATCCACAAGCGCACTCCAGGTGGCCCATAATGCTGAGGGTCATGGCGCTTCTAAAACAATGTGCTTTCAACCATTATAAAATGAAATTGGTTCTTGAAGAGGCATCTTATAAACAACCTGAACTTACTGCCAAATAATATCGCAGAACCTATAAACAGTTGTCCAGAAATTCAGGTTGGTCCACTCTACAGAAACGAGATGTTTTAGAATCAGAATGTAAAGGGAAAGAGAAAATCAAATTATATATTAAATAGTTTTGAACGATAAATTGTAGGAGAACATGCATATTGTAGGCAATTCCTTTGCTTTACACGAGGAATTAACATTGAAGCTCCTTTAAATCAGTTTTAGGCTGGGTGCGGTGGCTCACGCCTATAATCCCGGCACTTTGGGAGGCCAAGGCAGGCAGATCACGAGGTCAGGAGATCGAGACCAATCTGACTAACACGGTGAAATACTATCTCTACTAAAAATACAAAAAGAAGAAAAGGAAAAGAACTTAGCCAGGCGTGGTGGCGGGCATCTGTAGTCCCAGCTACTCAGGAGGCTGAGGCAGGAGAATGGCGTGAACCCGGGAGGCAGAGCTTGCAGTGAGCCGAGTTTGCAGCACTGCACTCTGGACTGGGAAACAGAGCGAGACTCCATCAAATAAATAAAAAAATAAATAAATAAATAAATACGTAAATAAATTTTAGATGGCATTAAAAGTCTAACCCAACTATATTTCTTCTCCCATGGAAATAAACATATATACACATACATATATGTTATAAATAATTTCAGGAGTAAGGTACACCTTCCAAAACATCCTTGAACTCTGCATCCACTAGGCGTTCCTGACTCAATGTTAAGAAACTCAAAATAGTGCATCTTTTGCTTCCCACTGCTGTCTCAGTCTTTGGGGAGTTACAAGGCTGGGGTTGCTCCATTCATTTCCACAATAGTATTTTCAGGTCTGGAACAGATACAAGGCTGACACAAAGTAGGTGCTCAATAAATACTAGCAGTATATTTTATTATTCAATCTTCATAAGAACCGTTTTGAGGAAGGTAATGTCATTTCCATCTTACAAATCCGACTCCGAGAGGTTTAGTACTTGGCTGAGACATACAGCTAGTGAACGGTGCAACCTGAATTGGAAGAATCACAGGACCCTGATTTGAAAGTGTGTACTTTTTTTAAGGCTTTTTGTGTCTCTGGGGTTACTGTACAAAGAAGCAAGCATTTTTGAATGGGGTCCTTGGTGACTAGATTAATGATGTGTATGTGGAAAAAAGAGACATTAAGTAACAACTATTTACAGAATGCCTATGACATGGGATATGTCAGACCCTCTTGGGAAAGCAAGACCTATAAGGTGTGGGGAGGGGTGCCCACTGCTCAAGCACCTGCTACTTGGGAGGCAAGATACTAGATGCCTCACCTACATTTTCTTACTTAATGCTTATGATTATTCTATGTGATCAGTCTCTGTAGCCTTAACTCAGAGCTCAGTGAAGATAAGTAATCTGCACACATACACACACAGATTTTACGTGGCAGAACCAGGATTTGGACTCATTTTTCAGTTTGTTATTAACAAGTAATTACAGCAATTGAGAATCAGGTCACAGCATGCTCAACCCATGACAGAGGATCAATGAATTCAGCAGACGCATAGGCTGTGTTTAGTGCTTGTCCCAAGAGGAAAGGAGCAGGCACTGGGTGGAGAACAACAACGCCTGGCTGAGAAGGTGGGCAAGGCTTCGGGAGGAGGGGATGTTTGGTTTGGTTCCTAGGGAGCTGGAGGGGGCTCCTGAAGCAGGTGGTGAGGACAAAGTCCTGGAGACCAGGCTGGGGCAGCCAGGAGGGGCCCACAGAGAAGGTGCGTGATGCCTGGGACCCTGAGCAGGAATTCCAGCAACTCTTTGCCCTTTTCCTTTCTTTGTACTCACTCTCTTTTCCTGTGGGTTCCCTGCTGCCCCTTCTCCTTGTGCTAGGAACCGGTTTGGAAAGCTGTCCCCCTTAGGAGTCTCTCAGTGTTGCAGAGGAGAAAGAAAGATGGTAATGATGTATGCATCCTTCACTTCTCACTGAAGATCTATCTACTTTTAGATGATCCCCCAAAATGCAATGGGCTTTTGTTGTTTGTTTGTTTCTGTTATAAAAGCAATTCCTACTCATTACAGAAGAATCAAATTCTTCAGAAAAGCACAAAGAAGGGGGAAAAAAATCCACCACCTCATCACCTGGAGATAACCACAGTCAAAATTTTACATCCATAAGAAACTAGATTTTGATGTTCAAAGGCTTGAACCCACATGTAATACTCAAGGTAGGGAAAGGAGCAATGTTCTATTTATCTCTGCATTCCCACAGCACCTGACCAAGACCCTGGAACACACAGGCTTGCCAATAAACCTGTGTAAACAGCAGCTCACAAGCCCTGCCCCAGCTGCTTTTCCGTTCAGGCTTCCAGAAGGCCCTCAAATGAAGGGCATGTGCTTTGCCAAGTTTATCAGTTTGAAGTGTGCCGGCTGAGATGTAAGCTGAGTTGTGTGGGGCTGGGGACAGGAATTGCAGAATGTGTGGGGCAGTCAGGAATAGGACTTTTATGGGAAGAGGAAATTAAGAATGTGCCACAGAAGGTGCCCTGGTGAAGTCTCCGACATGGGAAACCAGCAGGTTTCATAAGGGAGGCAGCTTCCCCCCACTGGGTGAGCAAGGCAGATTGTCTTTGTCAATTGAGGAGCAAGACCTCTGCTGCTCTGGACCAGTGGCCCATGTACCACATGAATACCACCAGAAGGGCCTCTGTCCAGAGAGGGTGGAGGCACTGTCCAGACTCTACCATGAGTGGCGTGTAACACCAACAAGTCACTTAACCTGTATCTCAGCTTCCTCCTCTGCCAGTGGAGGCTATCACCGCACCTACCTTGTACATTCTGCAGGGGAGCACGCATCAGTTTCCTAAGGCCACTAAAACAAAGCACCATAAACTGTGGGCTTAAACAACACAAACTTACTCTCTCAGTTTCGGAGGCTGGAAATCCAAAATCAAATTGTTGGCAGAGCCATGTTCCCTCTGAAAGCTGTAGGGGAGAACCCTCTCCTGGCCCCTTCCTAGCTTCAACTTTTAATTTACCCATAGCTTCAATTATACTCATCATTCTAATTTTATTAACCACCCTCGAATTTGCTGTAGCCCTTATTCAGGCTTATGTCTTTACACTATCAGTAAACTCTCTCCTTACATAACACATAATGACCCACCAAACTCATGCTTACCACATGATAAGCATCTAGTGGTTGTCAGCCATCCTGAGTGTTTGCCTGAAGGCAGCACTTCACCCTCGGCCTTGAACAGCACTCTCACCCCACATGTCTGTGCCTCATGTCTCTTCTATCTTTATAAAGATGTCCGCCATATAAGATTTGGCCCCATCCTGCTTATCTTATCCTAACTTGATTACATCTGTAAAGACCGCATTTCCAAAGGTGGTCACATTCATAGATGCCAGAGGTTAAGACTTAATATCTTTTTGGAAGCCACAGTTGAATGCAGGGCCTGGAGACTCACTGAGATAGGGCTGGAGAAACTCACCCGGCTACCGGAAGTACTCCATGAATGTCAGCCGCTCTGCTGTAATCAACAACACAGATGGGTTTCAGGATGGCCATTCTTACCATTTAATCTACACCATCTCGTTGTCCTCACAGCTTACTGGCCATTTAATTATGATCTCCACTGTAAAAACACGCCTCCTCATTTAGGCTGCACCCAGTCCTACTGCCTTCACACCCAGCTCAACTCCAGTTCATCTGTGCAAACTTCTTCACTCAAGGCAGCCAGAGTTCCCCTGAGCTAGAGGCAGCCACGCTATGAGGTTGAGAGAGCCTCAGGTCTCCTTCTTGTGCATGCTCCTTCCAAAACCTCGGGGCAGGCCCTAGCAATGCATTCACAGGGATATATATTTGCATAAAATGTGCAAAAGTAAGATCTTTTAACAACAATTAGTTAAGACCTCTCTCTTTCTATCTCACCTTGTTCCAGGTAGCACTGGCATCCAGCAAAGGGGTAGGATGTATTCAGGGAGGATTCAGTAGGGTGGACTGTGTAGTTGGTGGGCACTTCTATGTATAGTTAGAATTTATGGCGTGGAAATGGCTTTCAGGAACTCACAATAACACTTAAGAAATGGGGCCAGAAGTCATGTGACAAGAGGAACACATCGTACAGTGCACAGCACTGGAAGTCCGGGAAAGTGGAGGAGAAACAAGTTCTGAAACCTACAGAGCCAGAATCCAACCTGCGGCACAACCTGCCAGTAATGAGACATGTAAAACCACCACGGGGGTTTGATGCTCATTGCTGCCTGTTTAAAATGGAAGTTCTCATCCAACAGGAGTGTCTCCGATAATGCACCATGTACAATCACAAATGCTCACGCTTTGTTCCTCTATTTCTGGGTGGGAGTCACATGACACAGAATTAATTAGAGTTCTGTGCTTGAGGGAAGCAGTATTACAAGCAGTGAGCAGGGGACATCTGTGTAGGAAGTTGTGTGTTTTCTTCATCCAGTTATCAAAAATAAAAAACAAATTTCCTCAGCCATGCTAGAGAAAGACTGAATTAACTTTTCAATCTCTCAGTAGAGGAAGGTTACAAAATTGATGTCATATAAAGATACAACCAAAAAGTATACAGCAAAAAACATAACATACGGGGAAATTTTATTATAAAGGTGTGTTGGGCAGTTAATTCACAATGTAAATCTGTGTGTGTGTTTTTTTTTTTTCAGACTGGACCATGTTTGTAATGTGCATAAGCTTTTTAAAGTTTATAATTTTGTGATTATTTATCAGCCTAAACAATACATAATTTTACTCCTAACTGTGGATATATAATTCTGTGTGGATTTTTAATAAAGAAGGCCACTATGTCATACAAGCTTTAGGCCCAAAAAAAACTGGGTGCACCCATGTTTGAACGACTGCAATCTCTGCATTTACTGCTCTCTCTGGAAAATCCACTGGTCTTAGAATGCACTAAGCACACACAGAACCCTCCGGCAGGCCCATCCTGGTATCAAACTCCACCCTTACCCAACTCTAGTCCTTGCTAGTTGTTTAACCTATTTGAGCCTCAATGCCCTTGCCTGTAAAATGAGGATTGTTTATATGGTAGTGTACATATCTAATCCCCAATAAATATTTGTTAAGTTTCCACACAGTAGGAGATAAAGATACAATTATGTGCAAAAGCAAGACATGATCTTTATTCTCATGTGACAAAGCTGGAGGCAGGCCTTTGCCAATGGAAAAGCCCGGCCACTTAACTGCTGTCTCCAAAATCATTTCTAACTACCAAACATACATACACACAAGCCACAATGGCACAGTTTTGAAATTTACCTATTTTTCTCCAAGAACTATTTATGCTCTCAGCCAGGGAGAAAAAACACAGCCCCACCATACAGCTAAAGCTCTCAGCCAACACTCTGCCACACCGTCCTGAGCCAATTCAATTCTGATGCACTATGCTGAAGCTTCTCTTCTCACCATTTATTTTGTGTTCTGGTCCACGGTTTTTACCCATTGTGGGTAACACTCATAATGGTTTGCAAAAGTTGTCTAGCAATGGAAGAATCTGGCACATGATGCTAAAATGCCAGTTTCCCAGATAAAAACCTACAGAACATAGAGCAAAGGCGAGCAGTCTTTTAGTCATTGGGAACCACCTTGGTGACTTAGAGAGGACATCATAAAAACTGCTGCAGCCTGGATGGACTGCCCTGCAGCTGTCAGAAATTGGGAGTATAATAAGCAAAGATGGATGCCTGACATGGGACTTTGCCTGGAAGGGTGACTGCCAACATCTGAAGACTAGAATGCTGTGCTGCAGAGGCTCAAGTGTCATGACCTTGCATAGTGCTGACTCAGTGAGCACCTTTGTTTCCAGGAACACATCCTACACTAAACCAGGTATGCATTTCCATAATGACAAAACAAGGTAAATGTCCAAAAGAAATGAACGTGATGCTATGAGCCATGAAGATTAAAATGATGATATACACAAAGGGCTGAGCACAGTGCCTGGCAGTTAGTAAATGCTCAATAAACAGCAGGTGTTGTTAGTGTTCCTATTATCTCCCCTATTGAACTTTACTATAGAGCAGGAGCCATGTCCTATAGTTCTTTGTGTTCCCAACTGGACTTCAGTCAGTGCAGGGCACACAAAAGTATAAAAAGACATCTCATTAATTCTACCAAGATTTTTCAAACACACAAAGAGCCTTTGGACTAAGTTGACTGATTCCCATCCTTACCAGTCATCTGCATGTTTGATCTCAGAACAATTCCTGGCTCTGCCTCTGCTCTGTATCAGAGACAAAAGCATTTCTCATACTTCTTTGACCTCTGGCTGCAGCAAGGCAGCTTTGTCCAGTGGGAGGCCCAGATGGAATGTTGGGAGGTAGGAAACCAGAAGCCAGGGCATTTCTCCCCAGCTTGCCCTGCTTTGAGGGGCACCTCAGCAGTGAGAGAGCAGGGCCATGCATCTCTCCCAGGGTCCTGGTTCCAGAGGACAGCGCATCTACGGTTCCAGCTCCTACCAGAAGGCCCTGGCTCCTGGCCTCTGGTATTGTTACTGCCTCCTCCCATGTGACCCCTAGCCCAGGGGTGGTAGCAATTTCTTGCTGCTCTCAGCTCTTTCATCTCCTGTGTAACCAATTCCCAGTATAAAATATTCTCCATTTAAAACATCTAATGTGAGCTGGGTGCAGTGGCTCAAGCCTGTAATCCCAGCACTTTGGGATGCCGAGACGGGCGGATCACAAGGTCAGGAGATCAAGACCATCCTGGCTAACCCGGTGAAATCCCATCTCTACTAAAAAATACAAAAAACTAGCCGGGTGAGGTGGTGGGTGCTGTAGTCCCAGCTACTCGGGAGGCTGAGGCAGGAGAATGGTGTAAACCCGGGAAGCGGAGCTTGCAGTGAGCTGAGATCCGGTCACTGCATTCCAGCCTGGGCGACAGAGCGAGATTCCGTCTCAAAAACAACAACAACAACAACAAAAACATCTAATGTGGGTCTGTTTTCCTGATTGGATCCTGACAGACACACCATCTAAAGAAGAATTTTTATACAACCATCCTATGGAGTACTCAGCAGCTATTAGAAACAATGATACATAGCTAAACATACTGATGTATAAAGATGACTGAGGGTTATGGTGAAGAGAACCAGAAGACAGTGAAACAGTGCTATACCCAGAGAGCAGATGTTGAGAAGTATGCACATTTACACACTTAAAAAAAATGACTGGAGAAATATACATAACATTTTGACTGTGGTTACCTCCAGGTGGCGAGATGCTGGATTTTTTTTCCCCCTTCTTTGTGCTTTTCTAAAGAGTTTGATTCTTCTGTAATGAGTGGGAATTGCTGTCATATCAGGACAAAAAAATAAATGCCCATTGCATTTTGGGGAAAAAGTCATCTAAAAGTAGATAGAGCTTCGATGTGAAGTGAAGGATGCATACATCATCGCCATCTTTCTTTCTCCTCTGCAACACTGAGAGATTCCTAAGGGGCACAGCTTTCCAAACCGGTTCCCGGTACAAGGAAAGAGGCAGCAGAGAGCCCACAGGAAAAGTGTGTGGATAAGAAGAAGGGCAAAGAGTTCCTGGAATTCCTGCTCAGGGTCCCAGATGCCAGGCACCTCCTCAGTGGGCTCCTCTTGGCCACCACAGCCTGGTCTCCAGGTCTTTGTCCTCACCACTTGCTTCAGGAGCCCCCTCCAGCTCCCTAGGAACCAAACCAAACCTCCCGTCCTCCTGAAGCCTTGCCCACCTTCTCAGCCAGGCACTGGTATTCTCCACCCAGTGCCTGCTCCTCTCCTCTTGGGACATGCACTAAACACAACCTATGTGTCTGGTGAGTACTTTGATCCTCTGTCATGGGTTAAGTGTGCTGTAACCTGATTCTCACTCACTGTAATTATCTGTTAATAACAAACTCAAAAACGAGCCCAAATCCTGGTCCTGCCACGTAAAATCCGTGTGTATGTGTGCAGATTACTTATCTTCACTGAGCTCTGAGTTAAGGCTACAGACACTTGTCACATAGAATGATCCTGAGGATTAAATAAGAAAGCGTCTGTGAAGCTCCTAGTATCATGTCTCCCAAGTAGCAGGTGCCCAAACAGTGAGTATCCCCCATTCAATTTATAGGTTCTACTTTCCCAAGAGGGTCTGACATATCCCATGTCATAGGCATTCTGTAAATAGTTGTTACTTAATGTCTCTTTTTCCACATATACATCATTAATCTAGTCACCAAGGACCCCACTCAAAAATGCTTGCCTCTTTGTACAATAACCCCCGAGGCACAAAAGTCTAAAGAGAACATAGACTTTTAAGCCAGGATCCTGTGATTCTTCCAATTCAGGTGGCACCACTCACTAGCTGTATGTCTCAGCCAAGTTACTGAGCCTCTCTGAGCCAGTTCTGCAGGATAGAAAAGACATTACCTTCCTCAAAAGGAGTCTTATAAGGATAAAATGAGAAAACGTATGCACAAAGTGCTTAACACAGCTCCCGGCATGGGCAGTCTCTATAAATACAAGTTCCTGTCTCTCCCATTTAAATGAATGGCACCAAGCTTTTCTGAGCTCAGGAAAAAAGCAAGCAGACCTGGCTGTAATTATAAACACCACAGCATAATGGCATCCAGGTGGAACCATGCTAGTGTCGTCCTCATTTAAGAATTTTATATCGTCTACTGATTTATTAGCCATAAGAAGCCATTCCCCAGAGGAGACTACAGTTGAAATAATTGTTTTGAAGAAAGTAGGGTGGATCAACACGCCAGAATCATTAATCATCAAAATAGCAACATATATTTGATGAGCTGGCCTCTGCGGAGCTTGCTTTCTGTGACGAAAGAATTTGCACAAAAATCTCCAGCCCTGTCATCCAACAACTCATTGGCATTTTTCCTATATCTGCCCTGTTCCACTCAAACAGAGTGGGAATCTGCATCTAAAAAATGACAGTTTCAATGGAAGATGGACCTCATCATTAATTGCTGCAAAGCTGCAAGGGTTTAATGGGGTTATTAATGAATTAATAATTTGGAGAACATTTACTGGCTATTTTCTACTGAATAACATCCATGTAAAACTGCAAAAGCCACCCAGGAAATGAGAAGCTATGATGCTCAAGAGAAGAAAAAGCTACCTCCCCCAGATGCAGGTAACACACAACTTTAAAATTGACTCTCATGAGAAAGGAACAGAAAGACTGCTCAAGTCCCTAACATAGGCACCCTCTGTGAGGGAACAGGCTTTGGGGAACCCTTCTCTCATTCAAGAGCAAACCTCCTACAGGCCAGTCTGAAAATCTATGCTATTTTCCTCTTAAAAAGCACATGTTTCCAAATGGGTACTAGGAGCTCGGGCCACAAGGTAGAGCCTCTAAGTGTTGGTTTAACAAACAGAGATAATCCAAAAGGGACAAATACAAAGTCGTCTCTTTTCCCCCTTGGCTTCAGAATGTCATGCTTTAATTTTAACCAGAACAAAAGTACAGATCCCAGAAAAAAAAGATGAATCTTCCAGCCACCTACTATGTGCTAAGCACCTCCCTACATTCTCTTGAGGGGCGGGAAGGAGGGTGACTGTAAATTTGTGTCTGTTCCCAAGCCACCATGCTAATGTTTGGTTTTCAATCTGGACTGCATATTAAAACCACCTGGAGAGTATTAAAACATACCGCTGTCTTGGATACCTTACAAATGTTCTTCTTCCATAATTACAACAAGCATGTATAACAGATAAGGTTATTCCCACTCTGCTGAACCTCGGTTTCTTCATCTGCAAGCATAAGTAATGTGTCCAACGTAATTTTAAATACTTTCAAACTACTCCGCTCTTTTCCTTCAGTCTAACCTTTACACACACATAAGCACACGTGTACGCTTTTATTGACTTTTCTTCTTTTGATAAATACCATGCATACACTGAAAAATATATAAATATGTAAAAATTTTAAAATAATCACCTGAAAGCAGAACTCCCAGGAAGAATCGCTGTTAACATTTTGATGTCTACCTAGTCAGTCTTTTTGTATATTGTTTTCTAATTATGAGAGAATAGGATAAGTCTGTACCCAGTCTTTTGTAACCTGCTTTTTACACTTAATAAAGCATGAACTTTGCTTCACATCATTAAATATTCTACAGCATCATTTTAGTGGCTGCCTAGCATCACAGTGTATGCCTATGCCCTAATTTACTTAGCTCGCCTGAATTAATTAGGCTTTACTGTCTGACAAAAGTTAGTCTTCCATTTCTATCCCCAAACTAGAAAAATCAGGTACCCAGGTATTTGAAAATGTGGAGACACTTTCATTCCTTGGCACGTAGCTCTATTAATATGCCAATTGTTTCAGGTACTTCTTTTTCAAAGAGATCCTAGACACATCTCTTTTCAAAAAAATGCCTGGAAACCCCCTAGGGGATGGCTCAATATTCAAACTCAACTCCCTTAAATCCCTAGCAGCAGAGCTGGCCTGAAAGAGCTTACCACGCCCGGTTCCAGGCAGCCTGCTGTCAGGTGAGGTGGAGAGGGAAGGGATGTCACAGGTTCCAGACTCCAGGGTCTGGCCCAGGCTTGGGACCTCAGAGGATCACAGATTTGCTTGATCTCATCCCCACAGCACTCAAATGAGAGAGACCTCCTCCAGGAGGGGGAGAATAAAGCAAAAAATTGCTGAGGTCTTCAGGAAAACCATGCCATAAACAGTCAAAACCCTTTATCACTACACCAGTGAGGAAGGCCCCGAATTTTGGTTGTTTTATTTTATTTTTTATTTTTTTGTTTTGTTTTCTCTCAATTTAAATTCAGACGCTGGGTTATACATTATATTATTACAAGAAGTGCCAATGTAGGAGCCCATAGCTGTCAGGAATCTGGGGTGGTTTAGGTTTGAATGTGTGCTCTTTCAGGAGCAGCAGGCCCACCCTTCAAGCACACAGTGAGTAGGGTACAGTGGGCAGAAAAGCACCCACAGGGGTTGTGTTTAGAGGTTCTGAGAAGAGATGCTCTCTCTGCCCCAAAATCCTACTTCCATCTCTCTCCCACCATCCCTATCTGGTAAACTGTCCACCAGCAGGAGATTCCTTTGTGTTAGGAGGACTTCTTTGAAGACTAAATGCCCCTGGAGGAGGAATGCCCACTTCTGCATGGATCTGAAGGATGACAGCTACCACCAGACCACAGTAAACCAGGGACAGGCCCTTTTCCTACTGTCAGGTAAACGTGAATCCCAACCAGGAGTATCCTGGGTTGCTGTCTTCGCCTCGCAGCTCCTACAGAAAAAGGAAGGCTGGACCCAGGAGGAGAACACAATGCCACCTACTTGGGGTAACAGAGGGTGGGGTTAAGTTACCTGGACCAAAATGTGTCCCTATCATCCATTCCCAACAGTGCCTGAAATTCCCACAGCTAGAGTCTCTCCTGAGAGCCTAGTGGAGATGTGTGTGTTTTAATAAACATAAAGCATTATACTTTTGGAGCAACACATAAACCAGTCCCTGCTATACTCATTAATCCTATTAGCCTTATTGATAGGACACTACAATCATTTAGTTGGAAGTAGGGATGAGGTATGGGCACAGAAGAGGCAGACATTGACAGGACAACAAGACTAAAGAGAGGAAAAGTAAAGCCCAGCATCTTGCTGCAGAAAGTGTCTTACCTGCTGCAAGGGGTAGTCTCAGGAAATCATCAGGACACAGGCCAGGCACCTGGGACACCCACTCAAAGGAAGGACACCAACAGCCCCAGAATGGATCCGTAGGAGAGTCACAGGCTCCAGCCTCCCTCCTACCTCCTCTTAAAATGAACCTGACCCCATTCTTCTAAGCTCCCAGAACATATTGCTACTTTGCACAAATATAGATGCTCTGGGGAAAACAATCATCCAAGTCTATCCAAGCTACAACCCACTGCTTGGCCAGGAGGCCACCCTACCCTACCCAGCTGCTACCTATAGTTCTTCCAGAGCTCCTTGGACCCAGGGCATTTACAGAGGCATTGAAGTCGTGCACAACAGGAAAAGGAACCATTTTCCTACCTAGCTCTTTCTGATCATATACCGCAAGGCTCCACTTCCTGGGGGAAATGAAGAACCCCCTTATAAATGCTTCCCACAGAAGAGAGCAGCAGCGAACTGACAGACTCTCACAACAGGGAGATAAGGAGACTGGCTAGAGCCTGCTTTTTGTGTTCCCAGATGGTCCTGCACCACACCCACCTGCAGACATCCAAGCTCTCCTCCCATCACCCTCTCAGAGCTCCTTGTCTCTAGATCATCTCAATTCAGTTTGGCCTCAAGCTCTGAGCTCTATCCTGTAGGCTTTCCTGCCCAAGGGCTTTATCCCAGTTAACCCTCCATTTCTCCCCAGGCTGACAGCCTCTGAGGACAAGCAGTGCCCATCTCATTTCCTTTCCTTGGCTCATTTTAATTAACAAGGCAACCAGGCACATCACTGCTCATCAGTGAATAAGGACCAGAAAACATCATTCTCTCACATGATACTGGACAATTCTTACTTTCTAATATCAGTTCAAAGATCTCCAAACTCCAGCCTCACAAACACTACCACCTCTGCACTCTAGTACCTCCACCAGCTTCCATGGGCTTGATTTAGAAGTGATACATGATTCCATAGAAAGAAGACAGGACTTGGCACCTAACAAACCTGTACTGCAACCCCAATTCTTCCAATGACAAGCTTTCTGAGTCTCATTTTCCTCACCTGTACAACAGAGATAATAAAACCTGCTTTGGGGATTTTTAAAAAATTAATTAGAAATGCCATCTATAAAGCACCCAGCAGAGTGCCAGGAACACACTGTTCTCTATGAAAAGTAGCCAGTATCAGTATTTGTCACATGTCTGTTGTTTATCCACAGCTACAGTCCTTAGCTATTGGTTTACTGCCTGGCTCTATTTAAGAGGACATATGGGATCCTGCCATATTTAAAGGTTTTGGAGTACATGGACCACGTTTTCCATGTTCTCTTTATTCCTGCCCTGCCTCTCATCCTGAGCTCAGCACTAAGTAGGTGCTCCATAAATTAGGCTCTCAGGACAACCCCAGCCAGTTCCATGTCTTTAATTGGCTTTACTGAGATAGTAGCATTTAAAACTGTCTGTCCACCTACATGCACCACCAGTTCAGTCTAAACACCCAGCAGAAATGAGTTGTCTTCAGGAACATTTGAAAGAGTTGCTGTATGCAGCAAAGCCAGCTTCAGTATGCACCAAATCCTGTAGCTTCTCTAAAATAGGAACCCTTACCTGTCTGCTCACCCCTGCCAATCCCCACAGGTCCCTACTCTCCTCTACCTGAGTTTATCAATGACCTGATGTAGCTCTGATAGAGAAAAAAAATGGCAAAAGCTAGAACCAGAAACATGTCAATGAATAGTTTCACTGTCTTAGCTAAAAATCCATCTTCTTCCACTAGGAAGCCTTCCAAGATTCACCATGGACAGAACTCAACACTAATCCTCTGTGTCTCTCTGCATTTCATATTCTATGGGGCTGTACTCCATGGAACTGTAATTCCCTCTCCATCTCATCTGTCATTCTCATGAGGCTATTCATTCTCATGAGACTATGAGTTCCAAGGATCTGTCTTCAACCCTGAACCACGTATGGTGATGGGTATAGACTACAGGTTCAGCAAACTGTTGGTGAATAACTTAGCAGCCTTGTGAAGCAAATTTGGCATCCCATCCCCCCCGCCACACCCCACTATCTCCACTTTGATACATGAGAAACAGTAGCTAAGAGCAACTGAGCACTTTACCTTCTATGCCTCTGTTTTACACAGGAGAGAAAGGAGATCTCCATGCCAGGACACTTGCCACCAGAGCACATTGAGTGGCCTCCTGCTGCACTGCTGGCTCAAGGCTCTCACAAACACCCCTTTGAGATCATTTCACGATCATTATTTGCCATCTTCTCCTCTGGACAGTTAGCTTCCTGAGACTAGGCACAGTGTCTATCTCCTCCTGCTGTGTCCAGCACTAGCAAGGCGACCGGGATGTAGGTTCCCATGAAGATCTGCTGAAATGATACAGACAACTCATCCATCCCTCTCTGTTTCTCAGACTTCATGGTGCCTATGAATCCCCAGGAGATCTTGTTAAAATACAGATTTTGACTCAGTAGGTCCTGGGCAGGGTGGGGGGTTGGAGGGCGGGGTGCTGGAGACTCAGCCTTTCCAATGGCTCCCAGGTTATGCCAAGGCCACTGGAAAGCAGACTGCCTTCTGAGAGGCGAGCTGCTAGTTGTTGAGGCTTGGCTGGTAGTCCACTTGTGCTATGACAAAATACCTGAGACTTGGGTCATTTATAAAGGACAGAAACTCGTATCTCACAGTTCTGGAAGCTGGGCAATCCAAGATCGAAGTGATAACCTTTGGCATCCAAGGAGGGATGTACCGTCCAGAGGGGAGGAACACTGTGTGCTCACATGGTGGAAGGACTAAGAGCCAAATGCTGCTGTGTGAAGCCTCTTTTATAAGAGTCATAATCCTGTTTATGAAGGAAGGTGCCCTCAAATCACCTCTCAAAGGACCCACCTCTGAATGCTATCCAATGAGCAACACCCGAATTTTGGAGGCGATGCGATCAAACCACAGCGACTAGCTAGAGACAATCCTCTTATTTTCAATAAAGAACTTTGTCTTTCCTGAGCACTTGGAATTGTCCTTTCTTTCAGCTATGATGTGAGCCCTCCCTCTTGGTCCTTGATATCATGTGATTCAAGGAATTCAGAGCAAAGTTTCAGCCCTGAAGAGCTAAAACTGAGAGCTGGAGAACCTGCCAGTTTGAATCTCCTCTCTGCTAGCTTCCAGGCCCACACCCAGGGCTTGTGGCTCACAGTTTATTATTGACAACCTGGCCTTGGTAGCAGGAGCATTTTTGGATGCCTTTATTTTAAATCCCTGGAATTCAGAACTGTACAAGTTAAACCTTATTCTAACTACTTTTTTCCCTGCAGTTTTCCTCTCTAGCTCCTCTGCCCTCTGAATATTTCATTCATGCCCAGGACAGAGTCTTAAATTGCAGGAAACCAGAATTCTGCAGATCAATTAGCCTAACTCACAACATGTCATTTTTCTTATTTAACAATTAGAATAACACCGCTTCTGTGTTCAGCGTGGGCCCGCTGTGTGTCCACTGGAGAACAAATCTACCTGCCTTTGGAGGAGATTCATTTAAGAACCAGAGTCCCCATGGTGCCTCACCATCTAAGAAGGGTGAACCTGTGAATCCTTCTGAGGATTACTCTTTCTTCCAAGCTGATAAGAGCTCTCAACGGCCACTCAGCTAGGAAGATAAAGCAGCCTACCTTCTTCCAAGGGCCTCTGGGCACAGCATGGCTGCTCCTTGATTTTACTGCTTGACTGAGGCAGAGGAACATGTCTTTTGGCAGAGGTGAGTGCGCGTATCCTGGGGGAGAGTTTCTGGTCACCAACTACAGCCCTTGTCTCCCTCCCCAGTTTTCACTACAGCTATGTAAGCACAGAGGGCTTTGTAAGAAATGTTCAGTCAAGACGCAGAAAGAGCCTCTGCTTTTAGGTCCTACAGTGAAATTGCTGGAAGCCTTTTCTTCCTTGTTCCTCCTATCTCCTGGCCATGGAGTAAGGGTAGTGAGATCTGGTGGTCTCCAACCTTCAGGGGCTCCAGGGGATTCGTCCCTGACCTATATTGTTGCCGTTTTTGTGCAATCCTGGAGACACTGGAGAGAACATGCGCTTCAGCAGATCAGGAATAGGTGAGTTTCAGGAATGGATGGAAGGAAGCTCCAGTCAGATGGGAATGTTTAAAAACAAAACTGAAATTCTAACGGTGTATACAGCATAGTTAAAACATCCTTGTCAAAAAAGCCTCTTGGACACACCCTGTTTCAGGAAATGAAGACTCAGCTCAGCAGGTACCGTTCTTCACCATGTCTGACAAGTCAACTCTACAGGTCAACAGGTTGAAGAAAAATCTGGCATCCACAAAAATAAAACGTTACTGCAAGGCCACCTCCTTCCTCCAGAATGTGATGTATTCATGACAAAAGAGAGAATTCACTAACCATAATCTACAAATAAAACTAGTCACGATGGGCATATTTTCTCTTCTTTTACTCCATCAGATGAAACTAGTTTCCAAGATCCACATAGCTGTCAATTTCCCCCCACAATTCATATTTTTGTTCTTCTCAGCAGACACTTTATTTTTGTAAGCTGTACCCAGTTTTGTTTTGATAGCTCACCAGAACCTGGAGTAACAAATACTTTTAATTTGATTATTTTAAAAGTCTCATTAATTTTTCAAGCCACACAACATACACAGGCACAAATGTATTCACCAGACATCCACAACCAGTGAAGGTTAATAGTCATTTAATGTAACTGCATACGTTACAAGCAATCTTCCTGTCCCACTGCATTTTCAAAGACCACATAAATATGTAATCTATTCCTCTTTTTTCCTATCATAACATTCCACTGGGGCGATTCTGATGAGCTGTCCCCCCGCTGCCTCCACGGTAAAGTGCTGCACAGTGGCTGATGGATAGATATTGGGTTTGAGTAAAGAGGATTTCTGCAGCCATCCATAAACCCAGCTCATTTAAATTGCTAGCTGTCGACTACCTGAGAAGAAAGAAAAGGCTGTCCTTAAATAATAAAAAAAAGCATGGCTCTATTGTCTAGAATGTCAAGCAGAATTCCTATTTCCAGGTAGCAGCACTGAGGGACCACCTGATCATAATGAGGGCCTTTGTCTGTCTTCTCAGCCCAGTCTCCTGGGAACCCCTCTCAGTACCTTGAGAAAAGGTAAGAGTGCTCGAGATTCGTCTCCCTGTAACTAGGGTTCTGGTGGATGGTGAGCCAGATAATTGTTTAGATGGCCAAGTGGGTTTGAAGTGGAAATAGAAACAGATCCAGGATGTTACTAGGAGACTACCCCTTGATTAATGGGAATTCAAAGATGAAACATGTATTGCCCATTGTTTAATTTTCCCTTCTTTGCAAGTAGGGTGTTTGGGGAGAAAGCTAAGACTCTAAAAACTAGGGCATATATGAGACAGCACAGAGCAGGCCCTCCTTAAACTTTTCTCTTGGTCGAGATAAAATTTTTCCTAATCCCACGACATGCTGCTGAGGGCAGAGACACTCAATAATGTGGATTTAGTGACCAATTCACCTGCGTCTCTGCAGGAAATCAAAGTTCATTCATTCACAGACTTGCTCAGTGACAGAAGACGTTTAATAGTTGCCATTCTATCCAGAGCATACAATTCATGCTTTAGCCCCTAAAATTTGCCAAGCAATGCAGTTGAAAGCTAAAAAACATAAGTCACTTTCTCTATATCAGCAGTTCAAGTTTGTCCAATCTCTGCCCTCAGAGAAAAGAGGCGGCACACACAAATTCCAAGACTATATATCACGAAGGCTATGGAGCCTGTTTGAGACATCACAAAAACTACCCAGCTGAATTTTAAGCTGCTTCTCATCAGAGAACTGAGGATTCACAGATTTCCAGGGAAACTGCATTTTGAGGGAAATTTTTCTAGGTAAAAACCCATAGAATTCAATGATGAATATTTCCTTTGGCCTTTAATTGATTTACAAGCAATACTCCATGGATAGCTTTAGGTGAAAGATCTATTAATTTAAAGCCATTCATTACCCTTTTCTTTCATCCAACACATCTTTCCAATATGCTTATTGTTCACTGTAAGTAACACACTGACATCTCTCCAAGAGCAAGTCCTTTTAATACTTGTAAATGGTTTATTGGAAGGCATCAGTGATAAAACTAGTTATGTTTTCAGTAGAGTGATGCTAGGATACAATTTTATGCAATGCCATAAAACTATACTTCTTATTGAAGTAGCATCAGCAAGACAGTAGAAAAGGAAACCCGAGAGCTCATTTCCCAATGGAAACACCAGCTTTAACAACAACACATGATCCAAAAAACCTTTATGAGAACTCCAGAAATCAGTTAGGAAGTCACAGTACCCCAGGCAAGCTCAAAATCAACAACTGCTACATTGAAATGGGTAACAAAATGCTATTTTATTCCAACTATATCAATCCTTCTCCCAAGCCAGCACAGCTCATGATCAAAAGAAGAGTCCAACTTGTGGATTCTCTCATGGGAGGAAAAGTGAAGAAATTGAAATACTTCCAATGTTCCAGTTTTTCAGGGAACTGTCCAAGGGACTGGTTTCTGTCCTGCCTGATTCAGAGTGCTGATGGGAAACTGACATACCTTGGATGCCTGGGATCCACAGAGAACAAAAGAGAGCTCAGAAGCTGTGGCAGCACCAGAGAACTTTTAGTATCACCCAGAGACACCAGCACAGCTTGCCACAATTTGCAGAAAGCACCCAACTCATGGCTTCTCCACTGGGAGGAAAAGGAAGGGTGGAATGTATATATTGTGTTCTGGCTTTTCAAGGACTGCCAGAGGGAGTGGTTTCTGTTTTGCCTGACTTAGAGTGCTGACAGGCTCAGAAAACTTTAGATACCTGGGAGCCAGAGAACAGAAAAGAGTTCAAGGCCAGAAAAAGTGCCAGAAAACCTGAAATACCTCATACAGACACCAGAGGGAGCAAGAGGCTACAAGCACCCGAAAAAGAGACCAGCAAATCTCTCTAAAGGGGAAATCACACACACAAGCCTAGAAAAGATTTCTCCCCCAAAAAGGATCAAGAGACGCTTGGAATCTCTAGCTGGGCTGATGGCTGAAGGTCTTTCCCTATAAGAAAAACCACAAGGACTGGGAAATGTGGTTGTGTTTTCAAATGTGCAAATTCCAACACAAAATTATAAGGCTCGCAAAGTTATGGGGAAACATAGCCCAGTCAAAGTTACAAAATAAAAATATCCAGAAATTGGTCCTAAAGAAACAGACTTATATGAACTATCTCATAAGCAATTCAAAATAACCACCATAAAGATGCTTAACAAGCTCAGGAAAATTGTGTATAAACAAATAAGGGTGTCTATAAAATGAAAAAGAGTACTTTTTAACCAAATAAATTTGTGAGCTGAAGAACACAATAACTGAGTTGGAAATTTCACTAGAATAATTCAAGGGCAAAACTGTTTAAACAACACAGAATCAGCAAACTCAGAGACAGGTCATTGGAAATTATTCAGTCATAGAAACACCAACCAAAAAGAAAAAGTGAAGAAACCCTAAAGGACCTACAATGGGACACCATAAAGGCCAATAGGTATATTATAGGTGTTCCAGAAGAAGGAAAGACAGACAAAGGGGCAGAAAGCTTGTATGAAATAATAATGGCTCTGGTAAAGGAAATGAACATCCAAATCCAAGAAGCCAAATAGATCTCAACCGGAACATACCCAAAAATGTCCACACTGAGATACCTTATAATCAAGCTGTCAAAAGTTAGACAAAGAGAGAATTTTGAAAGCAAGAAAAACATAATTCATCACATACAAAGGAGTCTCCATGAGACTATCAGCGTATATATCAGCAGAAACCTTGCAGGCCAAAAGGGAGTGAGATGATACATTCAAAATGATTAAAAAAGAAAAAAAAGGGCCAGGGCAGTGACTCATGCCTGTAATCCCAGCACTTTGGCAGGCCGAGGCGGGTGGATCACGAGGTCAGGAGTTCAAGACCAGCCTGTCCAAGATGGTGAAATCCTATCTCTACTAAAAAAGTACAACAAAATTAGCTAGACATGGTGGCAGGTGACTGTAATCCCAGCTACTCAGGAGGGTGAGGCAGGAAAATCACTTGAACCCTGGTGGCAGAAGTTGCAGTGAGCCAACATCATGCCACTGCACCCTAGCCTGGGCAACAAAGTGAGACTCTGTCTCAAAAAGAAAAAAAAAAGAAAGGAAACAAAAAGAAAACTGTCAATCCAGATTCCCGTCTTTTTCAAAAATTAAGAAAAATTAAAGGCTTTCCTAGATAAACAAAAGCTGATAACATTTATCACCACTAGACCCGCCTTACAAGAAAAGCTAAATGGAGTCCTTCAAGTTGAAAAGAAAGAATGCTAAAAGAAAGGACACTGGTCAGCAACATAAAAGCATATAGAAGTATAAAGCTCATTGGCTGAGTAGGCAATGAACCCAGGAGTTCGAGACCAGCCTGGGCAACATAGCAAAACCCCATTCTGACAAAAAAATACAAAAATTAGCTGGGCATGTTGGCACAATATCTGTAGTCCCAGCTACTCGGGAGACTGCGGTAAGAGAATAACCTGATCCCAGGAAGTCGAGGCTGCAGTCAGCCATGATTGTGCCACTGTACTCCAGCCTGGGCATCAGAGTGAGACGCTGACTCAAGGAAAAAAAAAAAAAAAAAAAAACTCACTAGTAAAGGTAAATATATAAATACTACAAATACAGAATATTGTAATACTCTAACAATGGTAGATTAATCACTTAATTCTGGCATAGAAGTTAAAAGACAAAAGTACAAAAATAACAATAAAGATATGTTAATGGATGCACAATACAAAAGATGTAATTTGTGAAAATAACAAAATAGAGGGAAGAAGTCAGAGTACAATTTTTGTATGTGACTGAAGCTAAGTTGATATTGGCTTAAAATAGGTATTACAACTATAAAATAAGCCCCATGTAACCACAAAACCTACGTTAAGATACATAAATGAAAACGAGAAAGGAATCAAAGCATATCCTTACCAAAAAAAAAAAAAAAAAAAAAAATCAAAAGAGGGAAAAAGGAACAAAAACACTAAGAGACAGGCAGAAAACAAAGTGCATTTTAGCCCATTTTAGTAACACAGGAAACCTGAGACTGGGCAATTTATAATGAACAGGAATTTATTTTCTCATAGTTCCAGAGGCTGGGAAGTCCAACATTGAGGGACCAGCATCTGGTAAGGGCCTTCTTGCTGTGTCATAACATGGTAAAAGGAATCATGGTGAAAGCAATCACATAGTAGAAGAGCAAGATAAAGAGTAAAAGGAGGATGAACTCTCTCTTTTATAACAAACACACTCTTGCAATAACAGTGTTAATTCATTCACTCCATTCTTATGGCCTACACCTCTCATTAGGCCCCACCTCCAGACACTGCTGCACTGGGGGTTAAGTTTTTAACAGGCGCATTTCTGGAAACATATTCAAGCCATAGCAAAAAGGCAATAGTAAGTCCTTCCCTATCAGTAATTACTTTCAATGAAACTGAATTACATTCCCAAATCAAAAGACATTGGGTAGTTTAATGGATTTTTTTTAAAAGAAGATGAGACTCTTTGCTTATTTTAGATTTTAGGACATACACAGGATGGAAGTAAAAGGATGGAAAAAGATATTCCACACAAAAAGTAACCAAAGGAGAACATGGTGGTCATATGTATTTCATACAAAATAGACTTTAAGTCAAAAACTGTCATAAGAGACAAATAAGAACATTATATATTGATAAAAGGGTCAATTCACCAGGAAGACATACCAATTATAATTATGTTTGCACCTAACATTAGAGGAGACAAATATATGAAACAAACATTGACATGACATAGGCTCAAGAGAAGGGGAGAAAATGTTTACAAACAATACTTTAGAAGAGATTAATATCCAAAATATATCAAGAACTCAAATAACTCAACAGCAAGAAAACAACCCAATTTTTAAAAAGGGCAAAGAACCTGAAATAGACATTTCTCAAAGAAGACATACAAATGGCCAACATGTGTGGGAAAAAAAAATACTCAACATCACTAATACTCAGGGAAAGGCAAGTTAAAACCACAATACTATATTTCCTCACACCTGCTGGAATGACTATCACCAAAAACAAAAGATAAGTGTTGGTAAGGCGTGGGGCAAAGGAATCTCTCACATATTATCAGAGAGTGTAAATTAGTACAATCATTAAGGAAAACAGTATAGAGGGTCCTCGAAAAATTAAAAAGAGAACTACCACATGATGCAGCAATCCCACTTCCAAATATCTACCCAAAATAATTAAAATCAAGATCTCAAAGGGATATTTGCATTCCCATGTCCAGTGCAGCATGATCTATAAAAGCTAAGAGGTAGAAACAACCCAAGTGTTCATCTATGGATGAATGGATAAGATATGGTGTACAAATACACAAGAATATTAGTCAACCTTAAGAAAAGAGAAAATTTTGACGAGGTACGGTGGCTCATACCTGTAATTCCAGCAATTTGGGAGGCTCTCAGAGCTGGGTACACAGAAAGGAGCAAATCAAAGGCCCCTGCTCTCTCAGACCTCTCATTTGTGGGGGAGATGGACAGACAAACTCACACATGGATATGTTAATACCAGAAAATATTAAGAGCTATGGAGAAAACAGTGGCATAAGCAATCCACAGAGCGATGGGCAGTGGCAGTTTACACGGGGCAATCAGCTATGACTTCTCTAAGTCATATTTGGGCCAAGGTCTAAAATAAAGAGAAAGCCACACAGACATGTGTGAGTAATGCATTCCAGGCAAAGGAAACAGCAAGTGCAAAGGCCCTCGGGCCTTTTGGTTTTGATTGATATCAACAGGTCGACCTCTAAAAGGGCTGCACCAATTCACAGTCATGAACAGCATCTGGGAGCACCTGTTTCCCTACATTTCGACCAGTACTTCTTACCATATTCCCTTTATTTCCATAAAAGAGAATTACCATTGTGTCATATCTTGTGTCATATCCATAGATGGACTCAAAGCACTGATGACAAGGGAAGAGGAAATGAAAAAAAGCAGCTCCCACTCAGTACTCCCTGTACCATACACTGCAACCCTCCCAGTTGACAGATGTTTCCATTTATCCTCACATCAACCCTTTAAGGGAGGCATTAGGTACCTACTTTTGCATGCAAAAAAATCTAGATCCTGCAGACTTTAAGAAATCAGGCCAAAGGCATTCGATTCTTAGGCTATAACCGGAATTGACCTCAGGTGAGCCTACCTTCAGAACGTGAGCTCTTTCCATTCCACCAGGTTGCTCCCTAGTCCAGGAGCACAGAAGAGCTTGCTTGGCAATCCTATACGAGGGACAAGCTCCAGCCTGAGTGGAGCTGGTTGCCCTGGGTAATTTCTTGCATATGCATTTGATTTTTCTTTCACTGGATCTTTTTAACAGCAAAAGCCAATATTCCCCAATGTGCCAGGAATTTATCTACAGCTGAAGGAAGTTACTGTCAGGAAGATGTGGATATGAATAATTAAGGCCCTATTAAACATGCACACATCTTGTAATAAATCTCAAATTAGAATGTGCCAAGATCTTGTTAAACCTGCCAACACATATTCTCAAATAAGGTGGGAATATAATTTGGAGCTTATCAGGAGATTCAACCTTTCCCAGAAAAATACTATTTGACTGTTTGGAATTTTAATCTGGAGATTACCTGAATTTATCTCATCTATCATTCCACTGTGTTTACACTCATTGCGAAACATCAAGCAAGTAATTTCTCTCAGGATGTCCTCAAGTGGGGTGTATTTTGATACATACTACACTAAATCTCATTATTTCTGACATTATCCAAAAGAGCCTCACTCTGAATTTCCTTTAAATTCTAAAAAAACAAAAATGTTCATTCATCAGTGACTTAAACAGAACTTTTTGAAAAGCCCAGGAGTTACGCTTCCTGATGAGGGTAGGGAGAGAGCACTGTGGTGAAGAGCACACACTCCAAGCCCGACTGATTTCCTGTCCCCGCTCCAGCACTTGCCTATTGTCAAATGGGAACGGCAGGTGCACCTATTGCACAGGGTAGCTTTAAAGATCTCATGAGTTAATCACCTAAAATGCTGCCTTCCCCATAGTAAGTGCCAGCTGTAGTTATTATCATTGGATGTATCCCAATCATGAAAACTGATGTTACCAAAAATATATAACTCACAGTTTTTAGTAACTTTTACTTTTTCTAATATAAAAAATACAGATTTATTTTATAATCTTATAAACAACTCACAAGAACAAATAAGAAAATACATTCTTAACTATAACATAATGAAGTGTTAAATATCCCCATGGCACTGGCAGAAACCAATACAACCGTGTCTATTTTGCCATCGGGGAAACTGAGACACCACTGGTTGAAACATTCGGTTTCAATATTCCAGAAAACAGGAAGATGCCCAGCCTTTCATGACTCTTTAAATGGTGTCTTGGTGTTTCCTGTTCCAACAGGCCAGTACATTCTTGAAATACAGCCTTAATTTTTACACACAAGCTGTGTAACCTCAGACAAAGCAAATAACCAGGTTGTGCCTCTGTTTCCTCATCTGTAAGGTAGAAAATAATAAAAACACACAGCTCCTAGGGTCATGGTGAAGAAAATGAACCAATATCATAGACAAGTCCTGCCACACATATGCATGAGCTGCTGGAAAGACATGGCCATTTGCCTGTTCTAGAGTGGGCCTTCCTAACATGGGAAATAGTCCAGATCCTCAAGCCAAAGAAACAGTGGAAAAAAGCCACAGCAAGGGGAAAAAATGTATACACTGTTCCTACAGAGACCCCTCAGATTCTTAAGATCACACTGCAGAATTAACCATCATGGTCCACGCCCACCTGTGAAGCCATTTAAGGTGGAAACAGCAGCAGCTCATCACAGCCTTTTCTGCCACCTGACATCCCACTGAGAGCTGAACTCCTCTTTGCCAGTAATTGGAGAACAAATTGTGCAAAATGATTGGACTGACCCATAAATCTGTGCCAGTAATCCACCGGAAGGGCAACCACGTGATTCTGCAGAATCTGTAAATCTCATCCAGATAGATGGCAAACTTACTGAAGTCCCCGGGTCAGGGACCTCAGGTTCCCAGGCCATATCCCCATCCTCATCTGTACTCTGGGGACAGGGATGGCAGGAAGAGGATGGACTGGGAAGAGTGAAAGTTCACAAGGATGACTTATGCCCTCCCCAAAGAAATAAATCTCCTCTCATTTAAATGACAAAAGGAAAAAACCCAGAAGAGAAAATATGATCCGTGTGGTCTTCGGGGGAGAGAGCAAGTCAGATACTAAGACCTGAACCTAGCTCTTGAGCAGACAGGCCAGAAGGGAGTTCACACAGACAAAGCATTTAATGCTGTGCCAGGCCCATAGTGTTCACTTAATACTGACGCTAGTCACTGCCCCCCTTCTCAATGCAGAATACAGCTATAACAGCAGCCAGTGTGCTACAGGCCAAGGCACAATGCTAAGTGTTTTACATGAACTGTTTAATTTTCTCCTCAAAACAATCCTAAGGAGCAGGTGCTATTCTCATTCGCACTTTCCTGCTGAGATAGCTGAAGCTTAGAGAGGCTAGGAGACATGCCAGGATCGCACAATTAGTACGCGGCAGAACTACACCACCAACCCAAGCCATCTGCATCACTACTTCTAAACGACAGTGTCTCCGTATACCATGGGATCTTTTAAATCTGTTTTTGCTACCTGCAACCCTTTTGGGAATTGCAAATGGTATATAAAGTCAGAAACAACTGGCGTGCTTTCACCACCCCACCCAAGCCTTCAGATGCTGTGATGGTTAATTTTATGTGTCAAATCGACTGGGGTGCCCAGACATTTTGTGAAACATGATTCTGGCTGTGTCTGTGAAGGTGTATCTGGATGAGATTCACATTTGAGTCAGTGGACTGAGTAAAGCCGACTGGCCCTCTCCAACGTGGGTGGGCCGCATCAAGTCCATTGAAAACCTGAATAAAAAAAGGCTAGGGAAGGGGGAGCTTCTCGTGCATAACTGTGAGCTGGGGCATTAGTCTTTTCCTAACTTCAGACTGGAACTGAAAAATAGGCTCTTTTTGGGCCTTGAGCCTACCAAATCTTAGACTGGGATTTACACTGTTGGTTCTCTTGCATCTCCTGCTTGCTCAATCTCCATAGTCACATGAACCACTTCCTTATAATAAATCTATTTATGTATATACATCTATATATACACATATACATCTGTCTGTATCTCCTAATATCTCCTTTTGTTTCCTTTTCTCTGGAGAACCCTAATACAGATGCCATGCATCACAGAAATCCATCTGAAGCCTTCGTTAACAGTAGAAAATTTTTTATGGGTCATTTGGACACTAAGCATGCAATAACCCAGTGTTTAAAACTAAACTTTAGAGGAATGTCCACCCTAAAAAAGTGCTGCTGTGAAAATAAAATGGGAACTGATGCAAAGCATGGGATGTAGTGGGGAGGGAGAAGGGAACACGGGGCAATGGTGTGCCCTCAGGCCTCTGCAGAACCTTTCTGCATTATTGTCTTCTTGGCTCCTCTAATGCACCACATCCCTTTGCGCACACACACTATCCCATAGTGCAAGCTCGAGAAGCCATATGCATGGCTCACTCAGCATAGCACCCACAGGTCTCCTCACCTAAATGAATCTAGGTAAGGAGCTGAAGGAGACTGAACAAATGGTAGAAGGAAATACTATTTTGGGGTCGGAACCTTCTTTGTAGTTCCTGTCTCGCTCTCATTTACAAGACAGACTGCCCTAGTCCTCAAACTAGGCTCAGTGGGAACTAACTGTCATGAGCTGGAGCCAGATCAGCCATTATTGTATGTCCCATGGGAAGCAGACCTGAGACCTCACTCTGCTCTGCCAGGCCTCCCACCAGGCCACCGCTCCTGAAAACTAGCTCTTTCATCACGACGAGCTGCCCAAAGCGCAGGAGCTAAGAGATGACCTGTGGGCCCAATTCATAATATTTATGTTCCTGCCACTTCACTGCCCTCTATCTCCACTCAGTACCTTTGGCTGGCTGAATGAGAGACCCGCCCAGACACTGTGGGGATGGAAACTATAATTGCAATTGTCAGTGGTGAGCGGCTTTTATGGTGAGGGCTACATGCCTACCACAATCCTCCTGCATTTCCCAGCTCCTTCCACCAGCTTCAGCCAAAATGCAAACTGACACTACCTCTTTAGATGAGGATAAAGCCAGTTTAATTCACTCCTTAAATGCATCAGCATTTATTTTAAAGCCATATATCTCTCAGACCACAGGACATGAACCTGCTCCAAACCTAACACCAGATGCATTGTCAAATTCACACAGAAAGCTAGAAGCAAAAATTAAAAGTGAATGTGAATGCAAGGCTGATACTTAGGTATGTAAATTACTTTAAGTTCTTGATAGTAAAAATACCCACTCATGCAACTCAATGAATACATATTGACAAACTACTATGTGCCAGACATAGAATGAGGAGATGAAGAGATGAGGCCATGCCTACATGAGCTCAGTGTTCTAATTCACTCTACCAAACCTCCCTCAGTTTGCCAGGAAGGACCTGTGTGAATCTTTGCAAAGATCTTCCTAGTCCCACATTCACCTTGATAATTATAGCTTTCATCTAAGGAAGTCACACATGCCAAGCATTATTCAGCCATAGGTATTTTCAGCATTCCATTTATTGAGCATCTGTTATATCAGGTACTGTGATAAGTACTATGCACATTATACCATTTAATCCACCTGACATCTCTGCAAGGTATGTATTATGTACTATCATTTTACAGGAGGACGCCAGAGAGATGTTAAATGACTCTCCAAAAGTCATGTAATCAGCAAATGGTGGTGGAGCTAGGATTCACATTCCTAGCCTATCTGAACTTCCTGGGCATCCACTGTGATTCCCAAGAGGTTCAAAGGAGGCCTGCTCTTCACTCAGCTGTACAGCAGTGTTCATGCTACTCTAAGGCCAAGGGACTGTTTTTTCCTCTGTGTCAGAAAGAGGAGCACCAGTGTGACTGGCAAGGCTGCAACCGTAGGTCCCAGGTGAGTTGCCTCCCCTGAGTCTGCCTTGTCATCTCTCAAATAAGGAAGGTGAGCAAAGGGATCCATAAGACGTCTTCCAACTCCAGAGTCTTCTGAATCCCTGCAACTGGAAGACCTGCCAAAGTGTGGCCAAGAAGACCTAACTCATTCCCAGGGCATGCAGCACCACAATCAGACCCTGACCAGGGCCCACAAGAGAGTAGATGACTCCAAAAGACCTGTGTATTGGGCTATTCTTGCATTGCTATAAAGAAACACCTGAGGCTGGGTAATTTGTGAAGAAAAGTTTAATTGGCTCATAGTTCTGCAGGCTGTATAAGCATGGTGCCAGCATCTGCTCAGCTTCCGATGAGCCCTCTGGGGGCTTTTACTCATGAAGGAAGATGAGGCAGGAATAGGCATGTCACATGGTGAGAGAGGGAGCAAGACAGAGAGAAAGGAGAGGTCCCAGATGCTTCTAAACAACCAGATCTTGGTGAACTAACTGAGCGAGAACTCACCCATCACCAAGGGGATGATGCTAAGCCACTGGGGAGGGATCCACTCCCATGATCCAATCACCTCCCACCAGGCCCCATCTCCAACCCTGGGAATCACATTTCAACATGAGATTTGGAGGGGACAAAAATTCAAACCATATCAACCTGCCACAGCACATCCCAGGCAAACAGAATGCTCCCCAGACCCATCACTGACCTTCAAGTTCCACCCTGATTTCATCTGACTTGTTGAAATGGAGCCATTTTTTACAGATTCAAGTTCTACTAACCCAGATCACATCACTCCCCCACATCCAAAGTAACACACACACCTGAAAGCCAGTGATAGAAACTCCTCAGCAAGGCCTGCGAGGCCCCAGGTGGTCACTCTGGCTCCTGTTCCCCTCTCTGGCCCTGCCTAGGCTCCTATGCCCCAGCTCTCCACTCCAACCTCCCCAGGCACCCAGCTCTTCATGCTCTTTTCCTCCTGGGATCCCCACCCTTCCCTCTGTCTGTGACACTCCCCAGGCTCTCTTCACAAGACTCTGCCCCTCCCTTTGACCTGAGCTTACAAGTCCCCTCTTCTGAGAAGGCTTCCTGCCCATTATTTAAGACTCCAGCCCTGTTTGGTGCACAATTAGTGATTTTTCTACTTAAGTTCATCACTCATCTTCCCCCAGCCTGAAAACTCTGTGTGCTTCATCCACCATCTGAGCTCTGCACCCAGCACCCAACAGAGCACCTAGCACAAAACCAGCAGTCGGTGACACTTGCTGAAAGCTTGAAAGAACAAGCATTGCTTATCTCAACAGGTCCTGTATGATTACCACAGCAACTGGCTGGCCAGCACCATGGATCCTTCTCCACTTCTACGACCTGGAGGAAGGGAATGTGCCACATTTTGTGCAGATAGCAAAGGTTCTGCTCTGCAAGAGCTAAAGAATACACACAAAAGTGTTTTCACATGATACCATGCCATGCAAATAGAAAGTGCTTTCATATATATGTCTGTATGTGTGTAGATACTATACTTGATCTTATCCAAAAGGCCGAGAAGCAACTGCGTGTGTCTAAAGAGGCGGACAGATAGACAGATGTCCGCTGAAAAAAATACATTTATAACAAACATTTAAATCATGGTCCAAGGCAAAATAGGCTAAGTGCAAAGTGAGTATCACAAATAATGAGTGCCACGAAAATGACGGTGAGTCCAAGAGGGAGAGGGGAGGTTACCCAGGGAAAATGGACTTCAATCACGCTCTAAAAAGTGGCACAGATCAATAGATGTCAACAGCCAGAGCAGCATAAGTGTGGCCCCAACCCACTTCCATCAGTATCACCTGGGGTGTTGGTCAACTCCCTGCCTGCTAGCAGAGCCCCGGGAGTTGGGCCTGGGAGTCTAGTTTTTATCACACGCTCGGGTGAATCTGATGCACATTAAAGAAAAGTCATCACTGAGCCCACCAGGCAAAAGGGCCTAAGTGTACAAAGCTGTGTAGGACAATAATTTGAGAGAACTAGGAAGCAGCAGCTAGAAATACATGTTAAGGCTCGAGAGTTAGGTCTGGGTTCTATAGGTAAAGGGAAGACACTGCAGGCTTTTGGATAAAGGAGTCACACAGTGAACACGATGTTCTAGAAAGCTTGGGAAACAGCTCAGGAGGCACTGGGAAAAGAGTTGAGGAGGAGGGAGCCAAGTCAGGAGGCCACAAGACCTCCAGCGGACACTGGGCCCTTCCCCAGGTTGAGAACCCCACGCTGGCCACCACTAGGGACCAATCAGGGACATGGAGAAGCCTCCCTGGTCTCATCCATGGACATCTGCTCTGGTCTTCCTGATAAGTCCAGGCCTGAGGATGTTTTGATAAAAAAGAAACACACAGGATCTCAAGGCACAAGTGAGAAACTCTTATTTGCAGGCCAAGAGAGTAAGAGATCCTTCAGAATTCAAGTGCTCAGGCAGTGGTACTTGGCAAGGATGTGCTGTATGCCAGGCACCCAAGTTGTTGGAAACAAATAGTATAACTGTAATCTGGTCAAAGCCGAGAACTTACATTTCTCAGGAACACTGGCATATGCACATTAAATCTATAAATACATAAAGATTTCTGGGAGCACTAAATAGAAGTGTGAGATTTTTCCAAATAGATGTGTCTGTTTGTTGGGAGATGAATCTCAAGGACCTCTACTACTACTTAACAGAAAAAAAGAAAGACAAAAACAATCAGGAGTTGGAGGCTATATAAACTTCACGTCCAATGAATCACTGTGAACATGAAGCAGGTTTGGTAGTTTCCATCTTGACAAGGGAGTTTAAAGGGTGCCCCATCAGGTCCCCGTGGAGTCCTACTCTCTGGGGGTCTCTGCCAATGGAGGCATTCCTCTCTCCCTCCCTGTTTCTGCCTGGCTCTTGTGCTGTGAGTTATACAAAATTCGCTGTCTTCACAAGAGTGCACAGATTCCATGAGACAGACTTGCCTCAAAACAATGCAGATACATAACTTGAACTCCAGCTGACAAAGTGTATGAGCGTCCAAACAAGTTTTTTTTCTGCTGAGATGAACAGAAGAGGTGACTTTTCAAAAGCTTTCCTCTTTCAAATATATGAACAGGGTTCCAGCCAAAAGGAACTATATCATTTCCACCTGTCTGAAGGCAGACAGGCTGTAAACATTCCAGCAAGATGTTTGGGGAGTCCTTTAAGCTCCCTGCAAGAAAGTAAATGGCTTGAGACAGGTCTCTCTAATTAGCTAGTGCCAACGGAGAGCAACAATGTTTCAATTCCAGGAGTGTGGGAGGGTCTGGTCGCAGATCGCCTTCCTGTTCTTCTTCCTCTGGTGCTACACATTCTCTCCAAAGCAGACAATGTTTTTCTGGCCTTGTGGTTTCAAAGATAACCTTCACGGTAAAAATCAATAGCTGTAACACAGTCTTTGGTTCAGAATGAAACAATAACCCAGGCTCTAAGATGAGGTCCCCTGTTGAGGTCAAAGAGATGCTAACACAGATGCCTCATTTTCTCCTCACAGTCCTGCTAACATTTGTAATCGCTGCCCTCCGGGGCAAGGACAGACACCTTTGCTGTCTTGCCTTTCTCTGACGGGAGAGATGCTCACAGCCTTCAGACTGTGGTTCCCAACACACTGAAAACAGGTGGGTCTCTAAGAACATTTAAACTGACCGCTGGTATGATATTTGCACTTTTGTGTTGCACCCAAGGGCGCACCCCTCACTAAGGGGGATACCATTAGCGATGCTCAGAAAAAGAAGCCAAATGCCAAAAACCACGTGTGGAGAGATTTCACCCCATGACATGTCCACAGACGGCACATTTACAGAGACAGAAGGCAGGCCAGCAGTTGCCTGAGGTTAGGGTACAAGTGAGATCTCAGGGAATTTGGGAAGACAGTGGAAATGTTCCCAAACTGGATTGTGGTATAGTTGCAGAACTTGTAATTTTATTAAAATGCATTAAGTGTGTACTTAAAATGGGCTAATGCTATGAAATTAAATTACACATGAATAAAACTAAAAGAGATACATCCATTGAGTAGTTAACGATATGGGGAAATACAGGTTAAAAAACACAGAATACCAGATATTAAATCATATGCTATTTTTAAAAAAATGCATCATGCACACATTGGCTTCAGAGGAATAAGAGAAAGCAATATGCCAAAATGTTTATAGTAATTGTTCTCTATGTGCTGGAATGACAGGTGCTTTTCACTTTCTTCTTTATGTTTCCTGTATATTCCAAATTTTTATCACAAATATGCACTTGCTTTCATCATCAAAATTTGATGCTGTAATTTAGTAATGCACCTATGAAATAATTGGCCAAGAGTACATAGCTGAAGAGTTAATAGCCAAGTTTGAAACGACGCTGCTTACTGTCCCTGCAGTTGAGCAGACACTTAATGGCTATTGTGAAACTCAGGGACCTGAAAGATTTAAGGCCTCCCTCTTCAAGTAAGCACACCCCCCTCCCCTCATCAGGCCCACTGTATGTGTCCCCAGAAAGGGTCAGGCCTTGCACAGGGAAAGCAAACATTAATTAACTTGCATATTGCACGTGCACACATACCAGTCCCCCGTTAACACACTGGAACAATTTTCAACGTGTTCAAGTCAATCAAATACAGGTGACAGGACCTGAACTACATTATAAAGCATGAGCCCTGCGGTGCCCGTAGCCAATCTAGAACACAGCCTATCTGTACAAATGCTTCTTTTCTTCCCCCTGTGAGAAAGGCTCTTTATTTTCTCGGAATACACAGTCTTACCGTAACAGAGGATTCACTGACCCTAGCTAATGATTTTCTCTCCTTCAAAATTAATATCACACACTGGATCTCTAGGTACTTTACAGTACTTACAGAATTTTCTAAAATAATGAATACTCTCTACCCACGCTAACAGGAGTTTCTCCATCCTTGGTGTTAAGATTGAGGACAAGGGTCAGCTGAGGCCAATCCCGCAGTTTGCTGGTTTGGAGAAGGATCCTAAACTGAGCAGACAGCAAGTTGACTGGCTCAGGAGGAAAGCTTGAGGGTGGTATCCTTAGTTCATCAGCATTTTTCTACGATTGACCTCTGTCTATCACAGGGACAGGCCCTGCAGCCCGGTTTGCATTCCAGAACCCACCATCCCCTTTCAGATCACAGCTGCTGGAGCTGTGGGCAGCACAGCTGACCCAATTATTCTCTCCTCTGACATCAGGAACGGGAATTTACAGGACTATTGCTCTCCACTGGCAATCTGAAATAAGGCTCTATAAATTCCAGAGCTGTGTGACAGACATTTGCCGCCAATGTACCTGGTAAAGCAGGTAAATCCAGGCTCAGGAAAGAGCAATGCAGAGCAGAAAAGCAGAGAACAGAGAGAGAAGAGACCAAGAGTTGCTTTCTTAGACCCCTTAACTCTCTAGCTCCTGGTAACAGTCTCTGTGAGGTCAGCAATCAGGCTGCATAAACTACCCTTTCTGCCTCCTGATTACTGCTCCTTCTAGCCTGAATGAGTCTTTGTGACTTACATCCAAAGGAGGCTTGGATAAAGAACCTACAAAATAAACTCCTCTCTGAAAATAGGAAATACTTCCCTGGGCCCTCTGCCTGGAGGCATTAGCAAAAGGACAGCCAGAGGAATTAAACATTTTTTCAGGATTGGAGGCCAAGAGAGCTTCAAGTGCAAGTTCCTAAGAAAAGGGCTCCTAGGGCAGGTGTCCAGGCCGGAGGCCCAGCAGAGCCTCCAGAGTGAATGAGTCACTCAGTGGAGGTCAGAATGAGAGCTCCCCCAGGGCAAAGACCAGGGACACTGCCTCCCTTACTAACCACTGCATCCCATGTACCTAGAACAGCACCTGACACAGCGGAATCTCAACTAATACCTGCTGAATTAACTCATGGGTGTATAAATATTTGATGGGCAGCTACCTTTTGCAAAAAGTAATTCTAGGCACAGGCTCAAGGAGTTACATAAACCAAAGCGGAAGCAAAAATGTACAGTGTATCTACAAGGAGCAGGTAAAACCCCATTCGGCAGATACATCAAGCCTATTTGCAGAGCTATAGGATGGGACTACGAGGGAGAAAGCTTTGCGTATCAGGCTAAAGAAGCAGTTTTGTCTGCAAGGGTGAACATCCCGCAGCTAACATTTCCAATGACCAAAACACATTTCCACTGGAGCTCCTTAAACACATACTTCCTATGTGGCCTTCTCACTCCACCTTCTAGATACCCCTACTGACCCAGGAGACTTGATGGCATCTTCCTTTCTGTATCATGTACCATGAAAATAATAAGTCTACCGAGGCTGTAGTCTCAGACTTCACAACATCCTCCACTTCTGGACATTCTGACTACAGGCACCAAATAACTCAAGTTACAGGATCAGAGAAGCAACATCAGCTTCAGCATCCATTCAGCTAAAAGCAAGGAGCAAGTATCAATTCACACTAACACCAGAGATTCAACTTTCTCCATTTTTGTAACAGCACGTATACAAGTGTATATATTCACACACACACAGAGAATTCAGTTTACAGCTGCATCAAGCTCTGACCCTCCTAAACAAAGACATTTTTCAGTTTCTCCTTGTCATTGAAGAAGGATTAATAAACATCTGATTCTCTTTCAAATAAGTATGTCCACAGGAGTGGGAGAGTGATTTGGTAGCAAGAATACACTCTGGCCACTAGACCTGAATGACTTCTCATCGTGGCCTCTCCACTAATTAACAATATGATCTTGAAGGCATTTTACCTCCCTGAGTCTGTTTCTCTATCTGTAGGTTAGAACTAGTGACACTCCTCCGTATTGTTATTTCAAAGATTAAGTCAGAGATTGTGCATCAAAGGGACCGACAATGCCTGACATGTGGGACGGACTCAATGAATGGTAACTATAATATCGCCACCAACTTAAGTGTAAGTTGTCACATCAGCATTAGCACATGGCCAGGGCACACATACGTGTCTGCTTTGTAATATAGTCAGAAGTGTACACCGGACTCTCCCCACACAGCACATATAATCCCAGCACACAGCCAGTGACCAGAGGATCAAAGAGCTCTAAGGGAAGTAACAAGTTTTACATCACAGCCACCAGCATCCATCTCCCTTTCTATAGGTTTCTTTGGGAAACCAGCTGTCCCCTACATTTAGTCCTTGGCTTTGTGACTTCCCCTCAGTTCCAGGATGGAGCATGTGACTCAAACCTCAGTCAACTAATGCACTGCATTTTCCTGGCCAAGGTGATTGGTCCATGGATGGGCACATTTTCCTTGGACAGGGAAATGTAATGAGATGCTCGCCAGAATGGCTGAAAGACATTTTCTACCAAATGTAAATGTAAGGGCCTGTAAGAGTGGCCCTGCTGCAACCAGCTCACCCCATGAGGACAGCCTGCCCAAGGAAAGACCTAATGCACAGAGAACAGAGCTCAGATACGGGAAGGGGGAACCCAGCTTCCGATGGCATTTATGAGCCTCTGCATCAAGCTAAACCGAAAACCAGAACTATCTCTTGAATTGTTGGTAGTGTCTTGAAGCTCCTTTTTTTAAAATCAGTTTGAAATAAGTATTCTGTCTCATGACACTGGAAGAGACCAGACAGGTACACATAGCAAGGGTATTCACGGCTGGCGAGAGGTTTTAGGGGAGCAAGTAGAGACACCCAGATTATGCTTGGTGAACCATGATTCTACTTCTAAGCCAGGAGCCCTGATTCACTCTAGACTATAGAAAAGATGCTCTGAAGAAGTGGCTGGGACTGAAAGCAAATTGGAAGCCCCTGGGATGAGGGCTCCTAACCTGGGGACATCACCCTCTAAGCCTGAGAGCCTGAGGTCTGCCCACGGGGTCCAGCTCAGGTGTGATGTGTGCTCCTGCACGTGCCAGCTTCTGATTTCCTAGTCGTCTCATCCTTCCAGGTGAGTGGGAATGTGATATTTACAAGGGCCATGGTCTCTAGAGCATGGTGTGAAAGCACCTCATAAATTCTACTTTACTATTTCAAAGGAAAAACACTTGATTAAAACACACACCAGAGAAGGCAGACAAGGGCCTTTCAGTCTCCAGCTGTCATCACTGAAGGAGATCTTGGTCCCAGTTTGTTTCAAGAAAGGGGAACTGGAACAGTTGGATGGCACACACGCCTCCACTGCACAGGTGCAATGCATCATTACTTGACACTGGCCGCCTGAACTTTTCTGCTGAGCCCTTCCTTCTGACCCCTTCCTGGAGCTCCCCAGTAAACAGGTCTTCACTGAGAAAGAATGCTGGATAATAATTAGTGCCACACACTGAGGCTTCAGAACAGCCAGAGTTGACTGGATTCCTGACCCACCCTGCCACTTCCTAACTATGACCTAAAGCAAGACATTTTACCCTATCTGAGCCTTCAGTTCTGCATCTGTGAAATAAGAATAAGTGTAGTACCCCTCACCAGGTTGTAAGAATTAAGTGAGGTGGTCAGGGAGTTGGCAGATCTTACTTCAGTTTTACTTGTAAGAAGGCTGAGGCCAGTCACGGTGGCTCATGCCTGTAATCCCAGCACTTTGGGAGTTCAAGATGGGTGGATCACTTAAGGTCAGGAGTTCGAGACCAGCCTGGCCAACATGGCAAAAACTGGTCTCTACTAAAAATACAAAACTTAGCTGGGCATGGTGGTGTATGTCTTTAATCCCAGTTACTCAGGGGGCTGAGGCAGGAAAATCACTTGAACCTGGGAGGCGGAGGTTGCAGTGAGCCGAGATCACACCAATGCATTCCAGCTTTGGTGACAGAGTAGACTCCATCTTGAAAAAAAAAAAAAAAAGAAGAAGAAGAAGATTGAGGCCCACAGTGGCTGTCTGACTTGCCCAAGATCCTAGAGCTAATAACTGCAGCATCTGGGACTCATATCCAGGCCTGACATCAGAGCCCTCATATTCTGCCCACCCCTCCATGGGACCATAGGCCTGGTCCCTCTGGCACTCCACGACTCTGAAGTCAACATGCCCATCTGTGATGCTCTCTTCACTGCCTCTATTCATGTACGCGCTTCACCATCCAGGTCACAGTCTCAAGGGGGAACAACTTCAAGCATTATGTTCTGCATGCACTTGGCAGAAACTTTATGCTCTGCAAGGCAAGGTCTCAGAGATAAGAAACAAGTTCTATCCTCTCCTAAAGTGTGTGTTTGCTCAGAGTGCCTTGCAGGCATAGTATAAATGTAGTTATATTTTAAGATCTGCTCAGAATAAACAAAACCTGTTCCCAGAGACTTTACTCTTCATAAGTGTCAAGAAAACCCAGCAAATCGAACAGGTGTCTCACTGTACAAAGAAAATCAGGACGCTGCCAAGGAAGATGGCTTAGGCTTCAGGGACGCAATTGTGTCTCAGGTTTGAAAAAATGATAGCAAAAAATAAAAGCAAAATGAAATATGTCGCTTGGCTTTTGAGATTGTGCCTACTAGCACAGAGGACGTGTGTGAACTAAGAGCTTTACAGGCCTACTACATTTTTTAAACAAAACTTCTCTTATTCACTCATTTGTTCCATGAGTTTTTACTGAGCTTCTATGTGTCAGACACTGTGGTAGACCCTCAGGCTACACTCCTGAATAGGAGAGATACAGCCCTGGCCATCCTGCTGAGAGTAGAGGACACTTCCCGGCATCCCCTGCCAGTCACTCAAATAGGTGTGCAAAAATTCCATGTTTACAATGATGTGGGTAACAGCTAATCCCAGGAGGAAATCATTTCATACAGCAAAACATTTCTAAAAACTTGTTCCTTCTAATAATGTGTCACGGGAAGAAAACAAAAAGCTTTTGTAGCCAAATTAGCTGAGAATGAGTGCTTTTAAAGCTGGCAAACTGTTTTCTCTACTGCAGGACTTCTCTGATCCTTTCCCATGTGACTGTGCTCAGTGACTTGCCAGAGAGTGCCAGGGCTGTGGTGTGTGGGTACACAGGCCTGCCCAACTCCAGGAAACGAGCAAAGCCTTGCAAACATGTATGTGATCAAACTCTCAGCAAAGAGCATTTTGATGGATGGTGTTCCACAGAGAGCACTTCGGAAAGACACCTCTGTGGAGGATCGTGTCTGAGCTAGACCTACTGTGGAGATGCAATCCCAGCCTCACCTTGGCCCTCCTTGCCAGGTATGCCATTGCCCTGATGCACCAGTACAGAACTGCCAGGTTTCCTTCTGAGTAAGAACCTCTTCCAATGGAAGAAAATAAAATTAAAAATCTGAAAGGTATTGTATTCTTTATATCACTTAAAAAAAAAAAATAACCTTGTCTTGGGCATTTCTTTCAGCTCACCCCATGGAACTGATCACTATGAATAATTGAAAATATAAATAAAAAATTCATTTGGTAGCCCAGCCAATCTCTGCTGTGTCCATGGAGGGTGGTAAGACTTGTTATCTCAAGAGGAATTTCCATGACCTCTTTCCTACCCATGCAGGAGCAAATGAAGTCGATTTCCACTAGAAGAATGTCAGGCAGAAGTGTGAACAATAGTGGTGTAGAATGACAAAGACAGTAGGCTCCTGGAAGAAAATTAGGGTCTTCACAGGTTATTTAAAACAAAGAAATCTGGCTAGAGTTTCAGACTAGAAGAGGAGAGCAGGGTGAAATGGAAGATGCTCCGTTATTCACGGAAAATTACCTGTGGTTGAGGAAGGAGTCAGAGAACCGAACCTTGCCCTTTGGCAACACCGGAGAGTAGAAACTTCTTTTGTCAGTTCTGGTCTCTAAGTTCGGTGCCCTTTTTGTTCCTCCTGGCTCTTTGTTCCACTCTTTGTTCTTACCTGACCCCCTTAGAAGTACAATATCTATATTCTCCTTTCCCAGTGAAATATGATCTCAGGAAATGAGCTGAACCTCATTCACACCAAAATGTAATGACTAATGCTAGATAAATGATCTGATGCCAGATCAAGTGTTGAACCAAAAGAACTGTACTCCCAAAGCAGACTTTCAGGCATCAGAAGGCTGCTGGGTGACTGTCTTTGAGCAGAAGGCCTTCAATCAAGTGCAAGTACATCCCGACACTTGTCCACCCCCACAGGTGTCAGAGGAAGCTGCAGGGGCCTGAGTCACAAAGGGGAGGTCTGGGAGGGTTGGCTGTCCCCTGTCCAGTGTTCATGCTTATGCAGAGACTAGCTAGACCTGCAGACCTTCAGAAGGGAACGATGAGTTAGATGGAGGTCAAAAACCACATAGCATTTCCTTCCCCTCCCTACTGAGGATCCTCCTGTCTAGGCTCAACCAGAGCAGAAGAGGTGCAAAGGCGAGCTCTTCTCCCCACAAGGTCCATCCACACAGTGATGCCACTTTCAGTGCCCTGGAGATGTCCAAGCTCAACACTCCCACTCAACAGTGGAAGAAGGGCCCCGAGAAGGGCAGGAGCTTCCCCAGGGCTGTACAGAGGACCCATGGAAGAGCCTTGCAGAAAGCAAGCACCTCACTGCTTCCAACCCACTCAGCTGCCCTGACTCCAGCAACCATCACAGCCACCTGTGAAGTTCAGCCTCCCAGCCCTGTTGTATGAAATCCCAGGTCCAACAGGAAACATACTCACACAGTTCCTGCTTAGGGTCAATCCCAACCCTCCACTTTCAGGGAACAAGAAGTCAGTCCCTTCTACGATACTCAAGGATTCATCCTGCAACAGGTTCCCTGGCGTTTGGCTATTCCTGTGTGGGGCCCTCTGTCCCAGCATGAGAAGATCAGAAAGCCTGTAAGGTGCCATGGGGTACTGACATTCCCCCCAGTTAACTGACTTCCAGTGGAAGTGTTAAGTCCAAGAGGTCACCTCTGGGAAAGCCATACCAGGTGTCATACAGACTTCAGCTCCCCGTCATAGAACAGGCTCAGCAAGTTTCATTTAACCAGGCTAGGGTCCGCAGGAATGCCCAGTGAACTCTCTTCCCCATATTGAATCTTGTCTGTAACCTTTTGTACAGACATTGTCTGTAACCTTTTGTATATTGTCTGTACAAAAATATAATTCACACAATAGCCCCTTCCCACAATGGAAAAACCTAATAGAATGTAATTATTGCAAAGGGATTCTGGGAGGAAAGAAGTCACACTTCTCTCTCCTGATCCCTCCCGAGAGGCTCCCATGCACCAGGAGTCTGAGCTGAAATAGCCACCTGAGAAAGGCACAGGGTGGCCCATGCTCAAGTGTAGGGAGTCCTTAATTCCAGTCCATCCTATATGGCTTTCCCTGATGACTATTTAAAAATCAAAACAAAGGTCATAAAGCCAGAATGTTTTATTCTACTTACAAGTCCGAAGTCATTTCACATTTGCATGAATAACCTTCTGTGAAGACAGGTGTCACATCTTAACTTTTAGTGGCCCTGTGGCACTTGCTGTCATTGAAATGGGTTAGATGTTCACAGCACACCTCAGGGCAGCAGTTTTTAAGCAAAAGTGATTTTGCCCCCTAGGGGACATTTGCCAATATCTGGAGATAATTCTGATTTTCACACATGGCGAGGGGGCAATGTCACTGACATTTAGTGGGCAGAGGTCAGGGATGCTGCTAACCATCCTATACTGCACAGGACAGCTGCCTGCAACAGGGAATTTTCCAATCCAAAAGCCAATACTGCCAAGGTTTGGCAGAAACCCTGCTGTCAAGTAATGGTTTTCAACAACACTGGGCATAAGGTTCACATAAAGTATTTAGTGTAAATGCAAGTTTCTGGATTTTACACACAGAGATTGTTTCAGTTGGTCTGAAATGGGAATTTGCCATTAAAAAAAAAAACCTGTTCCCCCTTCCCCAAGGGATTTTGATGCAAGTGTTTCCTATATTTTCAAAATGATGGGCTTGCAATTCCAAAAGATACCACCAGGTAGCAGTGCTGTTAGCGCGGGTAACAAAAGCTTTATAGAAGGTTCTTAGGCAGAGTCTCCCGGAACCACAAATGCTCTACTTCCCCACGAAAATACAATCACAGGTAAGCAGAAACATGAACTAAATACAGAAAGTGAATAAACTCACACAATATAGATCAATATTTAAAAAGAATGCAAATACCAGACATTAGGGGCACCCTTCTAACAAATATTCATCTCTGCCTAATGTAACTTACATGGAATTGTTTGGAGGCAAATGATTTCAGAGCTGGAAGGACTAAAGTCATCCAGTCCCATAGCCTCATTTTAGCAAAGAATATGACTGCCTGTAAATGACCAGTTTCTAGAATTTGAGACCTTGCAATGCTGTGCCCACTCAGTCCCAATAGTGAGTACTTCAGAATCCCTTCCCTGATGAGCTCTTCCTGTTTATGGGGTGAGCCTATGTCTGCCTTTGAAACACATCCCAGCTGCTTGCACCTGTTGCAGTGAATACCCCTGCAGAGTATTTAATCTGGGCATTACCTGGATTCCACAGCTCAGTGTTAACCAAACTCGCTTCATCCAAGAATCACCTAGGGCTTGCTAAAAATACAGGCTTTCCCTCTAGAGAGTCCCACGCAGTTGGTCTGGAGCAGGGTTGACAATCTGTATTTTTAGCAAACACCTTGGTCTAAGTGGCTCTTTAGCTCTGGCTCTATTCCAAACTTTCCCAAAATGTAGTCCCTATAAAACATCAACTGGGAGCCATTCTGGACCAATCACTCTTTCTAGGGGCTGAGCCCAGGAATGTGTAACAAACTGCTGGATGAAAATTTTGCACATTAAGGTTCAGGACCCTAACACTCTATATAGAAATTACTTACAGCATGATGCCCTCCCAGATCTTAAGGAGCTTCATCTCTACAAACGCAGGGAAGGGAAGCCTGCCAGATAGACATAAATGTCTCAGCATTAATGCAGGCACTCCACCAGACACTGGGGGCACCAAAGAGCACTCACTTCTGCCTCATCTGGGCCTGGCACACCTGTGTGACAGGGCTTATCGCTGCCATCTTATTAGAAAAAATAGACTCGGAGAAGCAAAGCAGCTGCCCAAGGCCATGGGGCTAATGAGTAGCTGAGTCAGGATTCAAACTCAGGTGTGTCCCACCCAAAGCCCCTGTCTTCCTTTGCACAGGCTCCCTCTCAAGAGGCAATTTTGGTAAGGCCTCAACTCTCCTTTCTCCCGCACCAAATGCCCTTTGGCTTCCTCTCCCAGCACACAACAAAATAGACCCCAAAGAATGAGAAGCCCAGGAAGGCTGGGAAGTTGCAATTCCCTGTGGGCTCCTCCTGCCCTCATGAGCCGGGCACCTGGAAGCTGGGGTCACAGAACAGCAGCTTGCTCCCCCTCCTTCCCTGTATCCCTCCTCCACCTGTCCTTTCTCCTGAATGGCTAATTTAAATGGATAGGATTTATTTGACTCAACTCTGCACTGTCTGACCCCAACCTGCTTCCAGCTATAACTCCCAAGTCAAAAGGCAGGAAGTCAGAACAGGGAGGAGAAAAAGACCGAGATAATCAGCCCTTGATTAACATTGAGCTGTGAATGCACAACCTTTTCTAAAGCTGCACAGAGGGTGAACAGGAGGAATGCAAATGAGGTGGTGGTGATGAAAATGATGTCTGAACTGTAAAGCGCCATACAAACAGAAGGTGTCATTCAAATTTAAAAGAAACAGGGAAACATGGTTTTCCAGACAATTCTCCGAGGCTTGCCTCCTTACACCAACGTTCTCCTGAAAAGGGGTTCGCAGCTCTGAAAGACAACTCCTGATAGCACTGTGTGCCAGGCCCAGGGTTAGACACTGTAAGTCAAACAAAAATGTGCAATACGCGAGCCTTGTCTTCAAAAAACTGATGATCTGATAAAGAGGGGAATGGAAAAATAGCCCAAAATCCACATGGCATATGCCTAGTGGGGCAGACTCTAGAATGTGAGAGTCAGAAAAAGTTACTCAGACCTTCTGCAGGATACCAGCCAATGGCACCTCCTAATGGGTCTCTCCCTTGACTGTTACCTTCCCCACTCCAGGGTCCTTCCAGTTCTGCCTCCTAAAGATATCTCAGAGGCACCACTTACCTCCCCTGCAGCATCATTACCTTGGTTCAGGCCTGTCCTCTGTATCCTGGGTAGCCCTCCACCCTCCCTTGCCCCAACCCATCTCCCACATCGTAGCTGAAGTGATTTTTCTTCAGTCCAATCATGTTTTCAAATCAAATAATGTTTAAATGCCTCAGTGGCTCCTTGTGACCACCTGGGGAAAGTTCAAACTTCTTGTTTTGGGACCTGAAGCCCCTCTCTGCCTCCCATGTTGCCCCTTAGTGCTGTGAGCTGAGAGATTGTAATTCCTCTAACAGGGTATAATTTCTCATGCATCAAAGTTTAGGCACACTGCCTGGAACGTGAGATCTCTCACAACCACCCGTCTCTGCCTGGTTCATGTTTCTTTGTCCTTCCAGTATCAACTAAAACAGCTTCTTAGGCCAGACGTGGTGGCTCATGCCTGTAATCCCAGCATTTTGGGAGGCAGATCACCTGAGATCAGGAGTGCAAGACCAGCCTGGCCAACATGGTGAAACCCCATCTCCACTAAAAATACAAAAATTGGCCGGGTGTGGTGGCACGCACCTGTTAATCTCAGCTACTCGGGAGGCAGACGCAGAAGGATCACTTAGAACCAAGGAGGCGAAGGTTGCAGTGAGCCAAGATGGCAGCACTGCACACCAGCCTGGACAACAGAGCAAGACTCCATCTCAAAACAAAAAATCAATCAAACAAACAAACAAACAACAACAAAAAAAACAGTCTCTTGCTTTGAAGCCTCCCCAGAGCCCCCAGAGCCACTCCTCCTCTGGTACAGGTGGAACCTGATGGCTCCTCTCAGAATGCCCTACACATGCCCTTCCTGAGCATTTTCACACCATATTTGAATAACTTGTTGAATATGTATGCCCTCTTCTATAGGAATAGGAATCACCTGGCCATCTTGTTAAACTGCACATTCTGAGTCAGCAGGTCAGCAGCAGGGCCTGGATTGCCGCGTTTCTATCCAGCTCTCAGGTGATGCTGCTGCTGCTGGGCTGTGGGCCACACCTGGTGTATACAGACTGGACTTTGCTGCCCAGAGACAGCAGGGCCAAGTTTGTCTTGTTCACTAAGTATCCCTAGCACCAAGCCCAAGCCTCGCACATGTTGGCACTCAGTAAATTTTTACAGAATGAACAAATGAAGAAGGTAAACAGGTTGGAAGTGGACATTCAGTAATTTGGGGTTCAAGTTATAGTTTCATCAGGACAATCTTCACAGGGGATAATGACACTGACAATGTCTACAAAATTAGCACGATCCCTTACAAATCAGACCTGACTGACAAATATTTATCCATTTATGAAGTTGATTATTGTCCTAAATCAAATCCATACAGCAAGTGCCTGACCAAAATAGAACATCTAAACTTGGTGATTTTGTGCCCTTTACCAAAGCTAAACAAATTGCTACTTGCTGCAATCCCAGAGGGGTTGGGGGAGGGAGGGCGGGGCATAGCGCCTGTGCTTAACTGTGAATTATTTATGTGAAATATTTGCATGTGCTTTTTATGATTATAGCTGACTTTGATGTCTTTGTGCCCTGCTCAGGGCTTCAACACACAACTATAATTTCTTTGCAAAAAAAAAAAAAAAAAAAAAAATGCATAGACCAAGTATCAGAAATATGTTGAAGTAGTTACAATATAAAATAAAATTGCAACAATTATATTGCTCCTCTGTTGCCAAGGGTAGTCCAGATGCTCTGAAAGGATGGAGCACACGGACTTGTTCAAATCACCGTCTAGAGAAAAATAGCACAACGTATCTTTGGAAACCTGACTCTTAATTCTGCAGACTGGTGATTTCAATATCACTGAATGGGAAAAAATAAAGATAAGCATTTGCAACAACTTCAATAACCCACTGCAGATCAATACAGCTCTAACACTGCCCTCCTCGCCCTGAGCCATCCAAAGAGCTCAGCCAAACCTGCGAGATTGGTTACAAAGATCACATTATTTGACTCAACACACTGGTGCTGCTCTTACACAGTGACAGAGAAACTGGTCAAAAGAGAACTTTTAGGTAACTCTCCCAACTCAAAATCAATAGTTCTCTGAAGAATTGAAAGGCAGGCAAGCTGCTGAGTCCTTATTTACATACATGTGGCTCTCAATAGATGCCTTCCCCATGGCTGCAAAAAGAAATCAATAGTTTCTCCCAGGAAACCTCAAGCACAGAGGGATGAGATGGATATAAAAGATGTTTGGGGTTTGCATCTCTCTTTAATTCCAATTCTATACATCCTCAGGGTAGTAGCTATAATGGCCCAAAGACCTGCAATATTTGAAGGCATCTATTTAAAGAGTCAATATTATTGAGTGCCTAACTTCAAGCCAGCCCAGTTCTTGGGACCGAAGATTCAGGTTTCCAGCTTGAGCAAGTAGAGATATTGGGGAATGACTTGCTGAGACCTGGGCTACAGGAGGAAGATCAAGCTTACAGTGTAAATGGTATAGGGGAGTATCTTTGTCTCCTAGAGTAGGCACACAGATGACCAAAAACTGGGTGGCTTAGCACAGAAGTTATTGTCTCGCAGATCTGAAAGCTAGAAGCCCAAGACGGAGGTGGGCAGGGTTGGTTCCTTCTGAGGCCGGGAGGAAGAATCTGTTCCACGCCACTCTCCTGGCTTCCAGTGGTTTGCTCATCTTTGGCATCCCTTGGCTTGTAGATGCATCACCCAGATCTCTGCCTTCATTTCACATGGTGTTTCTGTGTCTTCACACTCTTCTCTCTCTGCATGTCTGTCTCTGTGTCCAAATTTCCCCTTTTCATAGAGACACCAGTCGTACGGGATTAAGGGCCCACCCTAATGATCTCAGAGTAACCTGATTACCTCTCTAAAGACTCTATCTCCAAAATCTGAGGTGCCGGGGATGAGGACTTCAACATCTCTTTTTTGGGAGGATATAATTCAAGCCATAACGTGGAGGGAAAGGGGGACGTTAAGCCCCATTCTCAGCCTATTGAGAGTGAGCTATCTATGAATGATTAGGTGCTAAGATCAGAAGAAAAATTTGCCCAAGAGATATAGAGCTAAGAGACATGTTCCATTAGCAGTTCAAACAGAAGCAGATGCTTGAGAGTCAGGTGCTGGTGTGGATGGCATGGCTGAAGCCACAGACAGGAACGAGGCTGCCCCCAGAGAAGTTACAGTGCTATGGACAGAAGGAGAGCTGAGAAGAGGAGCTGCCGATAAGGTGGAGAAAACCCAGAGGGCAACCTCAGTGAAGCCAAGGGAAAAGAAGGTCTGAAGGGAAATGTCACTGGTCTAATTACACTGTCCCAGTTATCTATTACTGTGTAACTAACTACCCCAAAAATTAGTAACTTACAACAACTGCCACTTATTTTCTCTCACAATTCTGTGATAAGGCTCGGCTGAGCAAGGCTTCTACACCGCGTGGCATCAACTGAGGTAAATTGGAGGAGGTTCATCTCGGAGAGGGATGAACTCATCTGGAGGGTACAACACTGCTTCACTCCCATGTCTGGCACCTGAGTGAGTGAGTACAGGAGAAATGGCCAGAAGGTTGGATTCAGCTGCAATCATCCCAAAGAGTGCACACACATGGCTTCTCCCATTTGTTGGTCTCAGGGGCGGGGCTGAGGGCAGGGCTCTTTCTAGTTCATGATTCCTCATCCTCCTGGTTTCAGCGGAAGCAATCCTCAGCTGCAAGATGAATCTGTGGGGCCTAACACAAAATGAAAGTGTGGGACCCCTTCTTCAAAAAGCAGGAATCATATAGGGTTGTGTGTGTGTGTCTGTGTGTGTGTGTAATGTAGCATCAAAGTGGACATGGAAGTACTACTATACTAAGATCAAGTTTGATCAGTTTTCAAGGGA